>NC_089840.1:138576290-138879504 GCF_035609145.1 Eleutherodactylus coqui | reverse complement strand
ACTGGAAAAGCAGACAACTTTACCCCACATTTTTGCGTTACCCTCCTGCACATTTCTTAAATGTTGCAATAAACATTTTTAAAGAATAACAGTTTTTACACAGACTGTACACGGGGGGAAATGAACTTTAAAGTCTCTTTTGGGGGCTTAGCAAAAAACAAAAGGGAAAAATAAAGTCCAAAGAAACACAACAAAGTCTCACATACGGGAGTCTCTTAACACCACGTGTTTCTTTTTAGCACTGTTGAATCCAACGGTTCTTCAGATTTGGATTCCGTACTAAAAACAGTGGGTGTGGGCATGCTGCTCCAAGAACTAACACCAATAGAAGAACAAAGGGATGGGCTTGGGCATAGGAAGCCCCTTACCTCCTCATCCTCTGACTGTCCAGCGTCCCATGAAGAAGTAACAATGGTCGACGGTCCACAAAGAGGGCGACACAGTTCAGGAAGTGATGCCGGTAACTTCTGCCCCTGGATATAGAGTTGCACCTCAGGGTCCTCAAAGTCCCGTATATGTGGACGCAACCCGGGAGGTATAGCAGCTTAGGCTTTAGTATTGTCCTGGTGAACAACAATCCAGGACATGTAGGCAGACTTCGGTTGCGGCCTAGAGGTTCCCCAACTTTAAGCAGACACTGCGTCTGGAGGGTTCCTTAAGATGACGTTCAACGGTTGGTTGGATGCAGAGGCAGTCTCCTCCTCTGGGCGGTTCTCAGCTGCAGATTGTTGCTCCGCGGTGGGAGCGACCCCCCCCCCCTACTTTTTCCTCATCCTTGGCGGGAACTGCTTGACGGGAACTTTTCACGGGCTGGAAATTTACTGTGGAACATGAGGGCTGGGCGCTATCGTGGCTCTGAGTATTGTCACAGTCCGCAATAATAATTTGTTGCTCACAGTGTAACGCAGGCAACTCTACATGATCTAACAACACCACACAGTCTATCTGTAATCTGTAGCACATCTCTGCTACATACAAATCAAGATTTTCTTCTTGCATCTTGATCACACAACTTAGTCTGGCACCACTCTGACAAATGTCCATAGGCTCAGAGGACCCGCGATCTATATATAAGAGTCGGAGGGATCTTTTCCTGGACGTTTGTAAAAACACATGGGGCCTAGAACCGCAAAAAATAACTTTCTCTAACTGTTGCACAGGTACATTATCAACTCTTTATAGGTCTGGAGGGGTGCCGTGTCTCCTTAAGGAGAGCACCCAAAAAGTGTGTGGAGACACCCAGAGGGTGAGTGCATCAGGGGATGAAAAGCCTACTGTACACTGATGGGGGGCAAACACCCTGAAACAGCTGTATGTGTATGGTTCTCTGGCTTGGTTTCCTATTCCCAATCATTGTAAAGACTTGTTAGAAAGTCACATTGATTTGTAAGGAATGCTGCCATCCAATAGGTGGCACTACACAGGTATTTTTCTATCTTCCTTATTTGCATAAATTACCCAGACAAGCTAGCATGGCCTTATAAGTCTTACTCACCTTCTACATGTCCACACACCCCTTTCGGATGCTCTTTTTGAGAAGAGATGATAACATCCCCCGACCCACTCACCTTCTAGGTGATGAGGGGCAAACACCCTGAAACAGCTGTATGTGTATGGTTCTCTGGCTTGGTTTCCTTTTCCCAATCATTGTTAAGACTTGTTAGAAAGTCACATTGATGTGTAAGGAATGCTGCCATCCAATAGGTGGCGCTGCAGAGGTATTTTTCCATCTTCCTTATTTGCAACTCTTTATACTAACATCCCCTTTGAGTTACCACTCCAATGGGCTTCTTAGTAACTATGCTCTGTTGCTACAGTTGAAGGTTGTCCATTGACAAATTGGGATAATACTGATGACAACAAAAGTAAATATAAAACAGTGATTCCTCACAATTATTGCTTTACGACTACCATTGCAAAATAAATTTCAAAATGAGGTTATAACTCTGTTGATTACTGGTAATAATTGTGAAGCACCGCAAAATATATAATACAATAGGCCAGACAGAGAATTGGATGAGAAGTTAACAAGATGCATGTTGTTAAAATGTTTTCACACACGTGGCCAAAATGATATTTAGTTATTAAGCTGCACATTTATTACTGTAGCACACGTAATGTTATGCACCTGTTGTACAGATATTTTACAGAGTACTTTTACAGTATGTAACCATAATAGTTGTGTAACCAAATGAATGCATTTATGGACACAATACTGTACTCATGCTTCATTCATAACATTACAGTGGATATAATTATATGTGTAAGCAACAGGTTCATCTTCATCTTTGGTCAACTGCCACTTACATAAGCAGAAAATATATATAAATATATATAAATATATAAGCCCTTCCCTGCAATTCATCCAGAAATGTGTAAAAATAAAAAAATATATATACTCACCTTGTCCCGGCAGACGGAGTTCATCCATGAATTCATGAATGGGTGTGAGTGAGAGCTGCCTCTGATTGACTCAGCGCAGGGACCAATCAGGGGCAGCTCTCACTCACACCCACTCACACCCACTGCGGGCCGGCCGCGCTGAACTCCATCTGCCGGGACAAGGTGAGTATATATATTTTTTTATTTTTACACATTTCTGGATGAATTGCAGGGAAGGGCTTATATATTTAAGCCCTTCCCGACAATTCATCCCGCGATCGCCCGCAGCGCATTGCTTTCAATGGAGCCGGCTGTATTGCCGGCTCCATTGAATTCAATGCGCTGGACAGCTCCGGCCTGTTTCTATTGAAACGTGGCTAGGAGCAGTTTTTTCGGGCGATTTTTCAGCCCCGGTCACACGATTTGCGGATGCGCATCCGTCATGCGATCCGCAAATCGCGGCAAAAAACGCCCGTGTGACTAAGGCCTTAAAGTGAAGTCTGCAATCTCCACTGCGCCATAGACCTATGCCTGGATTTTGTTTATAACTTGAGCCTTTTAAGATATGATGGTGAATTAAGCAATTTGTGATCAAGCAGTTCTGTATACCCAAGCACAATTGTAATCTTCCTTTAACGGCGCTTGAGATAACTTCATTATCTTACTCTTTCCTTGTGTTGTAAAAGTTACTATTTGCACAGCTACACTTAACAGACAGAATGCATTCCATGTGAAAGGAAAGAGTTAATTTAGACCAAACAGTAATTTTCCTTTTGGCTGTTGGGTTTAAAAGACATGAGTAATTCCGCTCTCTCGAATTCCTGGATGATGTAATGTGTCTTCCTATCATTGGCCGCACCAGACTGCAACTGTTTGGACGGGTTGCAGTAAGTGATACTTCGTCAGCATTGCATAAGCGTCTTTCCTGGTAAATTTCATCTATGTAATTTAAGAAACAGACATTGCTGCAGTAGATCTGCCAGGTCCTCCGGCTCTGTCCGGGCAGTTACTAGAGCTTAACATTTAGGATTGCTTAAAATGTCTCCAATGTTGTGAAGTTAATCAGCCAACTGCTCCAACACCTTCCAAATATTGTATCTCAAGAGCTGAACAATGAAAATAACGGAACCCCACTGACTATAATGGGGTCAACTGAGATTACATCATATCACCTGGTATTTTCTCAGCAGCTGGGCTATTTGTCTGGGATTTTGGGCCAGACCCATATTGGGGACTCTTAAAGGGGTTGTGTGATTGTACGGAAAAAAATTGTTAATGGCTGGGCAGGTGATAAAATTAAAAAAAGTTTACTCACCTGTCCTCGGCCTCCAGTATATATTTGAGCAGCTTCCACTACCCCATCCACCTCCCTGTCTGTGGGCAGCCACCAGACATCGAGTGACCGCTGCGACCAATCAGAGACACATGCTGAGTGCCATGATGCCAGGAGTTTGCTGCAGCCTCTGATTGACCACAGTGGTCACCTCACCTCTGGCGGCGATCCATAGACGGGGAAGACTATGCAGCAGGGACGGCTCTGCTGGGTACTGGAAGCCAAGGACAGGTGAGTATAATGATTATTTTATCATCTGCCAGATGTGAACTAAGCGTAAGACTACCACCACAAAGCTCAGGGCTCCATAAAGCTTCAAAACTGGGCATTTGCTGCCAAGATCAGCTTGAAATTATAGGGTGCAGCATATTTTATGCAAATTTAGGTAAGAAAAAAAAACTTTTATGCAAATAAAATTAGTCAGCATTTGTACAAACCTTACCTGTCCACAGTCATGTGATTAGATCAGTCTTCCTCAATGTACTGCCTGGTTGTGTTCGGCAGCTGTGATGAAATATCCCCCGATGTACAGTAATCTCACAGCATTGGGAAAAACATTGTTTAAACCCTTTCCAACATGTGCCATATATGTACGACGCACGTTGGGTGTCTGTATATGGAGCAGGCTTAGGAACCGAGCCCTATACATGCACATCAGGTGTCAGCCATTATCATTGACAGCTGACACTTGACTGCAACACGGTCGGAGATAATTCCAATCATGGCTGTTGTTAACCCTTTAAATGCCACTGTCAATTTTGGCAGTGGCATTTAAATACCCTGATGAGATTGTGAGATGCCATCTGAGTGTCATGGCAACCTGGAGCTTTCTGAAGGCTGAGGCTGGGTTCATACGGGACGGATTTGCCGCGGGAATTCCATGCGGAATTTCTGTGTGGCAAATCGGCCCGCGGCTCCTAATCCCGGGATTAGCCAGCCTTGTGTACGAGATTTTGCAAAAATCTTGTCCACACAGGGCGGCCAATCCGTCATGGCAAAGCCAGGAGGAACCTGCAATGCGGCAAGGAATTGACAGCCGCAGCCTGTCAATTCTTTTTTTTTTCCGTTACGGCCTCACTCCTTTCTATGGGGAGAGAAAGTCACAATGGAATGCCGGTGGCCGAACTGTTCCAAAACCCGCTGCGAAATTCTCCCTTGGAAATCTCGCGGCTTTTCGGTACGGCCAAGCTGCGAGATTTCCGCCCCGTGAGAACCAAGCCTGAGGGTTGCCACAAGCAAGTGCTTGTTAAGGTGCTTGTGTCTTATCTTAATACAAAACCAGTCTAAACTCATAGTATTGCATAATACTGTATAAGTGATCAGATGATTGTAAGAAAATAAAATGTAAATATACGTTTAAAAAAAAAAGGTTTATTCATTTTTATAAAAAAATTAAAGATAAAAGTTTCTCAGTCACTGCATCAAAAAATAAAAAAAAGTAAAAAACATAAAAGTCCAATTTAGAAGAATATCACATTATTAGCCATATGTAATACCTGAATTGTGCTTTTTTTGGTCACCCTGACTCCAAGAAAAAATGGAATAAAAAGCGATAAAAAAGTCTTATGTCCCTTAATACAGTATCAATTTTAAAAAAAACCTCACACAACCCCATCATCAGAAAGAATTACAAAGTTATGGGGGTCTAAAAATAACGACAGTAAGCATTTTTTAAAGGTATTTTATTTTTTCTAACAGTACTACATAAAAAAACAATATGAATTTGGTGTCACCGTAATTGTACCGAACCACAGAATAAGGATAAGTTGTCATTATTACTGCATGAAGATTGTAAAAGCAACATTCCCCCCCCCCCCCCCCCCCCAAAATGACGAACTTGCATTTTTTCCTCCCCACTTAAGGGCTTATTCAGACGACCGTATATCGGACGGATTTTCATACCCGGAAGATATACGGTGTCCCTCTCTGCAGTGGGAGGAGGCTGGAAGAGCCGGGACCAGTGTACTGAGCTCCCGCCCCTTGTCCGCCCCTCGGCACTATTTGCAATGGGAGGGGATGGGGGGCGGAACTAAGTTCTGGGACTTAGCTCTACTCCCATCCTCCCCCCTCCCATTGCAAATAGTGCCAAGGGGCAAAGAGGGGGCAGGAGCTCAGAGCACTGCTCCGGGCTCTTCCAGCTTCCTCCCCACGCAGAGAGGGACACCGTATATCGGCCGGGCATGAAATATACGGTCGTCTAAATAACCCTAAGGCCCATTTACACCAGCCAATGATCGCTAAAAAGAAAACGCTAATCGGCGATCGTTTTAGCGATAATCATTGTGTCTAAATGTGCGCCCATCATGCGCTTTTCGGCACTGCTAGCTGATCATCAAATTCAGTCCAACGTAAAAATCGTCAGTCAGCCTTATTAGCAGTTCTCCACGGGGAGTGCTGATAGCATTGTTTACCCCTGGAGAACAAAGGATCTGAACGCAGATGATAGCCCTCGGGCTATTAACTGCATTCAGTGAAGGCTTCATTTGCACACGTAATTGCTATTAAGTAGCTGAGTAGATATTTAATAGTTTATGCAAAATGATCGCTCAAGGCTATCACTCAAACTGTCGATTGAGCGATCATCGGCCCGTGTAAACCAGCCTTTAGAAATTTTTGAAAGTTTTCCAATACATAACATGGTATGTTAAATGGTACCACTTAAAAATACAACTTGTCCCACAAAAAACAAGCCCTCATGTAACTATGTCACCGGAAAAATAAAAAAAATTGTAAGTTTTTGAAAGTGGGGAGGAAAAAAAGAAAACATAAAAACAAAAATGGGCTGCAGCAGGAAGGAGTTAAGATATCTGATACAGAGATGTTCATGTGCTGTAGAGAAACAGAATTGTCATTCAGGAGTCTGGGAGTCTGGAAAAGTTGAGAACTAGTCATCTTGAAATAATCTATTATGCAATGAGCAATGTTACAATGAAGAGGACGCAGCATTCTATGTGGGTAAGCCTCCTCATTAGGTTGGGCCACAGAAGGCTTCTCTCTGGGCCTCTGGTCACTCGGCCCCTGGCCATTCCCCAGTATGAGGATGCAGCTATTATACATGGCAGTCTCTTTCTCTCTTCCTCTGATTTAGAGTAGCATGCCGGAGGGAATGCAGTTTCCCAGTGGCCTCTGCCACCTCACAGCTGCTGTTCTATGCAGCTCCTGCCCGCTCGCCAGCATGGGGATGTAGCTACACCCATGGCTCCACCGCACTTTCTCAATGGCCTCTGCAGCTTCTGCTGCCTGGCTCCAGTGCTGCCTTTTATGCTGCTCTCTTTCTGTCTGAACTGGTGCTGTATCACAGTCCCAAGAAGTCCACTGGTCCTTTCTCCACTGAGTCACATGGAGCTACACAGCGAATGAGAGTCCTTTTCTGGGAGTTTCGCAATGCATTTTCTAATAGCTCCATTTACTTCTATTAGCAATATTGGAGCTCGCTCTTGTGGCAAACTTTGATTGTAACATAAAGAGGTTATTTAACAGTCTCTAACATAAAGGGGTTATTTGGAGACATAGTTTTCTGTAAAACCTTGCTCACTTTGTAGTATTAAAATAACAGATTACATACTCGTCCTTCTGCGCTCCCCCACTGCTGCCGTCGTCTCGCTGGCTCTCACATGAGCGCTGTAGCAATTCACTGGTTGAAGGGAGCTGCTAATTGACTGCAGCGGTCACATGGCCCTTTTGTCGGGGACTTCATTGCCAGTAATAAAAAACAGCGGGGACTAGAGAACCGATGATGGAATGTGGAAGGCTTTCTGATCTTTTACTTCAGTACTGCAAACTGAGTTGGGTTTTACCACATATTATGTCAGCAGATAACCCCTTTAAATCTAGAACTCCATCTAGCATGCCACAGAGCAGCCAACAGTGGCTGAGCTTCATTCATAAGAAAAGAGGGGAGCAGGGCACTGCTCACCCCTCTTACATGTCCCTGCAACAAGCAAGAAGTAAAGAGCTGAGGGGCATTGGGCAGCATCAGAACATGAGCAGCAGGGACCCGATGCAGAGAGCATGTCTTCATTTTTGTTTATACAGCACTTGTCAAATTACTTTCCTCTACAGACAACCCATGTAATATTACTGAATCAGTGACTGACATGAAGATTCTGCTTCTTCAAATCAAAGTTTTCCAACAGCAGAAAAGTATATTGTAAGAAATAATATACCATCTGCATAAAATTACAACAGTGTTAGAACGCACCTGAGATCACCTTCATCTGTGTGAAAACACATGGTTTGCATAAATCTATCGTGTCCTCCTAATATTCTCATAATTTACACTGGCACATTATCCCATATATGGTTTACCGTAGGGGGTTGCATCATTCTATATACTCAAACTCAAGAGCCACAGACCAAATTCAGCCCTCTACATCATTTTATGTGGCCTGTGATGAAGGGCGCAAAAGGACCAGCTCTCCACTTTCCCCAGAGGACGCAGACAGCGTCTGGCAGAGGAGGCGGCGCAGCACAGGGAGCGGGTGCCATCTTGGATTCTGGGCTCCGGCGCGCCTCCACACTGTTCTGTTTAGCAGCTCACAGTTGGCAGCATAGCTCTGCCAGCCCTACCCAGCACCCTAGCCACCCTCCAAGGTAGGAAGTTCAAAGCTAAAGAGGTGGAAGGGAAGAAACCTCATTATAGTGCAGAGAACTCCACAGCCATGGTAAAGAGTGGGTACATTTAGGGCTCATTTACACTTGAGAATGCAGTTTTGGTATGTGAAATTCACTGCGTTTTCACGGACTGAGGGCTTATTCAGATGACTGTGCAGCATCCCATAGGGAGACCCCACACACCTGACATACGTGGGGAGCTGGGAGGGTAGAGTGCTGACTTGTCACGGTGGCACCTACTATACTCCTTCCCAGAGGGACACACGCAGCCAAGGCCAGAGTAACACTGCAGTCCACCTCGGTCATCCTTAGGATAGGGAATGCCCATTAAACAGGATAACTGGGGGTTAATTGTCATGCGTGACGCCACCGTTCCTGCATATGCCGGTATGACCCTCGGTGGATAAGAAATTCAGCCACAGACAGTTATTTAGTACCACGGGTCTCTAGGAAGTTAGAACCCGGCATAAACTTTACTTAAAATGAAGAGTAGATAATACAAAGCAATTAAATTGTATCAAGCGGGGAGATACTCGACTAAGGCACTACTCGCTGGAGTAATGTGCCTTAGCGAGTATACTCGCTCATCTCTAATTATAATGTTGCATTAAACTGCACCCATGAGAATACCCTATTGAAATCAATGGGTTCTATTCTCTGTGTTTAGCGCATGCAGATTTACCATGCTCAAATACCCACACAAATACATTCGTCTGAATAAGCCCCGAAATTGCATATGCACTATGTTTTTGGACCTTTTTGCATTTTTTTGCAGTTAATACGCATGTATCATGTGTATTTACTATTTATGCAGTCCCATTGATTTTTTACAAGTAATTTTGGTTCATAATACAGACTAAAATAGGGCATGCTGGGATTTTTTAATGCATATAAAATACACACGTTAAAAATGTGTCTGAATAGCCCAATGCAAATCAATCGGGATTAAGCTGCTCGTATTATATACATAATACAAAAAGCAAATACACACATGTGAATGAGCCCTTATAAATGGCCCCCTGAAGGCAACCATAAGACTTATGTGGCCCTTAGTGAAAATGAGTTTGACACCCCTGTTGTACAGTATAAATCATCCGAGAATTTCAATTGCCTTGCATTCTGCTGTTTGTCCACTAGATGCCGCTCTTGTCATGTCTTTGGCCTGGATGGGATTTTATATTTCCTCCCTGTATAGAATTGACCAGCGATGGCGAACCTTTTAGAGACCGAGTGCCCAAACTGCAACCCAAAACCCACTTATTTATCGCAAAGTGCCAACACGTCAGAGGTCAGGGCCTATCACGACATATGATTTTTAACTCCGTTGATCTTAAAAGGACAAGGCTGTTTCAAAATGACTGGGTGCAGATTTTGACTGCTTTTGGATGCGGAAATGCTGTGGAATTTGCCACGAAAATCTCCACTGAGGACATTCTGCAGCATTACCGCCTCCTGTAAACATATCCCAGCAGTAATAGTGACCCCTCCAGAGTGGCCCCAGCAGTCATAGTAACTCTCACAGCAGCCCCCAGTAGTAATACTGACATCCCACAGCGGCCCCAATAGTAATAGTGACTCCCACAGCAGCCCTCAGTAGTAATAGTGACACCACACAGCGGCCCCAGTAGTAATAGTGACACCCTACAGTGGCTCCAGTAGTAATAATGACACCCCACAGCGGCCCCCAGTAGTAATAGTGACATCCCACAGCAGCTCCAGTAGTAATAGTGACATCCCACAGTGGCCTCAGTAGTAACTGCAAAATCCCACAATGGCCCCAGTAGTAATAGTGACACCCCACAGCGGCCCCCATACTAATAGTAAAATCACCCCCACCCACCCCCCCAAGATCCATACACTTACCTCCCCCTCCTCTGCTCGGCGCTGCTGCTGGGTGCACACTGTGATGTCAGTGTGCTGCCAGATGCCTCCTCCCTTCTGTTCTTGCAGAATCTAAGGGGAGAAGTCAGGGGAGGGGGGAGGAGGAACCCGGCTGCACACTGATGTCACAGTGTGCGCCACTAGCAGTGGTGCCGAGTGAATGCCGGCAGGGGAGCCTCAGCCCCTACCGGTATTCACTAACGTGGTAAGCGGCCGATAGCGGTGAGTGCCAGCAGGGAGGGCTCTGTGTGGCGCCTCTGGCACGCGTGCCATAGGTTCGCCACCACTGGAATAGACTATAACTTCTGGTTGGTTCCAAATTTTCACTGCCAAAATATACTTTCTTTTAAGTTTTGCGTCCACAAATGTGAGAAGTTAAAGGGCTATTCCCTTCGTAAACATCTATGCTGTAGACGTAAACCCGACCACCACTAATCTCACCTTTCTGAGGAGAGCCTAGCAGAATTGACAGCAGCAGAATGAGCATAGCATTCAATTAAGCACTTCTGCTCCTTCTTTTCAGCAATCAGTGGGGGTCTCAGCACCTGTAACCCTGATCACAACTTCTGATTATATGAATGACACAAGGACATGTCAAATGTTTTCTGAGTTTGGAGGTACATTTGAGTTGTCAAGTTTAAAAAAACAAAAAAGAGACTAGAAGTAAACTGTGGGACCACCCACATTGGAGCAGAGGAACTTTTTTTTCAATTTAGACAGTGGAATAGATGAGATAACAAAACACTGAACATCCCCTTTAAGGGCTGTTCACTTTTGCCTTGTTGAAATCCAAAATAAATGACAGTCTGGCACCAAGATCTAAATCAGGCCTGTTAAGTCAGATTCAGGGCTCTTTCACACGGTCATACTTTTCACCAGTATTTTGTGAGCCAAAACCAGGATTGGGCCGTACAGAGAGAAAGTATGATGGAAAGATTTGCATTTCTTCCGTATTATAACTCACAAAATACTGGTGAAAAATACAGCCATGTGAAAGAGCCCTTAGGCTGAAACTACTGTACTCCGCAACTTCCAGTCTCTGTATAGAATATGTGGGGTCCAAGTTTGCTGCGCTGGGCCACCCTGTGATCATACATTCATCACCTACCCTATACATATGGCAATAATGTAATTTGTGGGAAACCCCTTTAACAATACAATGTAACACTTCCACCGATCACCTTGTTGGAGGTCCTGCTTCCCATGCTGCTCCAGTTACATTCATCAGCGGATTTGTTCAAATGGACATCAAAACAACAAACTGTGATTGGTCAGTGAAGGCGGCTGAGACGCAGAATATGAACAGCCAGGTGAGAACATTCACAAAATGCTCAATATTTTAACATGTGCCATTTTGTGGTGCAAAATAGAGATTTATTGCAGTCTTCATGAAGGTTGATATTATTACAGGTAAAATACAGAAAAGCCCATGTGACCTGTTTGTGGGGCGTCACTGGGGCCACAAGACCCGATGACATGACAGATTGTATCACACAGGAAGCCTTACAGCACACAGTCACGTCTCATGGACGCTTCATTGCTTTAAATACTAGATATGGAATACTTCTACAGGCCACAAGTACATAGTAATTGGGGAATGTAAGTATGACATCCACGCGCTCTGACTTTCCCACTTTGTGTAAACTAGAAATGCCTTGCATTACTTACTACTCGTATTTGGCCTGAAGAAGGAGCTGTTCCGGCTCAGAAAGGCGTTGCTGAATAAAGCTGTCAGACTTTACCAGTCAGAGTCTTCATTCCCTCTGCCAGTAGTGCCAATTATCGCCTTTTTCTACCCTTGGTTTATAACATGTGAAGCTCATTTCACCTGCACTCAAACTCATCTCCAGAATCTTCCCTTTTCCTACTGTAGATACATTAAAATGCTCATTATTCTGCTGATTCATTCTTGGCTTGATTACTATAACCCACAATTGGTAGGTTCAACCCTCACTAAATTCTCCCCTGTCAAATCTGTCCTGCATACAGCAGCCAGACTTATCGTTGTGTCCAACTGCTACACTGATACCTCCGACCTGTGCCAGTCACTGCACTGATGCCTCCACTCTGTGCCAGACACTGCACTGATGCCTCCACCCTGTGCTAGTCACTACACTGATGCCTCCACCCTGTGCCACTCACTATACTGGTGGCTCCACCCTGTGCCAGTCACAGCACTGATGACTCCACCCTGTGCTAGTCACTGCACTGATGCCTCCACTCTGTGCCACTCACTATACTGGTGGCTCCACCCTGTGCCAGTCACAGCACTGATGCCTCCACCCTGCGCCAGTCACTGCACTGATGCCTGCACCCTGTGCCAGTCACTGCACTGATGCCTCCACCCCGTGCCAGTCACTGCATTGATATCTCTGCCTTATGCCAGTCACTGCAATGATACCTCCGCCCTATGCCGGTCACTGCACTAATGCGTTCACCCTGTGCCAGTCACTGCATTGATGACTCCACCCTGTGCCTGTCACTACACTGGTGGCTCCAACCCTGTGCCAGTCCCTACACTAATACCCGCACCCTGTGCCAGTCACTGCACTGATGCCTCCACCCTGTGCCAATCACTACACTGGTGACTCCAACCTTGTCCCAGTCACTACATTGGTGGCTCCAACCCTGTGTCAGCCACTACACTAATACCTCCACCTTGTGCCAGTCACTACACTAATACCTCTACTCTGTGCCAGTCACTACACTGGTGGCTCCAACTCTGTGCTAGTCACTACATTGGTGGCTCCAACCCTGTGTCAGTCACTACACTAATACCTCCACCCTGTGCCAGTCAGTGCACTGATGCCTCCTCTATGTGTCAGTCACTACACTGGTGGCTCCAATCGTGTGCCAGTCAGTGCACTGATGCCTCCTCTATGTGTCAGTCACTACACTGGTGGCTCCAATCGTGTGCCAGTCATTGTACTGATGCCTCTACCAAAATTGGGATTATTCACCCTGGAAAATGACAGTTAAGGGGCGATCAAATAACTATGTATAAATACATTAGGGGACAATACAAGGATCTCTCCCATGATCTGTTTATACCCAGGACTGCAACGGTAACAAGAGGGCATCCGCTACTTCTAGAAGAAAGCAGGTTCCATCACCAACACCGAAGGGGGTTCCTCAGAGGTGTAACTTAAAGCTCATGGGCCCCGATGCAAAATGTGTAGCAGGGCCCTTAATTATAATGTTTTATTAATAGTATTGGGCTCCCTATATGGAGAAGAGAGGCCTTATAGGCCCCCCACAGCTCTTGGGCCCGGGTGCGACCGCATCCCCTGCACCCACTATAGTTACGCCCCTGGGGTTCCTTACTGTAACAGCAGTGAGACTGTGGAATTCTTTGCCTGAAGACATGGTGATGGCAAAATCCATAGAGGAGTTTAAGAGAGAACTAGATGCCTTTCCAGAGCACTATGATATTACAGGATATAGACACTAAATAACCAGCTGGGTTTTTGATCCGGGTCTTGGAGTCAGGTGCTAACTTTCAAAAGCTGATTCAGGGATTATTCTGACTGCCATTATGGAGTCTGGAAGAATTTTTTTCTCCCCAAATGGGCTAAATTGGCTTCTGCCTCATTGGTCTTTTTGCCTTCCTCTGGAACAACAAGGGGGGGTGGAAACAGGCTGAACTAGATGGACATTGTCTTCTTTCAGCCTAACATACTATGTTTCCCGTGCCAGTCACTACACTGATGTCTCCATTCTGTGCTAGTAACTACAGTGATGCCTTCACCCTGTGCCAGTCACTGCACTGATGCATCCACCCTGTGCCAGTCACTACACTGATGGCACCACTCTGTGTCAGTAACTTCACTGATGCCTCCACTCTGTGTCAGTAACTTCACTGATGCCTCCACTCTGTGTCAGTCACTACAGTGATGCTTCCACCCTGTGCCAGTCACTACACTGATGGCACCACTCTGTGGCAGTCACTACACTGGTGCCTCCACTCTGTGCCAGTCACTACAGTGATGCATCCACGCTGCGCCAGTCACTACACTGATGTATCCACCCTGTGCCAGTCACTACACTGATGGCACCACCCTGTGCCAGTCACTACACTGATAGCACCACTCTGTGGCAGTCACTACACTGGTGCTTCCACCCTGTGCCAGTCACTACACTGATGGCTTCACCCTGTGCCAGTCACTACACTGATGGCTTCACCCTGTGCCAGTCACTACACTGATGGCTTCACCCTGTGCCAGTCACTACACTGATGGCTCCACGAGCTGCACCAGTCCTCTGGAATGCGCTACCCCAACAATCAAGTTAATCCCCAACACCCACAGTTTTCAGCATGCCTTAGAAAAGCATCTCTTTATGGAGGCCTATCACATCCCTAATCTAACACTTCTGAGTTTACGCTCCTTTTACATTCTACCTTAGAACCTGAGCCCCTTCATCTCACTGTATCTCTCGCAGCCTATACACCCTAATGCAGGGTTAATGGACTGGGTAATGTGACTACCAAGCAGGCGGCTGTTCTGCATGAGGTATCAAGTATTACTAACTAGCCCAATGTAATTAATCCCTTAAGGACGTGGCCTATTTTGGCCATACGGACGCAACAATTTTGGGGGCAAGTCATAACTTTTCTATTTTCCAATTGACATGGCCACATAGGCATTTGTTTTTTGTGTGATGAGCAGTAGTATTTACTGGTACCATTTTTGAATACATATAATGTGTTGTAAAACCTTTACTATATTATAAATTTGTTATGCAGATCGATACAATTGCAAAGATACTAACATTTTTTTTCAGGTTTTTCTACTTTTGTACAATAAAACCCCTTTTTGGGAATTTTTTATTTTTTTTTACATTGTTGCAATCAATGTCCCTTAACATTTTTAATCTTCAATGGACAGAACTATGTGAGGGCTTGTTTTCTGCGCGACTAACTTAAGTTTTTATTGGTACCATTTTGCGGTATATATGGCCTTTTGATCACTTTTATTGCATTTCTGGGAGGCAAAATGTACTAAATAAGCATTGTGCCTCCTTTTTAGCAGTTTTTTTTCACTTTGTGCCGTGAAAACACTGCAATTCCACCACTTTTTTTTTTTTTAAAACCTCATTTTATCAAAAAAAATTCTGATTGCTACAATACCAAATTTATATAGTGTTTTTTGCTGTACAACTTTAAAAAATTAAAGTAGCTTTTGACAGTCATAACCTTTTTTATTCTTTGGTCAATTTCATTGTGTGGAGGCCCAATTTTAGTGAGACGTTCTATAGTTTCTATTGTTTGCATTTTGTGTTACTTTTTGATCGCTTTTTATTACATTTTTTCTTGGAGAAGGGATGACCAAAAATGTGCAATTCTGGCGTTGTGTTTTTTTTTCTGACAATGTTCACCATGCAGGATAAATAATGTGTTACTTTGATAGATTGGACTTTTATGGATGCAACAATACCAAATATTCTTTTAGTTTTTTTATTTTTAATATGGGAAAATGTTCTTTTTGTTACTTTTATTTCCTGTATTTTTTCAGTCCACCTAGGGGACTTGAACTCGCAAGTCACGCAGTATAATGTATTACCACAGTATTACATTATACTGCATTTTGACAGACAGTTCTCTGGCTGCCATGGCAACTAATTAGCACCCTACGATTGCATCACAGGTTAGGGCATTCAGGATCCCTGAACAAAGATTGGGGAATTTAAATGCTACTTTCAGAACTGACAGCGACATTCAGAGGGTTAACATCTTGAATGGAGCAGGATAGCGGTCCTATTCCATATAAACCCTGCACACCGAGGACGTAAACGTACACTATGTGATGTTAGGAAGTTAATGGAAAAGTTAAGAGAAGTTCTTGTTGGTGATTTGGCCCTTAGAGGAGCTCATACCTGATTTACAGTAGCAGGTTACATTACATGCTATATACAGTATTACTCATCCGAGAATTCCTTACATTCTGCTGTTCCTCCACTAGATGATGCTCTCATTCTGGATTTCCCCGTTCATTGTATATAATGAGTGGAGACCACATTCCGGTTGGTTCCTCATTTCTGCTGCCAAAATATTTTCAATTGTTTAAGTTTGGAGTTCACAGAAGTGAGTCATTGAAGGGGTATTCCCATGATAAGCGTATACTCATATCTAGATGGCATGCTATAAACGCCCTCTCCTATGGGGAGATTACAGGCCATGTGACCATTATTTGCAGACTCATGGCCATCGATGGAGAGGTGGCCAAGTGGTTCTCTCATTTGGAGTGCGTGACAGTTATGGAGGGTTTTTCCTAATAGTTCCCAGATTTTTTTTTATCACCTGTAATGTTGGTGCTTTCACCATTTTAAATTGATCCTACATATTGTTAGGAATGTTAAATGTAGAAACATAAAAGACTGATGACAGAAACAGACCCGACGGTCCATCTAGTGTGCCGTTATATCACTGTGGAACATCTCCAAAAGACCGCTTCTCTGAGGAGCCCACACCCCAAGATCACTTTCAATGCCTTTTTAGTGGTTGCCTCAGGTCTCCCACACACTTTAGTTTTTTTAGCGATGAGTTAACGCTGCGTTTTTTATTTACGCAAATGCCAATGGGACTTTCTGATGTTAAAAACACATCACACAAAAATCGCTAAGCACAAACTTGCGTTTTTAACATTAGAAAGTCCCATTGACATCTGCGTTAAAAAAACACAGCGTTAACACGGCGTTAAAAAAATGCAAATGTGTGGGAATCCTCAGAGAGGATTTACTGTATAATGAAAGTAGGCAACATACTGCCAGGGTTATTGTCAAATTTTCACCCACCAAGAAAAATGTCTCAACCTCTTTGGCCTCCTACAGGCCTGCAGTCAGGAACTAATATCACGTAAGACCTCCTCTAGCGCGGTGAAGTGCAGCAATTCAATGTGGCATTGATTCAACAAGTGGATGGAAGACACCTTGAGGGATGTTGAGTTGTCTGGATAGCCCCCACAGCTCTAGGGCATTTGTATGTGTGAATGGTCTTCTACACCACATCCCATAAAAGCTGGATTGAGCTCATATCGAGTGACCATGCAGGCACACTATTCGTAGGAACTCACCAGAATGCTCCGCGTACCAAGCCTGGACAACCTGGCCTGATGGCACGATGCATTATCCTGCTGGAATTTCCCATCATTGTGGGCTTACAAGAAGTCTATGAAGGGCTGTAAGTGCTCACCAAGCAGGGAAACCTAACTGGCACACTGGTCAATGACATGTTTAGACAGACCAGTGGAACCAACCCATTCCTTGAGAACACACCAGTATGGAACCACCACCAGCCTGCACAGTACATGGCTGACAACTGGGGTCCATGTTTTATGCGGTCTTCCCCATACATGAACCTTACCATCAGTCCAATACAATTGGTACTATGAGTCATTGGACAGCTCAACATGTTGTCAGTCCTCTAGGGTCCAGTTCCAACCTCACGAGCCCAGGGAGGCATGATGTCTGAAGTTGTAGTGGAAACGGAGAGGCTCTGCTGGGTCTTCTGCTCTCATATTCCATGGAACGTGCACTGACCAGCGGGATATACGCGTGGGGCCTCCTGCATTGGATATGGATGCGATTTCTGCCAGACTTGCTTGGATGGAAAATTCTAGCTAGGCACCGCCAGTCGCAATCATTAGCACCCGTGGGCGCCACTGCGCTGTCCATTGTGGGTGGTAATGACTTCTATGACGTATCCCCACTACACACATGTAACACTGTGGATTGAAAATGTTAAATGCTGGCACAACTTCATAGATGGAGCATCCCATTCATCTGGTGCCAACTATCAGGTCTCGCTCGAACTTCGAGAATTCACACCATGAGAACACTGGCCAGTGTTCAACCTCATTCACAATTTAACACCTCACAACTTATACAGGTGTGGAGGTTCCCAAGACGTCCCCTGAAGTAACACCACTACATCATCAACTTACATTCTGCTATCCCAGGACAGCCGGCACCTCAGTGTATATTAGATTTTAATAAGCAGATTACTGCTTCTCTCAACAATTATTTAGTTGATTCTAGTTTATACTCATTTTGACGACCCACTAAGTATTTTTATTTAAGCCCTTCTTTTGAAACCCTTCCCATCCTGCAGCATAATACCACTTAACTTGAACCAGCATAATATTACTTGGCAGTGATGGCATGGGCATAGAAGCTGTGCCTGCTCTATCACTTGTAAGTGCTGTATTATGCACCCAACATCTGATAACTCCTATCCGTCTGTTTAACTCCTTCATTGTCATGGCGTGCCAATGGCTGCCACAGGCCAAGCAATGGCTTCCAGCCCTCACCTTACCTCTCTGCAGCTCTTTGCGAGCCACCGCTCTGCTGACAGGGACACTCTATGCATGGTATTGGTATATGTATATACCGTATTTTTCATTCTATAAGACGTGTTAAGGACCGCTGCACGGTCACATTAACCTTTCAAGCCTTGGGTTCCAAATTAGTTCATACCTGGATGCATCAAGGAGGCAAAAAACTACACAAAGATAGTTATCAGTTCCCACAGATACGTAGAGTTGAGCCGCGGCAGATATACAGCTCACTCTGCTTAAGGCGCGCGTACCCTGAGCGTTTATTGACTTGGTATAGTTCTAATACAGGAAAGGAATGCGTCATTAGTCACGGCATTAATCTCATTGGGTTAGAAAAAATATTAAAGGGGTTCTGACATCAAAAAAAAAAAATTGTACTCACCTTGCCTGGCCTGGCCCGATCGCCAGGCATGTCCCCTCCAGCCGGCATCTTCTTCTGTGCCTTTAAAGCAGAGCAGGAGCGGTCAAAAAGACCGCTTCCTGCTCTGGTCCGTCCGTCAGGCACTTCCGAGGTGAACGGACGGACCGCCCACAGCAAGCACGTCACAAGCAGTGCTTGCTGTGGGCGGCCCGTCCGTCCTGCTGAACTCCAGAGTGCTGCGCATGCGCAGTGGAGACGCAGCCCGTCCTGACTCCTGTCAGAGGGCACCTCTCCACTGCGCATGCGCGCGATCCCGGAGCGGCGTGGCTCGTGCAGACAGAAGAGGAGGAACAGCGCCTGCTGGGAGATGATCCCCCCGATGTCAACAACAACAGAAGAACAGGTAAGTATTATCTTTTTATGCTTTAGCAGCCATTAAACCATGGGTTCCCTGGGTCCATTAGGCAGACCAGGGAACAATGGCTGCTAAAGCATAAAAACATTATTTGTGTCAGAACCCCTTTAAGAAGCATGCATTGTTCAGTAATAGCGTAACGTGAGAATATATGTGTAATATCCTTCAAATGTCTGTTTCTCCCAGCGTTATCTCGTCCTCCTTGGTCCTCCCTTGTGCTTCTAGACGGTCGTAATATCTCGTTAACACAATTCGTTCTTTTTTTCCAAACCTCATGGCGTGGAGGAGTTTCTTCTGATAAGGATTCTACCAAGCTTGGTTCTCGGAAAAAGAACAGAAACAAATCATTATGCACTGTACCGCACCTTCTGCTCTAAAGCTATTTCTGCTTGAATTATTGTTTCACTACGCACAAGCTTATTTACATCTTATAATGCTCCATTTTGTATCTAGCGGCCATTTTGAGACAGATTCTTCCATTTTATGAACCTGTACCCCCATTTCAGAGCCGGAAAATAGGGGAAAAATATTTTTTAACTCACCCAGGGACAGCACAGGAGATAGTGCTGGGCGACAGAGCAGAAGAAGCAGCAGAGTCTAAAAAACAGAGCTCCGTGTCACAGCGGCCATTAGGTAGAGACAGGGAAGCAGCAGTTCCTGCCGACGCTCACCACCAATCAGCGGTACATATGGGCAGCAGTGGGGAGGAGAGAAAACTGTTAACTAATCGCACATTTGTTTGTGCGATCGCAAATTTGATGCGTAATCACGCTAACTTAATCGTGGCCGTGTGTTAAACTCGCGATAGCACAAAAAAATGGCGATTGCACCGAATTTCGGCATATTTGCTCTATAAGACACTACTTTTTTCCCCCGCTTTGGAGGGAAGAAAAGTGTGTTTTATAGAGCAAAAAATAGGGTATGTCTACTTATAGTAAATATCAGACAGCAAGACAGAAACCAAACGGACCTTATTATAGTCAATGGTGTCCATTAGGTTCAGTCATAAGACAGATCTGTTCGGCAGTGGATTCCATTTTCTTGCCCCCATAATGGAGCAGAGAACAACCCACAATACCAACGTGATCCCGTGCTATCTTCAGGTTTACATGAGAGATATTGTACTCAGTGGAATATCTGCCACTGATTTTGCGGTAGTTCCACTGCAAAGCCAGGAAAGGATCCAAGGCAAAATCCATACCAGCAAGGGCTCCTGCACACTTGTGTTTTTCTTGCGCGTTTTTTTACACGATATCACTGCGTTTTTTCACGTGATTGCCAATAGGACTTTGAAATGTTAAAAACTAGAGATGAGCGAACATGTCCGTTACGGACACATCCGCACCCGGACACCGGCTTTGCCGAACACTGCAGTGTTCGCGCGTAAAGGTCCGGGTGCCGCCGGGGGGGCGGGGAGATGCGCGGCGGCGCGGGCGGCAGTAGCGGGGAACAGGGGGGAGCCCTCTCTCTCTCTCTCCCTCTCCCCCCCACTCCCCGCCGCACCCCCCCGCGCTGCCACGGCGGCCCCCGAACTTTTTCGCCCGAACACTGAAGTGTTCGCAAAG
The DNA here is from genome assembly GCF_035609145.1 of Eleutherodactylus coqui. NCBI lineage: Eukaryota > Metazoa > Chordata > Amphibia > Anura > Eleutherodactylidae > Eleutherodactylus > Eleutherodactylus coqui. The sequence goes on along the minus strand of NC_089840.1, from coordinate 138,858,620 downwards.
TTCGGTGTTCGGGCGAAAAAGGGGCGGGGCCGAACGTGTTCGCTCATCTCTATTAAAAACGCATCACAAGTTTGTGCTTTGCAATTTTTGTGCGATGCGTTTTTAACATTTGAAAGTCCCATTGACAATCGTGTGAAAAAAACTCAGCAATATCGCGTGAAAAAAATGCGCAAGAAAAACGCAAGTGTGCAGGAGCCCGAAGGCTACACTCACACTTTGTTTGGGCACCCATTCAGGTTTCCCATCTGAGGATTCCATCAAACATGCTGAAAACATCATTCAGACGAAGCCCTGGACAGCTAGATGCCATAGCTGAGACAAAGACACAGCTGCAAGCTTTCGTCTTCATTTCAGCCGGTTTCCATTAGTTTGCAGCAGTTTGGCCTGACGGTATAAAGTATGCTATTCTCTTCCGCCAAAATGCCAGAAACAAACAGAAACCCGCTACCTGCAGCTTTGGTCTTCATTTTAGGAATGACAGCTTGTAAAGCCATCCAGCGATCCTTCTGAATGCTGCTTTGGTTGAACCCTTGGACAGGAAGCCTGGTAGAGCGCCCCAACGAGGTGCAAATGTGGACTTACATGCTGATTCACCTATGTAATAAGCTTGGTTCTGCTATTATATTTATGTCATAAGCTCGGTTCTGTCACTATATCTATATAGTAAGCTCAATTCTGGTGCCGTATCTATGTAATAAACTCGGTTCTGGTACTGTATGTAGTAAGCTTGATTTTGCTACTATGTAATAAGATTGATTTTAGTGTAAGAGTGGCACACAGCCCTCTGGATGTTATGGGTGTAATGTTTGTATTGCTTGTACTGTCACTTTAAATACTGTTTATTGGAAAAGGTTCTGTTTTCAGACTGTACCCTCTGGGCGCTGGGAAGGACAACCCGTGTCTGGCGCAACGTGCCAAAGATCCCCATTACCCAGGTAACCAGGTGTGGTATGAACTGTAGGGCGGTGCCTGCCCCTGGCAGAAAGTGAGTCAGGTCAGATGTAGACCGAGTCTGCTAAGGCCTAGCAGTTAGTGAGGCGGGGATGATCAACTGTGCTCCAGCGAGTTGGCTGCCCTACGGGAATAGGACCCATTCATTCAAATGGGTGTATCCTTTTTTTTCTACTAGCACTGTTAGCCCGTGCTTTCTCATGCGAGTTGAGCACGAGAACTTGGATGCAACCTTTAAATTGCCCATGTGCAAGTTGCGTAAATGTAAATTGCCTGAACCCTATTAAAAGGACTTGCTGACTGGTCTTTACCTATCTTCTTACAGTTTGCCCTCCCATATATACGATTTAACAGCAGACAGAAGATAAGAGACAACATATCCACAGACTGTTAGGGCGCGGTCACACGAGCGTAGGCGTATTTACGTTCGCACGTGCGCAGCGTTTAATCGCCGGAAAGAACGTTTTTCGGCGATCATGACCAGAGCTAGAAAGCATATTATCGTTTGTTCCTACTTTGCAAACTATCTTTTCGGCCATCGAATATGCGTTGGCGCGTATTTCGGTCGCTTATGTTCCGTTTTTTTTCGGGTTGCCGTTTTTACGCGCTGTAAAATCGCCCGTGCGAACGAATACATTGGAAACCAACGCCTCAGATGGTCACGTATATACGATTGGGCGCAAAAACGCGCCGTTTATGCACTCGTGTGAACGCACCCTAAGGGCGAGCACCCACTGGCGTTTTTTTACCTGCGTTTTGCGTTTTGCATTTTTCCTGCACAGGCATAGAGATAACATGTGTTCCTGTCCACTGGCGGTTTTTTTGCGTTGCGTTTGCGTTTTTAACATAGGAACTGTCAGTTGCATATGTGTCCTTATTTTTCTCCTAATGCACCCATGAAAGTCAATGGAAATTAATGGAAAAGCCGCGAAAACGCCGCGAAAAACGCGGCGAAAACGCTGCGTTTTTTTCCCGCGGAAAACGCAAACGCCAGTGGGTGCTCGCCCTTAGAGAGGATAGCTGGAATAATGTGTAACTGGTAAATGATAGCCTAATGGAGAAATACCATCACTATCTATTTATACCCAGGACTGTAACAAGGGGCGCTCTAATAACTATATATAGATATATCAGGGGTCAGTACAGAGATCTCTCCCATCATCTATTCATACCCGGGACTGTAACAAGGGGGCGCTCTAATAACTATGTATAGATATATCAGGAATCAGTACAGAGATCTCTCCTATCCTCTATTTATATCCAGGACTATAACAAGGGGGCGCTCTAAAAACTATGTATAGATATATCGGGGGAAAGTACAGAGATCTCTCCTATCAGCTATTTATACACAGGACTGTAACAAGGGGGCTCTCTAATTAAACTATATATAGATATATCAGGGGGCAATACAGTATAGAGATCTCTCCCATCATCTATTTATACCCAGGACTGTAACAAGGGGGCGCTCTAATAACAATATATAGATATATTAGAGTTCAGTACAGAGATCTCTCCCATCATCTATTCATACCCAGGATTGTAACTGTAACAAGGGGGCATCCTCTACTTTTAGAGAAAAGAAGAGTTCTACATCAGCATCGAAGGGGGTTCTTTACTGTAAGAGCAGTGAAACGATGGAACTCTCTGCCTGACGATGTGGTGATGGCGAACTTTCTAAATGAGTACAAGAGGGGTCTGGATGCCTTTCTAGAGCGATGACAGGAATTAGGTCCTACCTGTTAATTCCTTTTCTTGAAGTCATCCTGACAGCATACACATGGAGGTTGCCTGCTGGACACCTGTTGGGACAGGAAGCGGAAACTACAAAAGGCAACTCCCACCACCGGCTCACCAGTGTGTACCAAATAACTACAGTGACCCGGCTTTGCTTAACCAATCATTTCTAATATGGAAATCATAGTACAATACGTTACTTCATGTAAAATATAACCGAAGGGGAGGGAAAAGCCCCTATGCTGTCAGGATGACTTCAAGAAAAGGAATTAACAGGTAGGACCTAATTCCTGTCTTCCCCTCGTCATCCTGACAGCATACACATGGAGGAATACCAACGACCAAGGGCTTTAGGGAGGGACCACTGCCTGTAGCACCTTCCGCCCAAAGGCCATATCCCGGTTGGCCCCCAAATCCAGGCGATAGTGTTTAACGAAAGTATGTGTGCTCGACCCGTGGCGGCTCTGCAGATCTGGTCGGTTGTCGCCTGGGCTCTCTCCGCCCAGGAACAGGCGACCGCCCTAGTGGAATGGGCTCTAACGTCGCCCGGGAGTGGGATCCCCTGGGATCTGTACGCCTCTTCTATGGCCCTCCTGACCCAACGCGCTAAGGAGTCCTTAGTAGCGGCCCCTCCTCTGCGTGGACCTTGAAATTGAATGAAGAGGTTGTTAGACTTCCTGAAGGAATGTGTGAATTCCAAATACTTCAGGACTGCTCGTCTAACATCTAAATTATGGAACCTCTGTTCCGTGGTATTACGGGGTTCCTGGCAGAAGGAGGGAAGTACTATACGCTGTTCTCTGTGAAAGTCTGTGAGAACTTTTGGTTGAAAGAAGGGGTCAGGCCTGAACTCTATTTTATCTGGGAAGGTGGTCATGTATGGGGTCCTAATCGAGAGGGATTGGATCTCCCCGATCCGTCTGGCGGATGTGATGGCCACTAAAAAGGCAACTTTGTGGGGGAGGATCTTTACTGATAGATCTTCCAGGGGCTCAAAGGGGTGTGCGCAGAGGGCCTGCAAAACAAGGTTCAGGTCCAATGGGGGCATGGTTTCTCTTATAAAGGGATGGAGTCTGACTGCCCCTTTCAGATATTTCTTAATTAGCCTATGGTCGCCTAAGGCGAAGTCGAAGAAGGCCCCAAGGGCGGCCACCTGGACCTTAAGGGTACCAGGTCTTAGCCCCATGTCCAACCCATCCTGTAGGAACTCCAATATTTTGTTAATGTCGGGCTGTTGGAGGTCATGTATACTATGCCCCAACCACCTAGAGAAGGTATCCCACACCCTGGAGTATATTTTTCAGGTGGATTTTTTGAGGCTCTCACATAACGTAGTGGTCACCCCCTCTGATAGGCCCCAGCTCAGGTATTTTACCCGCTCAACTTCCAGGCCGCCAGTCTGAACTGTCGGACCTTTGGGCATATCAGGGGACCCTGCTGAAGGAGGTCGTCTCTCTGCGGCAGATGTAGAGGCGATCCTGTGTCGAGAGAGCGGCCAGGAGCGGGAACCAGGGTCTCTTGGGCCAGAATGGGGCCACCAGGATAACGGAGCCTGGGGACTCCTGAATTTTCCTTAGGACCCGAGGAATCAGGGGGATAGGCGGGAAGGCGTATGCAAGGTCCCAATCCCAGGCCTGGGATAGTGCATCTATTCCCAGGGAGCCCCCGTCTGCTCCCATGGAGAAAAACCGGGGACACTTGGTGTTCTCCCGAGAGGTGAACAAGTCCACCTTGGGTGTCCCCCATCTCTCTAAATTTAGCTGGAACGGTTCCAGCCCCCTTGGACGTAATGACGGCCTAAGTGGGCCCCCCAACCAGTTGCACTTGCGTCAGTAAGAGGTCATGAGGCCGAGGACCCTCATGCCTCTCCTAAGGGAGACTTTAGTGGTTAGAGAAAGTGCCCGACACTCATCCTGGATCGTTTTTTTGCCTTTCTAGGGGAAGGGATGAGCACTGATGGTGTGAGTCCAGAATCACTCCCAGAAATTTTTTTTTTTTTTTTCCTGCTCGGGCAGAAGACTGGATTTAGAGGAGTTGATGATCCAGCCTAATGACTGGAACAGACGGAGTGTGAGGTTGACCTGGAACTGGAGTTCTGAAGCCGATCCTGTTATGATCAGGAAATCGTCGAGGTATGGGACAATCAACACCTTGTCAGTGCCGCCACCATCTCTAACACCAGTTTGGAGAACACCCGGGGTGCGGAGGAAATCCCGAACGGCAGGCACGTAAATTGAAAGTGAGAGACAGAGCCATCTATCACTAGGGCAAACCGCAGAAACCGCTGGGAATCTATGTGTATACGGACATGGTAATATGTGTCCTTTAAGTCCATGGTGGCCATGACACTATCCGGCGCAATTAAGGGGATTGCTGACCGCACCGATTCCATTTTAAATCTTTGATACGTGATAGATTTATTCAGGAATTTCAGATTAATTATAGTTCTATAGGATCCATTGTTTTTTGTTTTTTTTTATTAGGAACAAGGGGGAGTAGCACCCCTTGAATAGTCCTTCTGCGGGAACCCGAGTGATGGCCCCTAGGGACAACAGCTCTTGCACCCCCAACTGGAGGGCCTGAGCAGACGCAGGTGACTGGCAGGGGGTGACTATGAACCTCCGGGGAGGAAATTTCAATTTTGTAGCCATCCGAGACTAGGCGTAAGGCCCAGGGATTGGAGGTCGCCTCGTTCCATCTAAGGGCGAACCCTTTCAGTCTACCCCCTACTTGTAGGATCCGGGAAGGCAGATTCTCACCCTTTCCGCCTTTGGGATAGGACCAGCGTCCGGTTTTCCCTTTCCCCTTGTATGCTCTAGAGGGAACAAAAGGAGGAGGGTAGGAGGGGGAAGCCGCTTAAACGATTTCTCCGATGGTAGTCCCTGGCTCTTATCCGATGCCTTCTCTAGGAGAGTATCCAAGGAAGGCCCGAAGATTCTGTGTCCTTGGGAGGGCAGGGAACAGAGTCTATTCTTGGAGGCGTTATCTCCTGTCCAGGCCTTAACCCAGACAGCCCTCCTGCTGTGTTCGAGAGGGCTGCTGAACGGGCCCTGAACCTCACTGACTCCGTAGAGGCGTCTGCCAGGAAGCCGGTTGCCTCTGGAGGAGGGGAAGGCAGCTGGAGATGTCCTCCCTAGAGCCCCTCTGAGAAATCAGCGTCTGGAGTTGGTCTAACCAGACTGACATAGATCTCGCCACAGATGTGGCCGTGATGTTGGCTTTGACGGTCAGGGCCGCGGTCTCCCAGGCCTTTTCCATCGCAGAATCCACTCTGGTATCTAGTGGATCCCGCAGTTGGGAAATGTCCTCAAAGGGGAGGGCTGCTTTTTGAGACCCTGGCGACCGCCAGATCCACCTTAGGGACGGTTTCTAGGAACTCGATATCTTCTGGTGTGAAGACCATCCGATCCTTGAATTCCTTGGACAGGAAGAATTTCTGATCTGCCTGTTTCCACTCTGTCAGGATCAGCTGTTTTAAAGTGTCATTAACTGGAAATGACGGTTTTGGCTGTGGTAGGAGTCCGCGGAACAGGCAATCCTGAAAGGATGGCTGCTGCGGCACCTCTTCCTCCACCTGCATGGTGCGCCGGACTGCAGTTAACAGCTGACCCAAGTCCGCCGATGAAAAGAAATACTTCCTTGTATCCTTCATGGGCGGCATGGATTCTGAAGGAGAATCTTCTAGGACCTCCTCAGAGTCTGACTCTTCCATTCGTGCCCGCCTTACCCTTTCCGTGGGGGGCGGCAGAGAAAGAGAGGAGAGCGAGGCTTCAATCTCCTCGCGGATCATGGATCGGATGTCCGACATGCCCGAGGAGCCCTCTTTGCGGATCACCTTCTCCGTAGGGTCCGCGCATAGTGGCTTGGTGTGGCCCTCTTCTAGCCGCCGCAAGCCAACTGGACATTTGCGCACTCGCTTTTTGGCCTCTCTAACCTTTTGTGCATCTCTGTCCTAAGAGACGGAGACAGCAAAAAGGACTTCCAGCACCAGATCCTGATGTCTCAATCCTCCCTCCCCGGTACTCCCAAAGCAGTCTACTCACCAGCAGGCTGCTTTCAGTGTCCTCTCTGGCTGACATCTTCAGTAAGGTGCAGCCAGGAGAGATGCAGAGGAATCCAGTCCTTTTAAATTTTCAAATTTGGCGCCGACACGCCCCCTTTAAGTGAGGCCCCGCCCCCCGTGATGCGGCCGCGCTGACGTCCCGCCGCCGCGCCGGACCCGGGGGATACACCGCATACACTGGGACACCGCCAACCAGCACACTCGTGGGGACGCACGCCGACCAGCACACGTGGGGACGCCGACCGGACCCGCCGCCTAGGAGACACACATGGCGCTATATGGAACGCTTCACGAATTTGCATGTCATCCTTGCGCAGGGGCCATGCTAATCTTCTCTGTATCGTTCCAATTTTAGTATATGTGCTGCCGAAGCGAGCCCTTTTTTTTTTTTTTTTTTTTTTGAGTAAAGCTGGCACTTGAGGGGACTTGATTTGAACCAGGGACCTCTCGATCTGCAGTCGAATGCTCTTCCACTGAGCTATGCCCCCCTGGCCCGCCCCGAGCGCTGCTGGCATACCTCTCTAGACGTGGATCCCTGGAGACACCGGCGTCCGAGCCTGCAGGTACCGGGGCTGCTTCCTACCGGTACGACAACCCCACTGGGCAGCGTACCGGGGGAGGATTTTCCCACTGGGGGAACATTGCTGGGTAGATCCTGCGGGTGAGGGTCCCCTCGTAGGGTCTCACCCGCGCAAGCCCTGCCAGCCCGAACAGAGAGTCGTCCCCCCACGGGCGGACAGGCTGCATGGGAGTCTTCTTTCTTCATTCACCTCCAGGATACACCTGGAGGCCCGCTTGGACTGTCCTGTAGGGACAGGAAGACACTGGTGAGCCGGTGGTGGGAGTTGCCTTTTGTAGTTTCCGCTTCCTGTCCCAACAGGTGTCCAGCAGGCAACCTCCATGTGTATGCTGTCAGGATGACGAGGGGAAACAATATTATACTTTATATCACTGATAACTTCAGAAGGGTCGCTGATCCGTGGATAATTCCAATTGCCAGATTGAAGTTGGGAAGGAATGGGGAAAATTGGCTTCTACCTTTTATATCATGTGAAGTATCACTTTCCCTTTAAATTGCTGCAAAGGGGTTCAAATAAATTATTGCCTGTGAGGCTTTACAACAATTTACCTTGGGACAGAACATTCTATCATGATGCGGTGTGTAATCTGTTATTATGTGGCCTGAAACTGTGTTATTATCTAAGAACTTCATAAAGCTAAACACAAGGTTCATTGTTGTGCTTCATCTCGCCGACCAGCAGTGCGAGCGCCGAGTATTCTGTACTGAAATACATTATGGCATTTCACGTGCCATCCCTGTTCCCAGCCGGAGTCTGCGTGTACCTGACATTTACTGTACTGCGGATGGTCCGCACGGCGAACCGCCGGACATGTGCAGTACAGGGTTTTTTTTCAACTCCCTTCTTTTCCCGCGTTGTCGCTAGGCGATGACGCGGGTACCTCTGACCTTTCTGCAATGTCATTGCGAAAGGGCCGTGGGTCGGACGGCTTTCATTGACCTCGATGGAAGCTATCTGTGCAGATTCCCCACAGAAATAGAGCAGGCTGTGATTTTTCCTCCGCGAGGAGAAAATCACAATTGATTTCCGGTCGTATAGAGGAAACCACATTTTTTGCATAGCATGCTATGGGCGGTACTTGCTGCAGAATCCAGAGGCGGACACTCGTTCTGGATTACGCAATGCAAATCTGCCCGTGTGCAGCTGGCCTTATTGTCTGTCTCGCCAGTGACATTTCTATATCAGATGCTTCATCTGCTAGGCTTCTGCACAGGTTGTTACTTTGCAGTAAAATTAAGTTAACTTCCAGTTTCCTGCCTGGATTCCACCTCTTTTCAGGGCATAAAGTGAAGCTGCGGACATCAAAAAATGAGGAGCAGAAGAAAAGTTTAGTGGTGTACAGAGAACTCTTTTGCTTTCTCACTGTCTGTCTATTTTGGTCGTTGAGCTGACGAAGCCATGACATTGAGCACGGAATTGATCATTGAATCAATCACTAATTATAACATTCTGCATGTCACTGCAAGCTTCACTCATCCCCCTATTATAGGCCCACTGTTGTCTATGATTAGAAGGGAGGATATCATCCATAACTCGGTTTCATTGTCAGGAACACTATTACTAAAACTAAGGGTACATAGTGATTCACCCTGCTATGCAAATCAGATCAGCCGTGAGTGGTTGTACAAATTGCCTATCACCCTCTATTTCCATTATTAAGGCCGCCTGCAGACGTCCGTGTTGGATCCCGTGCTTTCACGCAGACAAACTGCGGCTGTGTGCATAGGATTGCATTATGTAATGCAATCCTATGGCAGCGGACACTGCCACAGAATTTCCGCCCGTCTGCAGGAGGCCTATGGCAGCAGATTGCACAGTTGGTTATTTTCAGATCTTCCTGTAAACTAGTGAAAAAAAATAAGGCTGGTACGTCATTTATTCACTCTATTCCCACATAATTATTATATACCTTTTACATTAACTTTTCCTTTCAGTTGTTGAAAATCTCATTTTTGTGTGTTTTTAAGGCCAGTATCAAATGAGTCCATGCGTATTTGCGTGCGCATGAGCCTAGCGTTTTTGCAAAATTAGGTTGCTTTTTTGCATGCGCATCATCATGTTTTACTGTACTTTCTCTGCAGACAAGGACATATTGATTTCCATACAGGAAAAAAATGTACCTATTGAAATGGCTAATTAGTCTAATGAGTTCCAGATGTGTTCTTTTTTTCCTTAACAACTATGCAGTGTTTCACGCGGCTCCTAGCATATTTAGCACGCATTTGCGTATCCCCATTGACTTCTATGAGGACATTTGGCATGAGAAAGCTCTGAAAAATGGAGTATGTTGCAATTTTATTTTTTGCATGCCCAAAATGTGCAGGAAAAATAAACGTAAGGCCGGCGGCACACGAATTGGTCGCATTCCTCACGCACCTTTGATTTTCTGTATTGTGAATGACTGCAGCGGCTCACCGTCGGTCATGTGCGGTACAAAATCTTTTTTGAAATCTTTGTTTTCCCCAAGCCGTTGATAGTCAATGATGCGAGTACCCGCAACTTATCTGCAATTGCGGATGGGCCGCGGGTCGGACGGGCTTGCATTGACTTCAATAAAAGCCGTCCATGCGAAATCCGTACGAAAATCCATTCGTGTGCCACTGACCTTAGCGCATAAACCCATTGAAAACAATGGGTTCTACTCACTGCGTATTACATATATTCATAATGTATTGTTCTAGCATGAAGCTAATGATTATAAAAAAAGCGCTAAAAATCCTGAATATTAATTTATATCCAAACACATCAATTTGTCCATCGGTTGTTAGCCTTGGTAGCTAAATGGTTAATATACAATCATATCAGAGTTTCCAGTTCTGTAAACTAGAGTCCTCTGACTTGTCTTCACTGTTTTGAAGGTTGCATATAGATATAATGTAAGGGTGGGTACAGACCACACATTTGGCTACATCAGAGGTACACAGTAGTATAAAAAGTTACACAAATGTATCCTTTCATGTCTCCATAACTGTTTATAGACTAAACATGTGCAAAGGAGCCAGGGAATGACTTAAAACTCCAGTGCAGAATGTATAGCTGTGCCCACGCCTGTCATGTGCCATTCATGGTGTCACCTTATATGTGAGTGGCCTGTGCAGCCGCAGTCACCGGGCTCAGGTGTGACGAACCTCTGCACACACTATGCCTATTACCCTGCCAGAAAGTGTCATTTTGGCAACATGAACTTCTATGGATTCACTGCAATATACAAAGAATTAAGAGAATGTGTGAATACTTTGCATTATCATCTTAACTGAGTGAAGCTGGCAATACACAGGTTAGTTTCACACAGGCGAGCGTGATATCGCCACGAGAAAATCGCAGCAATATCGTATATTTGCTCATGTGATGTTTGAGCATCAGCGATGCTTTTTCTTGGCAAATCATTACGCATCTCATCGCACATGTTAAAGACGCATCGCACAAACATCGCAAGTTTGTGCGTTGCAATGCGATATTTTGGAAGCCCCATAGGGAAACATGGTGGAAAAAAAGGCAACTTTTTTTTCATTCCACATCGCATGAGTGAAAACATCGCACATGTGGAGGAAGACATTAAAATGCAAGGGCTTTCATATGTGAAAGCAGCCGTACAATGACTGTTCCACTGGTTCCGTGCAACTAATCCTGCACTGAGCAGGGGGTTGGTCCCAATGACTCTGGAGTAAGGTTGGGACACCGAAAGCCGATATGCCGAAATATCGATATCGCTAATGCTTTGGCGATACTTTTCATCGATATTGTTATGTCCGATATATCTGTAACAGCGATAGTTTAAGGCGATATATTGATTTTTTGTAAAGAAGAGACGTGTCTTGTGGTCCGGTGACCATATTTTCTCTCTTTACATTCTGCCCTTTCCTCTGTGTCGGTACAGGATGTAGTTTTGCTCGAGGCACTAATGAACTTATAAACAAGTTCTAGAAAGTTTTGGAAAGTGTGAGGCGACTCTTTGTCACCAATAAGGTTCGCTGCAGGCAAAACGACTCTCAGAAATAGAGGGGTCTTCGGCCCCTTCTCCACATGCGTTTGTTCATCGCATTTAGACGCAGGCTCTGTATGCTTGTGTCTAACGCGATGGCTGTGGGCAGTGCTTTCTAAATGAAGGCATTTCCACATGCAGATGGAGGGCTCTGCTGAACGCACGAAGGTCGCATCCAGGAAAGGAGATGCGACATGTCATACGTTTAGCGTCTAATGCGAACGCAGTGCCCATAGAAAAGATAGGAGACCCATCTAACGCAATTACAATTGCGTTCGGGGGACTGTGTTCGCGTTACCAGGCCCTGCATTGTTTACAAGTTGCCATGGAGACCATTGGTCCCTCAGCGGCAACTTGAAAAAATGCAGGACACGTAGCTCCACAAACACACACACATAGAGGTCATGCTCATATCCCGTCAGGTCCAGAGTCCATCTTCTGGCTTCCTTGTAGCTGGCAGGACCTTGTTTCAGTGTGTTTACCTCTAATCATCAACGATGACACATGCTGAAATAAAAGATGTTCTAGTTGTAAATGGGACACTAATGAATTTGTTGTCCTGTTCTGTGATAGGTTGGTAGTAACATAGTATTTCCTAGTAGAAACATCTCTGCCACTTGACATTTTTGCGCTTTCGACCATGCGGCATTATAACTGGCACATGTAGTGCAGCATTTTCCATATGCTGCCTTTGAAACAGCGCCTGTTTTATAGAAAGTCTCCGACGTCCACCCTGTGTTGTAGAAGTCACTGCACCTGCTGAGAGAAGTAACTGACAGCCCTTCTTGTAGGCATAATGTACCACTGGAAGCATAAAGGTCATGACAAGTTCCCTTTAAACCCTTAAGGACGCGGCCCCCTTTCTTTTCATTTAAACTTTTAGTTTTTCCTCCCAAATTTCAAAAAAATCCTAACTCTTTTATTTACCTATCATTGTAGATGTCTGAGGACTTGTTCTTTTTTGCGGGACGAATTGTATTTTTCAATGGTACTATGTAATAAATAATGTACTGAGAAACTTGTAAAAATTTCAAAGTAGAGGGAAATGGAAAGAAAAAAAGCAATTCTGCCATCTTTGAGGGAAGGGAGGTGGGAGAGCCTTGTTTCCATGGTGTACACACTGCGGAAAAAATGAAACAAGAACTTTATTCCGTGAGTCAGTACGACTACTACGATACCAAATTTATATAGTTTTATTTGCTGTACTACTTTTAAAAAACAAAAAAATTAAATTATTTTCTTTCATCTTCTGACCGCCATAACTTTTTACATTTTCCTTCAACATGTAGTTTCTATTGGTGCGGTTTCAAAGTAAAAAAAAAAATTTCCGATTGCTTTTTATTAATTATTTTCTTGGAGACTGGGTAACCAAAAGAGCATAATTCTGGCACTGTGTATTCTTTTTTCTGACGATGTTTGGCATACAGGCTAAATAATGTGTTAGGCCGCCTGCAGACGGGCGGAAATTCCGCGGCAGGATTTCCCGCGGAATTTCCGCCCTTGGAAGCTGCAATAGGATTGCGTTGGCAAACACAATCCTAGGCAGACGGCCGTGGTTTGTCCGCGCAAGACCTCACGCGGCAAACAAACCACAGCATGTTCCGTTTCTCTGCGGGCGAGCCCAGCACAGAAGCGTCACTGCCCGGCCGCCGGCTCCAGTCTGCGCATGCGCCGGCTGCCCGGCAAGCCGGCACATCAAACAGCCAGAGCCGCGGACGCGGGTAAGTACGCACTGCCCTCTGCAGGCGCTCGGGTCGGGTCCCGCGGCGAGGATCTTCACCCGTCTGCAGGTGGCCTTACTTTGATAGATCAGACCTTTATTGCCACAGTGATACCAAATATGTTTTTGTTTTTTATTCTTCTGATTTTTTTTTATTATAAACTATTACATTCTTTATCTTTTCTACTTCATAAACTTAAAAAAAACTTAATAAAAGTTTTCTAATTTTAATTTTTTAAATCTGGGCCATTCTGACCAAAATGTTAGGAAGTTTTGGGACCAGTGGATGTGTGAGGGTGCACAAGTTGACAGATTTATCCCCAAGAGAACATGTATGGGACCATCTGGCATGCCAACTTCCACAGCTTACAAGTTTGCTCAATCTAGAGGCTCATTTATAGCAAATGTGGAGTGATATGCCACAAGATACAGAACTTGTGTGCCACCATGCCCACCCCTATCACATCTTAAATCCAAGCTAGATGTGGTACAACAGGGTACTAGAGCCTCCATGCCCGTCTGTATCACATCTAGTATGCAAGCTAGAGGTGGTACAACAGGCTACTAAAGCCTCCTTGCCCGCTCGTATCACATCTTATATCCAATCTAGAAGCGGTACAACGGGTACTAGAACCTCAATGCCCACCTGTATCACACCTTGTATTCAAGCTACAGGCAATACAACAGGGTACTAGAGCCTCCATACCTGCCAGTATCACATCTCGTATCCAATCTAGAGGTGGTACAACAGGGTACTAAAGCCTCCATGTCCCTTGTACCACATCTTGTATCCAAGCTAGAAGCGACCCAAAAGGATACTTAACCTCCATGATTGTCCGTATTACACCTTGCCTTGCATCCAAGCTACAGGGGGCCTAATAGGGTACTAGAGCCTCCATGCCCACCCATATCACATCTTGTATCCAAGCTAGAGGGAGTACAACAGGGTACAAGAGCCTCCACCCCCTGTATCACATCTTGTATCCAAGCTAGAGGCAATACAACAGGCTACTAGAGCCTCCATGCCCACCCGTATCACATCTTGTATCCAAGCTAGAGGTGGTACAACAGGGTACTGGAGCCTCCATGCCCCCCGTATCACATCTTGTATCCAAGCTAGAAGCAGTACAACAGGGTAATAGAGCCTCCAAGCCTGCCTGTATCACATCTTGTATGTAAGCTAGAGGCAGTACAACAGGGTATTAGAGCCTCCATTCCTGCCCATATCACATCTTGTATCCAAGCTAGAGGTACTATAAAAAGGGTTCTAGAGCCTCCACATGTACCCGTATCACATCATGTATCCAGATTAAAGGTAGTACAACAGGTTACTGGAGCCTCCATGCCCCCCATATCACATCTTGTATCCAAGCCAGAGGCGGTACAACAGGGTACTAGAGCTTCCATGCCTGTCTGTATCACATCTTGTTTCCAAGCTAGAGGTGGTACAACAGGGTACTAGAGCTTCCATGCCTGCCTATATCACATCTTGTATCTAAGCTAGAGGTGGTACAACAGGGTACTAGAGCCTCCGTGCCCCCCCCCCCCCCCGTATCACATCTTGTATCCAAACTAGATGCTGTACAACAGGTACTAGATCCTCCATGATTGTCCATATCACATCCTACACCCAAGCTAGAGACTACCCAACAGGGTACTAGAGCCTCCATGCCCTCCGTATCACATCTTGTATCCAAGCTAGAGGCGGTACAACAGGGTACTAGAGCCTACATGCCCCCCTATATCAAATTTTGTATACAAGCTAGAGGTGGTGTAGGGTTTTAGTGTATCTTGACGCCACCGGAAGCTAGGGGTTTGACAGGAGGAATGCCCCTCTCACACCCCCAGCTCCCAGGGCCAAGACAGCAAAGGTCCTGGAAGGAGGTACAAGCTGGGGACACTAGTTAAATTGCGGGGAAGCCAAAGCGGGACCCATGCAGCAGGAGGAGTGGGACCCGGGGACGGCAATTACAGTGCTCCGTCTGCTTTGGCCGCAGGGGGAGCGGCAGCTGGAACAGACAGGAGCAGGGGGCGGACTGTCAGCGATGAGGCATAAGACAAGCAGCCTTCGGCACTTTATGGCAGGGATGGAGGGTTAGGGCTGCCAGGACCTGCAGCCTATCGAGCTCTGCAGCCAATCAGCTACAGGGGGAGTCACCCCCTGTCAATCTCGACTCCACCAGTTCTTCCTGGTGGCGTCAAGATACACTAATACCGTGGTGTAGTGGCCCTGAACACCATCCTGGTCCCCTCAATAAATGTCATACATGTTTGTCTTATGTGAATGCACTGTACAAAGCTTTTTCTGTCATTTCCAGTATGTGAGTTGCACAGCTGCGGTGTTTGAGGAGTTAACTTTAATAAAATCATAAACTTTATGTAAATGTAACAGTTTGTCACGTCATGTGGTCTAAGTGAAGTTATAAATGTGAGAGATTGAGAGCAGGAAAGGAGTTCAAGTCCATCTTCAGAGAGTGCTAACACAGAGCCACATGGAAGCACCTTCATCTTCCTTGTGGTGAAGATGGAAGAGAAGGAGAGATATTCCGTAGTGAGTGAAGTTTGGATATGAATGGAGTGAGTCCCAAGATCCTTGCGAGAGAGATCAATCCTCAATAATTCTGTATAGAGGCACCCATCGTACAGGTACCAATTCACACTACAGGTTTTTCCTGTGTGGCCGTCCAGAGTCAGGATCACCGCACAGAGGTACGTTATTGAGTCACACCCACGAACCTGCTGTGCGGGGTGTTAATTGTTTGAGCACTCATTTAAATAATTGTTCACCGCAGTGTCTATGGAGTGACCCCCTACCCCCTTCTACCTCTGGAGTGCTCCCCGTCCAGGAGCGGTACCATACAGATAACATGGACTGTAGGCCCGGTTTCATCCTGTGTATCCTCCCTGACCTCTGAGCTCTAGTCTATGTTCACTTAACAGAATTGTACCTGTATTGCCTTGAATACCTGTTTGTCAAAGTTTATTTCTTCAAGTAAAGTTATACCAGGCCCTAATCGTTCCTGGGGACCCGAGATACTATACTTAATTCTCTGTGTTATTTCTCCGCCGCATGGCAAACCGGTGTGTGGGAGGGGTAGCATCACGAGTGATATCTACTACTACTCCCCTCATTCCGTTTATTGGCATTCCCTTTCCTAGGGGTGTCGAAGGTGGCCTGCAATCCTGCTCTGGCCTTGGCTGTGTGTCATCCCTCTAGACAAGGAGCTGGTAAGTGCCGCCGTGACAAGCCAACACTTATCCCTCCCAGCTCCTCGCATAAGTCAAGTGTCTGGGGTGTTGCAGTGGTACAATAAGGTACTAGAGCCTCCCTACAAGGGTCTGTTCTCCACAATAAATGATGCTTTTGCTCTGATATTGTAATCACTTACCTCTATCAACGTTACAATCACACAGAGAAAGATTCATCCATCCGACAACTTCTACGGGAGGGATGTTGCTGACAATATATATATATATATATATATATATATATATATATATATATATATATATACACACACACACACACACACACACACACTACTTCAAGGTGAGGGATGTTACTGACAATAAGTGTATATATATATATATATTATATATATATATATACTCCTTCTAGGTGAGGGATGTTACTGACAATAAGTATAGTTCTATGATTCATTTTATGTTAGGTTAGAAACAGGACTTGATGATAATAATGGATACAACTAGGATTGATAACTAACATCTTGGTCTTTCCATTATTTTGAGAGAGAAAACAAAAACCCTCTTACAGGGTGAAGCTTCAGCTGCTCTAAGTTATATCACATGCTAATATATCTCTGTACACATCACATGCTTTATTTTAAACGAATAATGAGATTTTCATGATGTTAGAAGCCGTCATGGTCAGTCACACTATATATACAAAGCGCAATACTGATGAAGGATTACTGTATCTAATCTAATTGGCAAATTCACCGCCCAGTAAATGAGCAGAACACAAAACTTTTAGCATTGCCCCACGTGCTGAGCGTATTCTCCTGTCACTAAAATATTCCAGAACAATTCTAGCTATACGCAGCAGGGCGGTTCTGTACCTATTGTGTGTGCTTATACATGTGTCCCAAATCCTCTTATGACACCTCACCAGGACAGCTTACACCATTCAACGTGTTATGGAAAAAGCCTGCTCGCCCTCCGAGGGGTCACTGCGCTTTCCCATCACACACAGGTATCTGCAGACCGCTCACCTGCTCCGACAGACAGGAGCTGTAAATAATAGAGGAGAGCAGGCTCATGAAGCACGTCATACTTTATAAGTAGGAGACAAGGGATGGTGCAGGTTTAACTCTTTCAGGACCGTAACTGATTCAATCGAATTTGAAAGAGTTTTAAAACTATGGGACAAATATGGCCCTTGGTCTTCAAAGGGTTAAGTAGGAAAAAAGTAACTCAGATTGTACTCTGAAGGTGAAATAAACAGATTTCACCAAGTGCCAGAAATTACTACAATTGTTCTCTTCTATCAGGTTGCTTTTCAAAAGTGACATCAACAGGAGTTGATACTCAACTTTCCAAACTCCTGAATGGTAATTCCTTTTCGGCATGTTACTCAGTAGTCTCAGAAGACTGCAGCAGCCAATATAGAAGCCTTGTTGGTGCAGAGTGTTAATAAATAAATTATCTGAAAGCACTACGAAATAAATTGGCACTATACAAATAACAAGATTTATTTTACTTTGGGACAACAGGGAATAAAGAAACAGATAAGTAAATAGTAGATTTTAAGAGCTTGAGTAAATAGGATGACTGTGGGTCTTGCAGTATGTTCTAGGGTCTCAGCAGTGGAAGGAGGAAGGGAGCGGACTTCAGTCACGGAATTCTAGAAAATAATATTGTTTCATTCCCGCAGCCTTCTTGTCCTGGGGTATGTCATCTCTCAGCAGTCCCATTTCCTGCCTGGCATAAAACTGAGCCCATGGATGTCTCTGGGTATTTTAAGGACAGCTTTTTGTATCAAGTGACTTTAACATAAATGGCCATCGGCTATTACATACACTTCTGAACAGTGTCTGCACCGAGGGGTGTTTACATCACATGCTTCATAAGTCCGTGCCTTCCACAATGTAAGGAAGAACTAACAATTCCCCGAAGCACAACTTCCTGGATACAATGTCTCATAGTTTATATCGGTGCATTGTACAGCCCATCTGCTATAGACAGGCTCAGGTTCATTCCCCAAACCAGATAGCAAAAGGTCTCTGTCTACCTCCTGCGGGTTCAAACTGGCTCTTCATGCAGTTTGGCACCATCCGAACACCTAGAGCATTAGGTGTCCCCAAACCCAATTTTAGGGCTCATTCACATGAGCATGGAATAGATGCAGCGCTAGGTCACGGCCATTCACACAGCCAGGACTGACTAAAAACATGTGCTGTTGGAGAGAGAGAGATGGAGGGAGTCCCCAGGGGAATCCCCTTCATCTCTCTCTCTCTCTCCAGTGAAGGGAAGCCCTACCACGGAGGTGAAGGTTCTCCCAGGGCTTCCCTTAATCGCTGGGACTCCCTTCATTTTAGTACAATGCCGGGGTTCCCCCGCAGGGGAGTTTAAGGGATTCCCCAGCAGCTCAATGCCGGGGTTCCCCTGCAAGGGAGATGGAGGGACTCCCCTGCTGCTGGCGCAAACTAGCATGTGGCAAGGCAGATCCACATCCATCTGCCCTCCAAGGCTTTTATCACAGTCTTCAGTGTGTTATACACATTATAAGCACCTGGCATCTAAAGTGTTTTCATGAGTTTTTTACACGTTGTTTTGGTGGCCCTTTTAAAAAGGAAAAATTGTGCAATTCTGTACAAACATTTTTGAAGTTCTACTGAAAGGTAGAAATATGGAGAATATGTGGGAAGAAACACCCCTAGAACACGCTGCATTCTAATAAACCCAAACCTGAAAACCAAATTATTACACTTGTAGACATTTTCATACGGTACCGTAACTTAAACTAACATTTGGCGTTTTGCCACCAAAAAGACATTAATAAAGTAGTGAAAAACATTGCAGAAAAATGCAGGTAAACTACGTGTGTGAGACTGGCCTAAAGATAGTGTTTAATGTCCCAACAAAAGTATCAAAAATAGGTAACAGTCATTCTGTATTGTAATTTACTTTCCAAATTCTTTGTTGGCTGCTGGCACTAATGAGAACTACTGTAAGTTGTAGAGCTACAGGGACCTTATCGCTGCTCCAGAGTACTGGTTTCGGGGTACTGGCACTATATGAGCAACTATATTCAGAAGCACTATAGCACCAGTCTCATAGTTCCGTCAGACCCCTGATGGGTGATGGTGGGGACATCAGACAGTGGTTCTTTGGCCCTTATCCCAGGCATGTATTCTTCAGACTGGACCTCCAGCAACGCCACTGTGCCTCATGGACTGGCACTCCTCAGGGTCGAAACCATAATGCCCCCCACAACCCTCCCCAGTATGCTTCCGGTCTGCAATGAGCGCACTTTATCTTCACCTGTGCACTGCCGCAGGTCTTTACCGCATATTGATGTATTTACACGTGGTGGATTTGTTGCAGAAATGTCTGCGACTGTCCTGTTGATCTGATTGGGACTTGCAGAAATCCATATCAGATAAATGGAACTGATTTTCAGTTTCATGTATGAATAGACCTTATATCGAGGTATTAGATTCCAGCCAGATACTAACATAGTAACATAGTATGTAAGGCTGAATGAAGACATTGTCCATCTAGTCCAGCCTGTCTATCCTACTTTGTTGATCCAGAGGAAGGCAAAAAACCCCAAGGCCAGAAACCAATTAGCCCTTTTGGGGAAAAAATTCCTTCCCGACTCCCTAATGGCAATCAGACTGTTCCCTGGATCAACCCCTAACAGTTCCTACCTGCCTATATACCCGGATTGACACTTCACCTAATATTTATATCCTGTAATATCCTTCTTCTCCAGAAAGACATCAAGTCCCCTTTTAAACGCCTCTGTGGATTTTGCCATCACCACTTCCTCCGGTAGAGAGTTCCATAGTCTCACTGCTCTTACAGTAAAGAATCCCCTTCTATGTTGGTGATGAAACCTACTTTCCTCTAATCGTAGCGGATGTCCTCTTGTTACCGTCGTGGTCCTGGGTGTAAACAGATCGCGGGAGAGATCCATGTGTTGTCCCCTCATGTACTTATACATAGTTATTTGGTCCCCTCTTAACCTTCTTTTTTCTAGAGTAAATAGTCCCAATTTGGATAGCCTCTCTGGGTATTCCAGTCCCGTCATTCCATGTATTAGTTTAGTTGCCCTTCTTTGAACCCCCTCCAATACCGCAACATCCCTCCTGAGCACCGGTGTCCAGAATTGTACGCAGTATTCCATGTGAGGCCTGACAAGTGCCTTATATAATGGAAGGATGATGTTCTCGTCCTTCGCCCCTATACCTCTTTTAATGCACCCCAAGACTTTATTTGCCTTTGCAGCAGCTGACTGGCATTGGTTACTCCAGTTTAGTCTATTATCCACTAATACCCCCAGATCCTTTTCCATATCACTTTTCCCTAGTGGTACCCCAATAAGTGAATATTGGTGACATCCGTTTCTCCTGCCCATGTGCATAGTCTTACAATTTTCAACATTGAACTTCATTTGCCATTTTTCTGCCCAAGCCCCCAGCTTGTCCAGGTCCGTTTGCAGCCGCACATTGTCCTCCGTTGTATTAATTATATTGTATAATTTTGTGTCATCTGCAAATATTGATATTTTGCTGTGTAGCCCCTCTACCAGGTCATTGATAAATATGTTGAACAGAGTGGGGCCCAAAACTGAACCCTGTGGCACCCCACTAGCGACTATGGTCCAATCAGAGTATGCACCATTTATTACCACCCTCTGCTTTCTATCATTGAGCCAATTTTTTACCCACTTACACACGTTTTCGCCCAGTCCGAGCTGCCTCATTTTGTATATTAGCCTATTATGTGGCACGGTGTCAAAGGCTTTAGAGAAGTCCAGATATACAAGATCAATAGATTCTCCCTGGTCCAGCTTAGAGCTTACTTCAGCGTAGAAACTGATCAGATTTGTCTGACATGAGCGACCCTTCATGAATCCATGCTGGTGAGGAGTTATTCCCTTGTTTTCCTTGAGGTACTCATCGATGGCGTCTCTCAGAATCCCCTCGAAAATTTTTCCCGTTACTGAAGTGAGACTTACTGGCCTGTAGTTTCCAGGCTCACTTTTGCTCCCTTTTTTGTAAATTGGAACCACGTTGGCAATGCGCCAATCCAATGGTACTACACCGGTCTTGATAGTGTCTAGAAATATTAGGTATAGCGGCCTAGCTATCTCGTCACTTAGTTCCCTTAGTATCCTTGGGTGTAATCCATCCGGGCCCGGTGATTTATCAATTTTAGTTTTCTTTAGACGCTTCCGCACCTCCTCCTGCGTTAGGTATGAGATATTTTGTGAGGGGTTCGTTTTATTCCCCTGCATCTCGTGTGGCATTTCCTTTTCTTTTGTGAATACACTTGAGAAGAAACTGTTTAGTAGATTTGCTTTCCCTTCGTCATCATCAATGATTTCTCCTGCATTGTTTTTTAACGGGCCATCGCTCTGCCTGCAAATCCTTTTGCTGTTAATGTAGTTGAAAAATAGCTTCGGGTTGTTTTTGCTCTCTTTTGCGATCCGTCTTTCTGCTTCTTCCTTGGCAGTTTTGATCTTATCTTTGCACATTTTGTTTTTTTCCCTGTATGATTTTAGCGCTTCTTCGCTGCCTTGTTGCTTTAGTAGTTTGAACGCTTTCTTTTTCTCGTTTATTGCCCCTCTTACCGTCTTGTCGAGCCACATTGGTTTCCTTTTAGTTGAGTTCCTTTTATTTTTAAAGGGAATGAACTGCTCACATGAGGCGATTAGGATCCTTTTGAACTTTTCCCATTTTTCCTCCGTACTGATATTTTTGAGGATGTTGTCCCAATTAATGTTACCGATAGTAGTTCTAAGCTCATCAAATTTTGCTTTACTAAAGTTTAGTTTCTTTGTCGCTCCCTGATAAGGCTTCCTATAGATTGACAGCTGGAAGTTGATTATATTGTGGTCACTGTTCCCCAGGTGCCCCTCAACCTGTACCCCCTTTATTCAGTCCGGTTTGTTAGTTAGTACTAGGTCCAGAATGGCTCTCCCTCTAGTTGGTTCCTGCACAAGTTGGTTCAGATAATTATCTTTAATTACTCTCAAGAATTTGTCACCCCTGTGAGATTTGCAGGTTTCCTTCTCCCATGTTATATCTGGATAATTAAAGTCCCCCATGATAATTACTTCATTGCGGTTTGACACCTCTTCTATCTGCCTTAGTAGTAAGTTTTCAGTTTCTTCTGTTGCTTTTGGTGGTCTATAGAAGACCCCTATCAGGATTTTGTTATTTTTTCCTCCCTGTATTTCAACCCACAGAGATTCCACCTGTTCGTCTCCTACCCCTATATCCTCCCGTAGCCTCGGCTTTAAGTTCGATTTGACATACAGACATACCCCTCCCCCTTTCTGGTTCCTTCGGTCTCTTCTGAAGAGATTGTTCCCCTGCAAATTCACCGCCCAATCGCACTTATCGTCAAGCCATGTTTCCGTTATTCCGACTATATCATAGTTTTCATCAGTCATTCTCGCTTCAAGCTCACCCACTTTACCAATCAGACTCCTTGCATTCGTGGTCATACAATTTATATCATTTTTTTTGTTTTTTAAATTTGTTTTGTTTCTATTCGTACTTATGTCTGATCTATCAATTCTAACTGTACTATCCCCACCCCCTGCTCGACCCCCATTCCCTTTGCTTGGACCCGAATCTATAGTTACACTGGCTACCCCACTATTTCTCATTTTACCCTCCCCCCCAGTCCCTAGTTTAAACACTCCTCCAGCCTTCTAGCCATCTTAGCCCCCAGCACAGCTGCACCCTCCCCATTAAGATGCAGCCCGTCCCTACGGTAGAGCCTGTAGCCGACAGCAAAGTCAGCCCAGTTCTCCAGGAACCCAAATCCCTCCTTCTTACACCAACTCCGGAGCCACTTGTTTACCTCCCTAAGATCCTTCTGCCTTTCTAGTGTGGCTTTAGGTACAGGTAGTATTTCCGAGAAAACTACCCTGGAGGTCCGCGCCCTGAGCTTGGACCCTAGGTCCCTGAAATCATTTTTGAGGGCCCTCCATTGACCTCTAACTCGTTTATTGGTGCCAACATGCACCATGACCGCTGGATCCTCACCAGCCCCTCCCAGTAATCTGTCAATCCGATCCGCGATGTGTCGAACTCGAGCGCCAGGAAGACAACACACCGTTCAATGATCCCGGTCTTTATGGCAGATTGCCCTCTCTGTCCCCCTAATAATTGAGTCCCCCACCACTAGAACCTGTCTAGCCTGCCCTGCTCTCCCCGTCCCCGTCTCACTGGAGCAGTCATCCCCCTGGCGTTCAGAGGGCATGTCGTGCTGCAGCGGTGCTGGCTCTGTAATGGCATCGCCCTCATCTGCCAACGTTGCAGACATGTTGGGTTGTGCCAGTTCAGGACCAGCCTCCCTGGATCTATTCCCTCTACGCCTCCTTCTATCTGACACCCAGCTGACTGCCTGACTATTCTTTGCAGCTGTTAAGTAAACCACATGAAGTTCTGCATGATGTGTACATGCATTGTTATAAAGTTTACATACTTGGATACTGAGTTTGTCAACAGGAATGTAGTGAATCCGGCTGCTGCTACTACATACAATGACAAGCTAGACCATGATAAGTAGGTCACAATGCCAAAGAGTGCCACTTTACATACTCTAAATATTGCTAAAATGAATGGCACTGAATGGAATGTGGATGGGCTTGTGGCTAGATGCTGGTAGATCAACATGAAACTGGGATTCATATACTGTCATAAGAAACCATTATTGCTGATGGTAAAAAGAGAACGAGGGATAAAATAACAGTCATCTTCCATTGACCTTTGTGCTGCTTCCTTATGAATGTAAGGGCAGGTATGCATTGCTCATTCCAGAGACCTGTAACCCTATTCCAAGGTGTATTGGAGGCTCCGTTCTCGGACCGGGGAGGATTGGGAAGTCAAAGCGGCGCCCTGTTGTAGGAGGCCCAAACCAGCAGCAAGTGGGGCAAATACTAGTAGGTAGGGGTCAGTAAATCGCCTGCAATAGGTGGTGGGAGGGGAGAAGTCTATGTGGCGTGCAGAACTCACCACAGCTTGCTATGGAGCACAGAGCATGTTAAGCTGGAGGTCACATTAAGTTGCTTATTTCTAACGTATTAGGCCTCCATGATGTATATGAATATCATAGACTGGCTTGTCTTTAGCTTCTATGATAGATATTTATGTCATGTGTCCTGCGCCCGCGTGATCGCTATGTAATGGCCAGGATCAGAAAGACTCTGATCCCTGTCATTTAACTCCTGAGATGCCAGAGTCAATAGCGGCCATGGTAAATAGGCAAGACAGAGGGATGGCGCTCCCTCTGTACCCATTGGTTCCCCACAAATACAATCACGGGATGCCGATGCGTAACAATGGCAGCTGGACGGCTAAGAAAGACC
Organism: Eleutherodactylus coqui; assembly: GCF_035609145.1. Classification (NCBI taxonomy): domain Eukaryota; kingdom Metazoa; phylum Chordata; class Amphibia; order Anura; family Eleutherodactylidae; genus Eleutherodactylus; species Eleutherodactylus coqui. Next base: position 138,834,017 of record NC_089840.1, on the reverse strand, counting down.
GCCAGGCATGACAGAGCTGCAGGACTATTAGATGAGTCTTCAGCACCGCCTGATAGATTGCTTTGCAGTTTTAGATGCACATGGAATAATTCTTTGCAATACTGGGTATACCAGAGATCACACTGTGACATCCCTCGTGAGTCTAAACAAATAACAGAAAAAACGTTAATAAAGTTTATTAAACATTTACACTTTTAACAAAAAATTACAATAAAAAAGTTAAATAAACCACACACAGCATGACTGTAATCATCATGGCCCGTATAATTACCTCGATAATGTCACTGAACAAAACCCACTATACCAAGACCATTATTATCAATAATACTGTATAAGGGACAAATAGTCCCGCCACACCATGATCACATATTACTTCCACATAGTGATTAATACCACCATACAGTCACTGAATACAGACTGCTACAAAGATCAGTATTGCTAACAATAACACTATATGAGGGCCAAATAATACCACCAGATCATGATCACATAATAACACCACAGTGTTGCTGCAAATAACAGTATAAAAGACCAATACAAGGCGTCATGCACACGGGGCAAATTGAATTGCAGATACCGCGCTGGTCATTGTGCCCATTGATGTGTGTGGAGATTCCCCTCTCCGCGCACACATGCGGATTTTATTTGCGGCCGCTACATGCTGAAATAAAATCGCAGTATACTCTATTTTCAGAGCAGATATGCAAAGTCGGCTTCCATTGAAGTCAATGGAAGCTATCCCTGCCGCGGCACTTCTGCAATGAGTCTTGCAGAAGTGTCGCGAATCCGCGTCATCGCCTAGGTGACTGCGCGGTGAGATCTGTACTGCGCATGTGTGCCGGAGCCCTGGTAGCACATCCGCAGAGCAGAAGAAGATTCATTTGACAGGTACGCAGGGTCGCCGGCAGCGGGCATGGGTGGATTCCATGCTGAATTTCCCACACGGAATCTGTGCATGCCCTTGTGCTTGAGGCTTTACATTCCCATACAATGACCATATAACAGTAAATACTAGATTTACACAGGTACTTTGCAGACAGTATACATGTTTATAGTACCATTATGTCCAGTGATCACAGGTGACATCTGTACTGCCTGGAGTTGTTCAGTTTCCCTTTTTCTCCATCTGGTCCAGACCATTACGATGACTTCTCCCTGTCACAACTGTCTCTACAGAATTTGACAAACTTCTACATAATGTTCCCATCCAGTGCCCAGCATGTTAAAAATGCCACCCGAGGTGATCTACGCAGTAATAGTATCCACCTTTTTGTGCTCCCTGTAGATCCCACATATTAAGTGCACTTTTCATGTCCCACAGACAGTAAAAGTGCCCCCACTCAATAATAATGCTCCTCTTATGCTGGCTGAATTCAGTAATATTACCCCAAATAAGCCCCCACTCAATTATAATGCCCCATATAAGCCTTACACTCAGTAATAATGCTACATATTGACTCCCACTCAGTAATAATGCCCCATATTGGCCCTCACTCAATAATGCCCCATACAGGTCCTCACCCAGTAATAATTCCCCTCACAGGCCCCCACTCACTAATAATGTACCATATGGGCCCTACTCAGTAATAATGCTCCATATATACCCCTACTCAGTAATAATGCCATATACAAGCCCCCACTTAGTAATAATGCCATATACAAGCCCCCACTCAGTACTAATGCCTATCTCAGGCTCCAACTAAGTAATAATGCCTCATACAGAACCCTACTTAATAATAATAATCTTTATTTGTATAGCGCCAACTTATTCCGCAGCGCTTTCAAGCATGGAGAAAAAAAGCAGACAATACAACAATTGCAATGTGATATACAATCAGTTTGAAACAAACGGGGTGGGGGTGGTACAGGAGGTACAAAGGGGGGGGGGAGCAAGGCATGGGGGAACACAGGTAGTAGGGGATTTCATGTGGAAATCAGTTATTAGAAAACAAAAGGGGTGGGGGCAGTAAGGAGGTGCAGGGGTAGAGGTCGTATGTGATAGACAGGGTGGAAAGAGTTGTGAGCCATGGGAGGCGGGGGACTAGGTCAGGGGATTTGGTATGCCTCTCTGAAGAGGTGCATTTTTAAGGAACGTCTGAAATTTCGTGCATCAGGAATTGTCCGGATGCCTTGGGGCAGGGGCGTAACTATAGAGGATGTAGAGGATGCGGTTGCACCCAGGCCCAGGAGCCCATAAGGCCTCTCTTCTCCATATGGGGAACCCAGTACTATGAGTAACAGTAAGGCAGAGGCGGCGGCATCAAAGGTGTAGAATAAAGTTTAAAATCCTTTTATTGCTTCCATATAGTAAAAGGCAACGTTTCGACTACATGTCTTTTTCACGCCTGAACATTGCTGACACAATTCAACTTAAATATACAACACCTACATACAAACTGACCAATCTGGTCAAACACCCCACCCACCAATACATAATGATACAATCCACCCGATGATACCAGCATATGATAGGTGAATGTAATCTCCTTAATAAACTTCTTCATGTCTCCAAACGGGGCTTGTTCAATTCAGTACAACTTACCCAGGTGTGCACTCACCCTAGTTTCAACCTGAAGCCATCAGAGACATCCATAGCAGAAGTAAAGGAGTATATCCGGTTTCAGGGAATCAGCTACTATCTAACAGACGCCACAACTAAGATGGCGGATGTTCCCATTATTGCACATGCGTCAGAGTGTCGGACGCCTTCATTAACATAGTGTGCGTCATTGTTCTTGTCCCTGAATAGACGCCACAACCAAGATGGCCACCGATCCTCTTACTGAGCATGTGCCAAAGCAACAAACTGCATTCAATGATAGAGAGATCATTGTAGTGCCCTAGGTCAGGCGTTTGGCACAACCAAGATGGCCACCATTGTCATTACCGCGCTTGCTCCAGAAAGTCTGTTCTATCTTATTACAAAAGATCTAGAATAACTTAAACCATATTTAGATCGGCTGGCACACTATCTAGTATGTGTGTGCGTCAGCGCTAAAGCGCATCCACATAGCGCCAGTACTCTTGTCAACACATGTTGCAGAGAAGTATTGATAATCTGTCCGAACACCATACCATCTTCTAAGAATAAATCTGTATTGAAAAATAAAAGACACATAGCCACTGCATTAATCATGCCACAACCAAGATGGCCACCATTGTCATTACCGCGCTTGCGCTGGAAAGTCCGTCCTATCTTATTACAGAAGATCTATAACAACTCTTATCCATGGACTGTTGCTAACCATGTGTGGAATAATTGTATGAGTATGTGCTATGTTTATGTGGCCTAACTCCCCCTCACATGAATCACCTAAATAGTGGTCATACCAAAAAATAACATATTATTCTTTAAAAGATAGTGTCCATATACACAGAGAATTAATTGCAAACCCCATATGTTTATTGCACTCCACATATACATACATATACCAATCCAACAAAAAAGTGCAACAAACTGTGTCATGTATGGCAGACAAGTATAATCCCGTTTATAAAGCTCAGAAATATTCAATAAAGAGGAAATCTTTTATATTTTCTGGACGCAAGGCAAAAAATGCTTCAAAGACAAAATAAAAAAAAAATTTTTTTGTAGAAAGTGCATTAATCCACGAGTAGAAACATGGAGAGCAGATCAAGAATACGCATCGACCCTAAAAAGAATAAAAAAATTCATCAATCCACAAGAGAAGACAAAGAAAAGGACCAGAGGGGGAGATAGGGAGTCCCTCTTGAAAAAAAGAGAATTATATTGGATTTTTACCCTCAATACAATGCACCCCCTGGGTTTGAACATGGACTATCATTTATCTAGACTTATTTCTCTGACCATATTGGTTTTAGCCTAATTGTATGATGTTAATATTATAGTGTTTGTCCAAATGTGTGTCTGGTTTTGCACCTCGAACTCTATTATTGACTGGTGGCTGTGCATATATCTACCCTCGCCCATTTGGGAAAGCTGTGTTTGAGTGCTGCCAGACGTCTAAGGACTATGAGTAAAGCATTATAGTTGGGGCCCCTGTTACAAGTTTTGCATCAGGGCCCGGGAGCTTCAAGTTACGCCTCTGGGCCTAACCCACATTATTCCCCGTCAGTGGCGCAGTCTGTCAGAAGTGACAGGATAGCTGGAGGAACAGAGCCTCCTTCAGCCTCACATGAGGCTTCTCCAAAATGGTTCAGTGCGTCCTCTACACTTCCTCATACCCTACTGCACTGCCTGGTAGAGGTGTGGGGATTTGAACCGACGCTGCACGTACCTGCGCTCTCCCCTTCCCGGCTGTGTCACTGGGCTGGCAGAAGGGAACACACACAGCGCTCTTCCCAGCAGGCCTAACAGGTCTCTTCTCCCAGCCACATCTCAGACCAGGAGGGGGCGGGACTTAGTTTGGCCCCCTTACAATAGCGCTGTCTGCGGGAAGCAAACAAAAATGATCCTTCCTGTTTTTTACATTATAATCAACCAGTGATGGAAGTCAACGGAAAGGTTGTTTCCTGTAGGTTTCTATCTTTGCTGTCTGTTTAATGGATCCACTTTCAAATGATCATGTGCAAAAGGCAAAAAAAAAAAACGGATCAATTTAGGGGCTTCTTCAGACAGATGTGCTTGGAATGAATGGAATGGACCTCGGAGGGGGCTTTTTGCATTATTGGGGAATATGAGAAATCTGGAGCAGAGATAACATGCTGGTTGGGTGACCCCCTAACACCAATTTAGAGACCATAAAACTTTCACATCCCTTATCAGTGGGCTAATTAAACGGGGTTGTCTCATGCAAAACGGGTTTTTTTTTTTTCAATAGGCCCCCCCTTCGGCGCGAGACAAACCCAAGGGATGGCTTAAAAAATATATATATATATATTATTTACCCGAATCCCCGCTCTGCGACGACTTCTTTCTTCCTTCTCCAAGATGGCCGCCGGGATCTTCACCCACGATGCACTGCGGGTCTTCTCCCATGGTGCACCGTGGGCTCTGTGCGGTCCATTGCCGATTCCAGACTCCTGATTGGCTGGAATCGGCACACATGACGGGACGGAGCTACGATGACGACGCGGAACCAGCTCTCCGGCACGAGCGGCCCCATTCACCAGGCAGAAGACCGGACTGCGCAAGCGCGTCTAAAAACGCCAGAAGACAGCGAAATTAGACGGATCCATGGCGACGGGGACGCTAGCAACGGAGCAGGTAAGTGAATAACTTTTGTATGGCTCATAATTAATGCACGATGTACATTACAAAGTGCATTAATATGGCCATACAGAAGTGTATAACCCCACTTGCTGCCGCGAGACAACCCCTTTAAGTATTTACCTCTCCACTCATCCTGTTCTGGTATTTTTTTTAAGCGTGAATTAATCACACCATTTCTCCATTTCTATGCCTTTGCATATATATATATATATATATATATATATATATATATACACATACATACATACATACATATATACATATATATACACATATATACACACACACATACACCTCTTCGGATCTATTTCATTGAGCTTGAGGAAGGACCCTGAGTAGGTTGGAAAGCTCACTTTAAACATCATGTATTTTTGTTAGCCATTAAATGGTATCATGTCTACAAAACTACTTGGTTTCTCTTACTTGGAACAATCACATTTTGCTCAACTGGCTAGCATAGTATTAATAGACAGGCTCACCACGGAGAATCGCAGCAAATCGTGGCATGCCACGTTTAAATCCCGCGAGCGGAGAATCGCTATGATTCTCCACACGTGGACGCCGGTGTTGCGCTTTCCATAGCAATGCTATGAAAAGCTTCAGACAGCGTGATTCGCCGGTGAATCATCGTCCATGGACAGGAGCCCTATGCCAAGAGGGGTGCAGTTTCTAAGTCAGGAGTATTGTTTGTTTTGGGAAATACAAAGTAGTAGTACTGGACTTTGGATTGGTGCATTTTAAGGTGCAATGTTTTTAAAAAAAATTTTTACACAAGTAAAAGAAATTGCAGCATGTCTTATTTTGCTCCGTATTTACAGACCAAAATTGCACATTCAAATCTATAGAAGTGTAAAAAAAAACTGCACTACGGCTGACACATGCGTATTCACTGCGTTTACGCTAGAAGACAGCGTGAAGAAAACGTGATACCAGTTGGGACTTTTTCTTGAGTGAGTGAAAAATGCATGAATTACACACAGGCCAATATTGCATCCACTCGTGTGAATGAGCCCTAAAGCTGAGATCTCACTGGGGGATTTTTCTGAGTTATGAAATGCAAGGGAAAAAGATCTGAAAAAAACAGATTAAAAACATGTTTTTTTTATTATATACGTGCGTTGTACAAGTTTAACCAGTGCTAATAATCAGCATTGATAATATATATAAAACACATGAAAAAGCGCTGTGTGAGGCCAACCTACCTAGAGTCCTTGGATTATCATCATTTACATTACTATATATATATATATATAAATATATATATATATATATATATATATATATATATATATATATATATATATATATATATATATATATAATTATTGTAATGGAGTGATATGGGCCCTTTAATTTAGTTCTTGTGAGACCAGACATAACAGTAATCCTCTGTGTAGTGCAGTGAAGTGGGCGGGGCCTGGAGTGGGCGGAGCTTCCTGAAAGAAAAGCGGCAGTTGGTCAGTCAGACGCCATCTTGAAGCCAGATGTGAACTGCTGGTGCTGCTGACAAGAAGTTAACCTCTGGATTGGATTTTGCCAGGAACAGCTGGAGAAGCCAGAAAAGGAGAAATGGCAAGAGTGGCAGATAAAGAAGAGGCAGCAGCAAGTCCTTCAGAGAGTCCAAGGAGATCTATCCTGTAGCAAAGACCAGGCAGACAAAGAGCAGCGGAGACCCATCTAGGGGCCAAATACATTGGATTGGAGGACAGAAGGAACAGACATTAAGGATTGGATTATTACCTGATAGGACCAGTGATCTGCAGCTGTCAGCAGGGAAGCCAGTGCCGGCCGCAGCGTCAGCCTCAAGGAGCGCCAGCGAGGGGGTCACCTGGAGTCGTAAGCAACCAAGTCACACAAAGATTAGCAGTCATTTAATTAACAGCTTAATGGTGTGGATATTGTCATGGATTTTGGGTGGACTTGCCACAGATTTCACCCTTTGGATTCAAAAAGGTGAAATCTGCAGCACATGGTTAATGATCAGATGCCAGCTGCTGAACTTCTAATGTCACACTCAATGCTGAATGTGGCATCTAAGCCGTTAGAGGGAATCCTTCCATCGCTTCCAACAACATAGGATGCCTAGGGGTTACTATGGCAACCCAAGGCCTAGTTAATGCTCCTGGGACTGGTGTGTATTAAGGCCTTTTAAGTCTCAACAGTGACATAAGGACGCAACGATTTTGGGGGGATTTTCACCTCCATTTTTCAGATGCCATAACTTTTTTTATTTTTCAGTTCACTGAAGGGCTTGTTTTTTAGCGAGGCAAAATGTGGTTTTTATTGCAACAATTTTTGGGTATATATAATATATTTTGTAAATCTTTGTAAGCAGCGCGAGAAACACATCAATTCTGCCAGTTTTTTTTACAGTATTAGTCATGCAACATAACTGACATGATACATTTTTTCAGTTCAATTATGACAATACCAAAATTATTATTTTTTTAAAATTTTTCCCCAAAAATATTTTTTTCTACATTCTGCATTCAAAGTCTATAGCTTTTATTCATACACCTTCAGAGTTCTGTGAGGGCTTGTTTTTTTTACGTGACGAGCTGTAGTTTTTATTGGTACCGTTTTGGTATACATACAACGTTTTGATAATTTTTATTGCATTTTTGGGAGGCAAAATAATTAAGCATTTTCCCCCCTTTTTTAGGGATTTAAATTTTTTTTGTGCAGGATAAATAGTGTGTTCAATTTATTATACATTTATGGATATGACAATATGAAATGTGGAATTTAAAAAGGGGTTTTTTATACAAAAAGGGGAATGAGCGCAAAAAAGGTATTTTTTGTTTGTTTTTTTACACACAATTTTAATCTTTTTTTTAAACACTTTTTATATTGCTAAGAGCACCTTCACACTGGCATTAAAATCAGGCGATTTTCTCGCGATGCCAGAGTGAGTGAAAACACATAATTATGAAACCACTGACTTTCAATGGTTGCATTCTCATTTGCAATGTTTTCATTCCTGCGATGCTGCGTAAAAACAAAATCACAGCATCGCAGGAGTATCGCCCATTGATTCCAACGGGGCCGTCTGCATCAGCGCTGCCCTCATTGAAAGCAATGGGAAGACATCGCGATCCCCTGCCGTGTCTGAGACAGAAGCGGCTGGGGATTCCTTCATCCCCGCGGGGAGTCCTCTCATCACTGAATACTGTCACAGCAGTGGCAGAGGATCGCAATGTCCTCCTATTGTTTTCAATAGGGCTGAAGCTGCTGCTGCTGCCCCACTGAAAGCAATTGGATAAAAGGGTTTGCCCTGCAGTGATCCGAGGCTGTTTTCAAATGAAAATGCCTTGCATCCAGGGGTTTCCCGTGTATTGTGAGGGTGATATGGGGACATGAATCACGGCCCGATATCGCTCTCACCAGTGGGCAGTAGCCCTGTAACAGCGATCATAGGCAATGGCAAGCCGGGACACCAGAATTTGGTGTCCTGTTGCCATGGCAACACCTAGGCCTTCCACAATGACATCACAGGGGTCCAATGATGTTGCAAATGGTTTGCCCTCCCTCTGTGAACCCTTTACCTGCCGCATTATTAATAGATTAGGGCATGCACGGGGTTAAAAATGGAGATCAAAGTTCACTGATCTCGGGGAAAGCTGGCTACCAGTAACAGGCGGCTCATGCTGCAAGACTGTGCGAGCGCAGCTTCCGATCAAAGATTGGGAGGACATGTATATAGGTATACAAATATTATTGTGAAATTGAAGGATTTGCCAAGAGACAGCAGAGTTAAAGGATGCCTCCCCCAATAACCGGCTCTATACCCTAACACACATTCAAGAGAGGCCCTACGCGGGCCCGACCGGCCGAGAGGCCCTACGCGGGCCCGACCGGCCGAGAGGCCCTACGCGGGCCCGACCGGCCGAGAGGCCCTACGCGGGCCCGACCGGCCGAGAGGCCCTACGCGGGCCCGACCGGCCGAGAGGCCCTACGCGGGCCCGACCGGCCGAGAGGCCCTACGCGGGCCCGACCGGCCGAGAGGCCCTACGCGGGCCCGACCGGCCGAGAGGCCCTACGCGGGCCCGACCGGCCGAGAGGCCCTACGCGGGCCCGGCCCTACGCGGGCCCGGCCCTACGCGGGCCCGGCCCTACGCGGGCCCGGCCCTACGCGGGACAGGCCCTACGCGGGACAGGCCCTACGCGGGACAGGCCCTACGCGGGACCGACCGGCCGAGAGGCCCTACGCGGGACCGACCGGCCGAGAGGCCCTACGCGGGACCGACCGGCCGAGAGGCCCTACGCGGGACCGACCGGCCGAGAGGCCCTACGCGGGACCGACCGGCCGAGAGGCCCTACGCGGGACCGACCGGCCGAGAGGCCCTACGCGGGACCGACCGGCCGAGAGGCCCTACGCGGGACCGACCGGCCGAGAGGCCCTACGCGGGACCGACCGGCCGAGAGGCCCTACGCGGGACCGACCGGCCGAGAGGCCCTACGCGGGACCGACCGGCCGAGAGGCCCTACGCGGGACCGACCGGCCGAGAGGCCCTACGCGGGACCGACCGGCCGAGAGGCCCTACGCGGGACCGACCGGCCGAGAGGCCCTACGCGGGACCGACCGGCCGAGAGGCCCTACGCGGGACCGACCGGCCGAGAGGCCCTACGCGGGACCGACCGGCCGAGAGGCCCTACGCGGGACCGACCGGCCGAGAGGCCCTACGCGGGACCGACCGGCCGAGAGGCCCTACGCGGGACCGACCGGCCGAGAGGCCCTACGCGGGACCGACCGGCCGAGAGGCCCTACGCGGGACCGACCGGCCGAGAGGCCCTACGCGGGACCGACCGGCCGAGAGGCCCTACGCGGGACCGACCGGCCGAGAGGCCCTACGCGGGACCGACCGGCCGAGAGGCCCTACGCGGGACCGACCGGCCGAGAGGCCCTACGCGGGACCGACCGGCCGAGAGGCCCTACGCGGGACCGACCGGCCGAGAGGCCCTACGCGGGACCGACCGGCCGAGAGGCCCTACGCGGGACCGACCGGCCGAGAGGCCCTACGCGGGACCGACCGGCCGAGAGGCCCTACGCGGGACCGACCGGCCGAGAGGCCCTACGCGGGACCGACCGGCCGAGAGGCCCTACGCGGGACCGACCGGCCGAGAGGCCCTACGCGGGACCGACCGGCCGAGAGGCCCTACGCGGGACCGACCGGCCGAGAGGCCCTACGCGGGACCGACCGGCCGAGAGGCCCTACGCGGGACCGACCGGCCGAGAGGCCCTACGCGGGACCGACCGGCCGAGAGGCCCTACGCGGGACCGACCGGCCGAGAGGCCCTACGCGGGACCGACCGGCCGAGAGGCCCTACGCGGGACCGACCGGCCGAGAGGCCCTACGCGGGACCGACCGGCCGAGAGGCCCTACGCGGGACCGACCGGCCGAGAGGCCCTACGCGGGACCGACCGGCCGAGAGGCCCTACGCGGGACAGACCGGCCGAGAGGCCCTACGCGGGACAGACCGGCCGAGAGGCCCTACGCGGGACAGACCGGCCGAGAGGCCCTACGCGGGACAGACCGGCCGAGAGGCCCTACGCGGGACAGACCGGCCGAGAGGCCCTACGCGGGACAGACCGGCCGAGAGGCCCTACGCGGGACAGACCGGCCGAGAGGCCCTACGCGGGACAGACCGGCCGAGAGGCCCTACGCGGGACAGACCGGCCGAGAGGCCCTACGCGGGACAGACCGGCCGAGAGGCCCTACGCGGGACAGACCGGCCGAGAGGCCCTACGCGGGACAGACCGGCCGAGAGGCCCTACGCGGGACAGACCGGCCGAGAGGCCCTACGCGGGACAGACCGGCCGAGAGGCCCTACGCGGGACAGACCGGCCGAGAGGCCCTACGCGGGACAGACCGGCCGAGAGGCCCTACGCGGGACAGACCGGCCGAGAGGCCCTACGCGGGACAGACCGGCCGAGAGGCCCTACGCGGGACAGACCGGCCGAGAGGCCCTACGCGGGACAGACCGGCCGAGAGGCCCTACGCGGGACAGACCGGCCGAGAGGCCCTACGCGGGACAGACCGGCCGAGAGGCCCTACGCGGGACAGACCGGCCGAGAGGCCCTACGCGGGACAGACCGGCCGAGAGGCCCTACGCGGGACAGACCGGCCGAGAGGCCCTACGCGGGACAGACCGGCCGAGAGGCCCTACGCGGGACAGACCGGCCGAGAGGCCCTACGCGGGACAGACCGGCCGAGAGGCCCTACGCGGGACAGACCGGCCGAGAGGCCCTACGCGGGACAGACCGGCCGAGAGGCCCTACGCGGGACAGACCGGCCGAGAGGCCCTACGCGGGACAGACCGGCCGAGAGGCCCTACGCGGGACAGACCGGCCGAGAGGCCCTACGCGGGACAGACCGGCCGAGAGGCCCTACGCGGGACAGACCGGCCGAGAGGCCCTACGCGGGACAGACCGGCCGAGAGGCCCTACGCGGGACAGACCGGCCGAGAGGCCCTACGCGGGACAGACCGGCCGAGAGGCCCTACGCGGGACAGACCGGCCGAGAGGCCCTACGCGGGACAGACCGGCCGAGAGGCCCTACGCGGGACAGACCGGCCGAGAGGCCCTACGCGGGACAGACCGGCCGAGAGGCCCTACGCGGGACAGACCGGCCGAGAGGCCCTACGCGGGACAGACCGGCCGAGAGGCCCTACGCGGGACAGACCGGCCGAGAGGCCCTACGCGGGACAGACCGGCCGAGAGGCCCTACGCGGGACAGACCGGCCGAGAGGCCCTACGCGGGACAGACCGGCCGAGAGGCCCTACGCGGGACAGACCGGCCGAGAGGCCCTACGCGGGACAGACCGGCCGAGAGGCCCTACGCGGGACAGACCGGCCGAGAGGCCCTACGCGGGACAGACCGGCCGAGAGGCCCTACGCGGGACAGACCGGCCGAGAGGCCCTACGCGGGACAGACCGGCCGAGAGGCCCTACGCGGGACAGACCGGCCGAGAGGCCCTACGCGGGACAGACCGGCCGAGAGGCCCTACGCGGGACAGACCGGCCGAGAGGCCCTACGCGGGACAGACCGGCCGAGAGGCCCTACGCGGGACAGACCGGCCGAGAGGCCCTACGCGGGACAGACCGGCCGAGAGGCCCTACGCGGGACAGACCGGCCGAGAGGCCCTACGCGGGACAGACCGGCCGAGAGGCCCTACGCGGGACAGACCGGCCGAGAGGCCCTACGCGGGACAGACCGGCCGTTTCCCCCTAAACCACACGTCACCAGATGCAATAATCAATTTTTCTATCCTTCTGTCTTCTTAGGCACAGCACTGGCCGACTCGCACCCTCCAAGCCACACGCCACCAAACACTGCAGTAAAGCCACACGCTGCACCCAAGACTGACGCCGCCAGAGCCGCTGCAGCCAAGACAGACGCCGCCAGAGCCGCTGCAGCCAAGACAGACGCCGCCAGAGCCGCTGCACCCAAGACAGACGCCGCCAGAGCCGCTGCACCCAAGACAGACGCCGCCAGAGCCGCTGCACCCAAGACAGATGGAGCCAGACGCCGAACCCAAGAGAGACACCGCCAGACACTGAACCCAAGACAGACACCCCTAGACATTGAACCCAAGACAGACGCCGCCAGAGTCACCTCACCCAAGACAGATGCCGCCACGTAGTTTAAGGGACTATTTGTCTCTACAAAGGCTTGCAAGTAAATCCAGCATTGCCAACGCATTTGAAATTGAGCCAGTTTAGTGACGCTAATTCAGCTGCCAAATAAATACCTTTTTTTTAATACAATATGTGCTGTTTTTAAATTCAATTAGACATACTTTGAGTAGTAGCCTGTGACCTGGTTCTTACTTTGAACTAGGAGCCCTCTAGGCTCTTAACTGGGGACATATACTATTGAAGGCCTCCAAGATGTTACGGCACTCTGCCCCCCCCCCCCCCCCGAGGGCCAGGTGGGGTGCCCTGATCTTCCCGCACCCCACTGTCCCTGCCTACTTGCCTCGGCCCTGGCTAACCCCAGGCGGACAACTGGGCGGCGGTCCCTGCTCTGGCTAGGGACCTGGCGACTATCTAGATGGAAACTCACTAACGGGGGACAGAGTGCCGACAGAAGAGGCAGGTGGAACAAACCAACAGAACTTACAAGTACAAGCAGGGCAGGAGATGGAGCTCACAGGCAAACTGACAGGACACTGACTAGCAACTAGTGCTGACTGAGACAGACCTGATTAGAGGCTAACAGGACCAACAGAAACAGACTGAGCAAAGGATAGCAAGAAAGAGCTGACAGACAACTAGGGACTGGCTGAGGTGAACTGCAGACAGACTGACTAGATGAAAGCAGAACCAATAACTGGCAGTGAGCTCAATTCACTGCCAGTCTTTTAACCACAAGGTTCCGCCCAGGGGCGGAGAGTGGGAGGAGGCAACTCCACCCACTGCTGTATAAGAAGAACGGAGGGGTGCGGGTGGCACCCTACGGGCGGACACGCCCACGCCGCCACCCACCGGCCGCCCCAAGCCGCTGGGATAACCCCGACGGACACGCCCACGCCGCCACCCACCGGCCGCCCCAAGCCGCTGGGATAACCCCGACACAGGGCTCCAGGCTGCCGGAGCGACGCGCGCCGACCGTAACACAAGATGAATGATGGTATGAAGGCATATTGACATTCAATGCTAGGCAAGTACTTGAAGGGGTAAACCACTGCCATTGCTACCGGCCACCCATCCAGAGCCTACGGAGAGAGTCGAGAGCTTAGCACAGCGCTATTTCTGTAGCTCTCAATGATGAAAAAGGAAGCTACGGCTACAGTATAACAGTGCACTATGCTGTTTCTTTAACTCCCACAATTTTGATAACAGTGTAGTTTTGGGCTGTGATGTTGGCTTGGCAGCCACTCAATGAGATCTACAAAAACAGCCCTGTATTAACCCCTTAGGGACATGGCCTAATTTGGGTTTAAGAACACAACGATTTTTGGCGGATTTTAATCTCCATTTTTCAAAAGCCATATTTTTCTTAGTTTTCCATTGATGCAGCCATATAAGGCTTGTTTTTTGCGTGGCGAACTGTACTTTTTATCAGTGCAATTTTTGGGTACATATATACTATGTTGTAAAACTTTTATTATTTTTTTATGATCACCATAGATTTTTTTTCTTTTAAGTCCCCCTCTGGGGGACTTACACCATAGCACCTATGAGCGCTATGATAAGGCATTGCAGGACTTCTCTCCTGCAATGCCTTATCACTTATTACAGCAATCATAGGCAATACAGGAAGCCTGTAGGTCCTGTTACCATGGCAACCAGCTGCGCTCTCTGCGATTATATCACCAGAGCCTGATAACATCACAGAGGGAGCGCTAATCTGACCCTGCAGAATAAAAGTTAGCACTTATACTGCAGAATTTAGGAAAATTAAAACAAGAAAGAGTGCAACTGCTGTTTTACATTCCAAGCAAAGCCATAAAGCCTCCACATCGCACAGCTATGTCGCTAGCAAAGTAAAGTTATGGAGGGGGTATTTACTAATCCTGGAATTTATTACAAAGCTTGGCGCAAGACGCTCCAAATTTAGTAAGAGTCTCAATAATAGATATGCCACATCTTTGTGTACCTATCCATCCACCAGATTTTCACATTTCCACCATAAATTATGCCAATTACTGGCATAAAACAGAAGTGAAATGAATGTTTCCAGCATGTGGACAAGGTTTCCTGAAGTCTCATCCACATTCCTGGTTCTGTGCAATGCTGCAGATTCTTCCCAACAAACTCTGCAATGGGGAATCCACAGCATTTCCAGTGTTCCCATATCCTATGGAGTTATACAGTCCAACTGAGGCTCCTGTCTTTATGTTGCAGTATATGATCCGCGTGTATGTGTGTGTGTGTTATGTTCTCACAGCAACATAAGTAACCAACTCATCCCAGCAACCCAAATACCTTCTCTGTGCTAGCAGGGTCATACTAGCAGCACAGCCCCATCAGCAGTCTATGCCCTCTGGTCTGCTTCAGTCTTACAGCCATCACTCACTAGTACAAGAGAGTCAGCTCTTCTCACCTGTTCAGTCAGAGCAGCAGGTGTAATTCATGGGATGGAATAAGGGTTGGGGATCCTCCCAACTCTTCACCAACCGGCTCCATGACCCTCTCCATGCTGGACTGGGACAGAACACAGTTTTCTTCTATGTTCAAACACAATTGGGCTGATTCATCAACCCCTTAGTGACTACCCATATTTGTTTTCACATCCTGGGTGTTTGGGCTTTAATCTACAGGGCCATAAAAACATGCCAGCCCTACAGGGTAAAGCCTTGGGTTCTGTGCGTGTGACAGCTCCTTGCTTTCGGCTGCCAGAGGTAGCCGATTGCCGTGAACTGTCACAAGGAGCTGCAGTGTGCGACCCCCAGTTACATGATTGCTGTTATCCAATGGATAATGGCGATTGCATTAAAGTTTTAAAAAAGTTAAAGTTTCATCTCCCGTCACGGATCGGATCTGTAAGGAGAGATGAAAC
Source organism: Eleutherodactylus coqui (assembly GCF_035609145.1). NCBI lineage: Eukaryota > Metazoa > Chordata > Amphibia > Anura > Eleutherodactylidae > Eleutherodactylus > Eleutherodactylus coqui. Next base: position 138,818,318 of record NC_089840.1, on the reverse strand, counting down.
TACTCACCTCCGGTCTCCGCAATGTCCTGCAAAGATCTGGTCCTGAAAGACCTGCCACCGACTTTTGCGCATGTGTGCCAAGTTAAAGTGTCGGGTGCATGCGCAGAAGGACAGAGGGCTTGGGAAATTTAAAATCTTCCTGCTCCAAGCTAGCAAAGATAGCCGAGAGCAGGGAGAAGTCACAGCGGGGCCGCGGTATGGAGTCTCTGATCATGCTGTTATCCAATGGATGACGGCGATCATGTAATAGGTTCTTTATCCGTGGATCTTTTTCCGGTTCCTACGCATGTGCCCATTGGCAAAATGGCGGACACATGCGAGGATTGCCTGGGAAATTTAAAATCTCCCTGCTCCTGGCTGGCCCGCTGGCATCCACGCATACCTGTAATTTCTTTATTTTTCCTGTACTGCGGATGGTCCACAAGGCGAGCTGTCGGACCCGCGCAGTACAGTTTTTTTCTTTTAATCACTGACTTTCCAGCGCCGTCGCTAGGAGATGATGCCGGTGCCTGCGACTTTTCTGCAATGCCAGGGCAGCAGGTCGCACGGCTTGCATTGAGTTCAATGGAGGCCGTCTGTGCAGAATCTGCACTAAGATAGAGCATGACATGATTTTTCCTTTGTAAGCGGAAAACCGCAATTGCTTTCCGCTCGTGTAGAGGAAAAACTGCTTTTCCATAGCATGCTATGGGCGGTACATGCTGCAGAATCCGTAGGCGGATGCCAGCTCCATATTCCGCAATGCAAATCCAGCCGTGTGCAGCCGGCATTAGGCTAATTTCACATGGGTGAGTCTGATATTGGGCCGTTAAACTATGCCCCATATCACACTCGCCAACGTGTGCTGTGCACATGGATGTGAGGGGTTGTTGTGTTAAAACCAGCTCGCATCACATCATCATATTCTCGTGCGATGCAGAGAAAAAACAAAAAAAAGAATAAGGTCATATTCATGTGCGATTTGTACGTCTTGCAACGCACAAATCTCGCGCAATTTTCGCGGCTGTGTGAAAGCAGCCTAAGACATTACCAACAGGTTTTTACGTAGTCAAGGAAAGGAGTCCTGATGAGAAGGCTTATGCCAAGGGGCTACATCATGTTTGTAAATTAGCACGGTTTAGGTATAGGTACGGGTACAGATGGAGGTTGGGGTAGCTGAACTTTTGCACCCGGCCCCTTAGCCTTTAGGTATGCCCCTGCCTTGGGGTAGAGTGTTCCAGAGGATGGGTGCTGCTCTGGTGAAGTCCTGGAGGCGAACATGTGAGGTTCGTATTAGAGGAGTGTTTAGTCTGAGTGTGTTAGCGGATCGGAGTGAGCGGGCTCGGTGGTGTGCGGACTGGAGGGGGGTGATGTATGGTGGCGCGTCACCATGCAGAGCTTTGTGGGTGAGGTGGAGGAGTTTAAATTTAGTTCTGCAGTGGATGGGTTGCCAATGCAATAATTCTCCATATAGGCCCACACTCAGTAATAATGTCCCTTACTGATCCACACTGATTAATAATGCCCCATATAGACCCCAGCCCTCCCACTCACTATTGGTACCCATTATATGTACTATGAAAAAAAAAGTTATACTCACCTGTGTTGCTCCTCCCACTTCTGGCCTCCGCAGTCCCGCCAACACTTGCACTGTTCAACCACTGAGTTCTGGTTAAAACGATTACGTGATGCTTCCACTTCAACCCCGGTACTGACAGCTGGCGCCGCCTGGAAAGCCCCTGTAACTTCCGGAGAAGAACCTGTCCTGGTTCTATGATGTCTGGTATTGCCAAAAGACAATGACAGCGCTTTATTTGTTGGAACCTGCAGACCTGTGAATCTTCCTGCTGTTTAACGAGTTATTCCCATTTGATAAAGTGATGGCTATTGCTGGGATATGATTGGTAGGGGTGACCCCGGGACCCTCAGTGGTCCTGGGAATGAAAGGACCATAGCTCTGGTTTTCCTGCCCAGAAGCCTCCCAGCTACCTGCTATGTAGCAAAGTGCAGCATGTTCCCCTCCAAATAATCCAGGCTGTTGTGCAGGGAACGCTATGGAGGGGACGTACTGCTCAGCCAGCACTGTGGGCCCTTCATTCTTGGCATTGTGGGGGTCCCGGAGGTCAGACCCTAACTGTACATGTAGAAATGACATAGAACAGCCAGTCAGTAGTTGTGCACAATGAAAACCATTCCTGTTGGGTTACACAAAGGAATTCAGAAATGAAAGACCTTTTTATTCAAACTCCATTGTCCATTCACAGAAGCCCACAGAAGACATGCAATTATTAGACAAACCAAACTTAGCGTTTTCATCAGCAACATTTAGTGTGAAATGATAAGGACAAGCATGTACACAGTCTGTGGGCTGAGAACAATCCTCTGGAAGTGAAGCAGGTCCTCAAAAGATGTTCTTGGGTGCGGATCAGAGAACCTCGAGAATCTACTAAAGAGCTGAATTCAAGATAGACGACAGAGATAAGCTTTGAAGTCCAAGTTATATGCTGTGGATATACAAGTAGCTCTGGAGTATGTAAGTCACATTGTAATGATGTTTGATACATTAAGTGTAATGACATGATCAAAAGTTGTGGAAACACTACTATACTTTGTACATTATTTAAAGGGGTTTTCCAGACTGCGCTGGCTGTCAGTGCCGGGATACCCCGGGGGCAGAGAGAAAGCCGTTGCTCCAACCCATGTGTAGTGGCTGATGCTTGTAATTGCAGGTGCAGCTCCCATTGAACTCAATAGGACCCCAGCCTATTGATTTTAATGAGAGCTGCATCTGCAATTACGAGCGCCGGCCACTACACAGGGGTTGAACCAGCAGCTTCTGTTTCCCCCTCGGTGTATCCTGGCACTGACTGCTGGCACTGCCTAGAAAACCCCTTTTAATAATGTGCAGCATCTGAGGAGCAGGCACCAGCCTATGAGATGATGGGGATGAGTTTAGGCCTTGTCACTTAGGCACTACCGTCTCCTACCCAGAGGGTAACTAGGGACACGTCCAAGGGGCCGAGAGCAGGCTAATAAGGCTTCCTGTTCACGAGCGTTGCGACATCGAGCCGCCACCGGGGAGCAGGAGCCAGCTGACGGATCTCCCTGATGAGCCTATCTAAAAGATAAGCTCACCATGGAGAATCGTGGCAATTCGCAGCATGCTACGATTTGCTGGCCGCAAGCAGAGAATCGCTATGATTCTCTGCCTGTGGACAGGGGGGTTGTGCTTTTCATAGTAACGCTATGGAAAGCGTTCACTGAGTTCCCCACGGCCGAATTATCACAGCGGGGAACGCAGTGAAAATTCGCCCATGGACAGGAGCCCTAAAGGGGGTTAACCTTGTGTGGTTTACCTTGGTTGTTTAGTCACAGGCGACACCACTGTTCTGCCCTCTGCGGCGACTTCTTGTTGTCAGAATAAAAGTCTACACGCAGGGTTAGAGTAAAGGCAGAACCGGGAAGTGTCGATAAAGCCATTTACTGGAATATAATTTGTAATTCAGTCCAACACAGTCCAAAATTTATATCCACCGGCAGGAGAACACGTGGTGTGACAGGGAGGAAACACAGGAGGACAGAATGGATTACACAGGCCAAGTTATCTGTGTTTCTCTGTTCCCGGACACCGTCTCACAAACACTCATCGATTCTCTACCGGTACAGACTCACGGAAGTGTAGAATGCACCCAGAACTGCACAGCGAGAACCCACGATTGTGGATTCTTGTTCTTGCTTCATCTTCCAGGAGGGGAAGAATAAGGGGTCCAAACCACTCGTTCGCTATCTGCTCAGCCTCTTCCATATTCACTACACACTGACTGAAGGTGTCTCTGCGTAGGCCAGCTCCTCTCCCAATCTCTCCAGTCTTTTTCTAATCTCCTTTCAAGCTGCTTCCAAAAACTACCACCTCTCACTCATGCACCTTGCAACCACATGTATAAAGCAAGGTCACATGATATAGAAATAGATACTTTTCCAGACATAACCCAGACTGTAACCCATTCAGTGCTCCAGCTATGCAATACACGTCATATTCACTCACATGAAACACATTGACAACACACAGAAGCGCAAGACTGCATAGATCATTCAGAAACTTCCAGAAGCTTCCACACATAAACTTCTGTACACTACAAATGTACAAAGTATATTAGGAAATTCTACAATTTTTCCTTTGAAAAAAAATCTGCTTCCTTTTCTGAAACTAGAATACACCTTTAACAAAGTGGAAGGTCGCCTAAAGGGAATACGTCACCAGACAGATCCTTTACTAATAGAGCAGCTTTGAAGACCCCATACATATACATATATAGATTAGTCATCCCAACCTGCTGATAACAGTGGGGCTCTACAACTCTATAATGTATACAGTGTCGGCTCAACTCACCCCCCCCCCCCCCTTTTCCTGACAGGTGATGCTTGGGTAAAGAAAGATTGGGGATATTGAATTTTTAATGCCCAATCCTAAGCCACTGCCTGAGGTTTCTGGCTGCAGCCATTCATATGTACGAGGGCGCTGGTGCCAACAGCTGTTGGATAAATGTTCATTCATCAGACAGTTGTTGAAAGGTTAGTGCTCATGACCATATTTTCCTGCGCATTTAGTGTATGCACAAAAAAAACCTGCTCTATTTTCTTGCATATTTGCACACCAAGGGCCCCATGGAAGTCTATGGCAGGCGCACTAATACGCACTCACTATGCGCGCAAATGTGCAATATGCAATATAAAATAACACATCTGAACTTCACTAGGTTAAATATTAGAGATGAGCGAACGTGTTCTTCCGAGCTTGATATTCGTGCGAATATTAGGGTGTTCGGGATGTTCGTTATTCGTAACGAACACCATGCGGTGTTCTGGTTACTTTCACTTCCTTCCCTGAGACGTTAGCGCGCTTTTTTTGGCCAATTGAAAGACAGGGAAGGCATTACAACTTCCCCCTGTGACGTTCAAGCCCTATACCACCCCCTTGCTGTGAGTGGCTGGGAAGATCAGGTGTCACCCGAACATAAAAGTCGGCCCCTCCCGCGGTTCGGCTCAGATGCCTGGTGAGTTAGATGAGGGACAGTGCTGTTTGTACCGGAGCTGCTGTAGGGAAAGAATTGGTAGTTAGTGTAGGCTTCAAGACCCCCCAAAGGTCCTTATTAGGGCCACTGATAGCTGTGTGTTGGCTGCTGTTAGCAGTGCCATTTTTTTTTTTCTCAAAATCGGCTCTGCAGAGCGTTGCACCTGGCATTAGGGACAGAAGTGCTGCATAGGCAGGGAGAGTGTTAGGAGTGAGTGTAGCCTTCAAGAACCTCAACGGTCCTTTCTAGGGCCATATTTATCCGTGTGCAGTACTGTCCAGGCTGCTGTTAGCTGTGCTGCATTTTTTTTTGGCTTCTCAAAATCGCCTCTGCAGAGCATTCCACCCTCCATTGATACTGCAGGGAAAGAATTGTATAGGCAGGGCCACAACACAGTTATTATTCATTGAATATACGCAGTGCTGCCTTTTGCTTGTAAAACAAGTGAAAATAATTCTATTTGTCCTGCCTCTGTCCGTCCTAACGCCGGTGGACACGTGTCGGCTGCGTCTGCAACCTGTAAAAATCATACGCACCCAGCTACGTTTTACTCCTGGCTTCGCCATTTGCTTTCCCTAATTGGGAAAAAAAATACCTGCTCTGCCACAGTTAATAACTCTGCTACCCTCACGTTCTGTGACACATTAGCAGGAAAACAGCACAGTTATTAAACTTCTCATGTTCATAGAATATACGCAGTGCTGCCTTTTGGTGCAAAAAAAACGAAAATAATTCTATTTGTCCTGCCTCTGTCCGTCCTAACGCCGGTGGACACGTGTCGGCTGCGTCTGCAACCTGTAAAAATCATACGCACCCAGCTACGTTTTACTCCTGGCTTCGCCATTTGCTTTCCCTAATTGGGAAAAAAAATACCTGCTCTGCCACAGTTAATAACTCTGCTACCCTCACGTTCTGTGACACATTAGCAGGAAAACAGCACAGTTATTAAACTTCTCATGTTCATAGAATATACGCAGTGCTGCCTTTTGGTGCAAAAAAAACGAAAATAATTCTATTTGTCCTGCCTCTGTCCGTCCTAACGCCGGTGGACACGTGTCGGCTGCGTCTGCAACCTGTAAAAATCATACGCACCCAGCTACGTTTTACTCCTGGCTTCGCCATTTGCTTTCCCTAATTGGGAAAAAAAATACCTGCTCTGCCACAGTTAATAACTCTGCTACCCTCACGTTCTGTGACACATTAGCAGGAAAACAGCACAGTTATTAAACTTCTCATGTTCATAGAATATACGCAGTGCTGCCTTTTGGTGCAAAAAAAACGAAAATAATTCTATTTGTCCTGCCTCTGTCCGTCCTAACGCCGGTGGACACGTGTCGGCTGCGTCTGCAACCTGTAAAAATCATACGCACCCAGCTACGTTTTACTCCTGGCTTCGCCATTTGCTTTCCCTAATTGGGAAAAAAAATACCTGCTCTGCCACAGTTAATAACTCTGCTACCCTCACGTTCTGTGACACATTAGCAGGAAAACAGCACAGTTATTAAACTTCTCATGTTCATAGAATATACGCAGTGCTGCCTTTTGGTGCAAAAAAACCGAAAATAATTCTATTTGTCCTGCCTCTGTCCGTCCTAACGCCGGTGGACACGTGTCGGCTGCCTCTGCAACCTGTAAAAATCATACGCACCCAGCTACGCTTTAATGCTGGCTTCGCCATTTGCTTTCCTTAATTGGGAAAAAAATACCTGCTCTGCCAGAGTTATAATAACTCTGCTACCCTCACGTTCTGTGACACATTAGCAGGGACACAGCACAGTTATTAAACTTAGATTATTCATTCACTAGAGGCAGTGGGGCCTTTCGTTTTCCAAAAAGGGAAAAAATTATATTTGGCCTGCAGTCTTGCGCCAATTTATTTCCTGCCTGTGAAATCAAATCACTGGTAATACAGCATGCTGAGGGGTAGGGGTAGGCCTAGAGGACGTGGACGCGGCCGAGGACGCGGAGGGCCAAGTCAGGGTGTGGGCACAGGCCGAGCTCCTGATCCCGGTGTGTCGCAGCCGACTGCTGCGCGATTAGGAGAGAGGCACGTTTCTGGCGTCCCCACATTCATCGCCCAATTAATGGGTCCACGCGGGAGACGGTTATTAGAAAATGAGCAGTGTGAGCAGGTCCTGTCCTGGATGGCAGAAAGTGCTTCGAGCAACCTATCGTCAACACGCAGTTCTGCGCCGTCCACTGCTGCAAATCCGAATCCTCTGTCTGCTGCTCCTCCTTCCTCCCAGCCTCCTCACTCCACTACAATGACACCTGCTCAGGAGCGGGAACACTCCCATGAACGGTTCTCGGGCCCCTGCTCAGATTGGGCAGCAGCGGTTCCTCTCCCACCAGAGGAGTTTATAGTCACTGATGCCCAACCATTCGAAAGTTCCCGGGGTCCGGGGGATGAGGCTGGGGACTTCCGCCAACTGTCTCAACAACTTTCTGTGGGTGAGGAGGACGATGACGATCAGACACAGTTGTCTTGCAGTGAGGTAGTAGTAAGGGCAGTAAGTCCGAGGGAGCAGCGCACAGAGGATTCGGAGGAAGAGCAGCAGGACGATGAGGTGACTGACCCCACCTGGTGTGCAACGCTTACTCAGGAGGACAGGTCTTCAGAGGGGGAGTCAAGGGCATCAGCAGGGCAGGTTGCAAGAGGCAGTGCGGTGGCCAGGGGTAGAGGCAGGGCCAGACCGAATAATCCACCAAGTGTTTCCCAAAGCGCCCCCTCGCGCCATGCCACCCTGCAGAGGCCGAGGTGCTCTAAGGTCTGGCAGTTTTTCACAGAGACGCCTGACGACCGACGAACTGTGGTGTGCAACCTTTGTCGCGCAAAGCTCAGCCGGGGAGCCAACACCAACAGCCTCACCACCACCACCATGCGCAGACATATGATGGCCAAGCACCCCGCAAGGTGGGACGAAGGCTGTTCAGCGCCTCCGGTTTGCACCCCTGCCTCTCCCCCTGTGCCCCAACCTGCCACTGAGATGCAACCCCCCTCTCAGGACACAGGCACGACCGTCTCATGGCCTGCACCCACACCCTCACCTCCGCTGTCCTCGGCCCCATCCACCAATGTCTCGCACCGCACAGTCCAGCCGTCGCTAGCGCAACTGTTGGAGCGCAAGCGCAAGTACGCCGCCACGCACCCGCACGCTCAAACGTTAACCGTCCGCATCGCAAAATTCATCAGCCTTGAGATGCTGCCGTATAGGGTTGTGGAAACGGAGTCCTTCAAAAGTATCATGGAGGCGGCGGCCCCGCGCTACTCAGTTCCCAGTCGCCACTACTTTTCCCGATGTGCCGTCCCAGCCCTGCACGACCACGTCTCCCGCAACATTGTACGCGCCCTCACAAACGCGGTTACTGCCACGGTCCACTTAACTACGGACACGTGGACAAGCACAGGCGGGCAGGGCCACTACATCTCCCTGACGGCACATTGGGTGAATTTAGTGGAGGCTGGGACAGAGTCAGAGCCTGGGACCGCTCACGTCCTACCCACCCCCAGAATTGCGGGCCCCAGCTCGGTGCTGGTATCTGCGGAGGTGTATGCTTCCTCCACTAAAGCACCCTCCTCCTCCTCCTCCTCCTCCTCTGTCTCGCAATCAAGATGTGTTAGCAGCAGCATGTCGCCAGCAGTCGGTGTCGCGCGGTGTGGCAGCACAGCGGTGGGCAAGCGTCAGCAGGCCGTGCTGAAACTACTCAGCTTAGGAGAGAAGAGGCACACGGCCCACGAACTGCTGCAGGGTCTGACAGAGCAGACCGACCGTTGGCTTGCGCCGCTGAGCCTCCAACCGGGCATGGTCGTGTGTGACAACAGCCGTAACCTGGTGGCGGCTCTGCAGCTCGGCAGCCTCACGCACGTGCCATGCCTGGCCCACGTCTTTAATTTGGTGGTTCAGCGCTTTCTGAAAAGCTACCCACGCTTGTCAGACCTGCTCGTAAAGGCGCGCCGGCTCTGCGCACATTTCCGCAAGTCCCACACGGACGCTGCCACCCTGCGCACCCTGCAACATCACTTTAAGCTGCCAGTGCACCGACTGCTGTGCGACGTGCCCACACGGTGGAACTCTACGCTCCACATGTTGGCCAGGCTCTATGAACAACGTAGAGCTATAGTCGAATACCAACTCCAACATGGGCGGCGCAGTGGGAGTCAGCCTCCTCAATTCCTTTCAGAAGAGTGGGCCTGGTTGGCAGACATCTGCCATGTCCTTGGTAATTTTGAGGAGTCTACCCAGGTGGTGAGCGGCGATGCTACAATCATTAGCGTCACCATTCCTCTGCTATGCATCTTGAGAAATTCCCTGCAAACCATAAAGGCAGCTGCTTTGCGCTCGGAAACGGGGGCGGGGGAAGACAGTATGCCGCTGAATAGTCAGGGCACCCTCCTGTCTATTTCTCAGCGCGTACAGGAGGAGGAGGAGGAGCATGAGGAGGATGAGGAGGAGGGGGAAGAGACAGCTTGGGCCGCTGCTGACGGTACACCGGCTGATTGCCTGTCATCCTTTCAGCGTGTATGGCCTGAGGAGGAGGAGGAGGAGGAGGAGGAGGAGGATCCTGAAAGTGATCTTCCTAGTGAAGACAGCCATGTGTTGCGTACAGGTACCCTGGCACACATGGCTGACTTCATGTTAGGATGCCTTTCTCGTGACCCTCGCGTTGCACGCATTCTGGCCACGACGGATTACTGGGTGTACACACTGCTCGATCCACGGTATAAGGAGAACCTGCCCACTCTGATTCCCGAAGAGGAAAGGGGTTCGAGAGTGTTGCTATACCACAGGACCCTTGCGGACAAGCTGATGGTAAAATTCCCAGCCGACAGCGCTAGTGGCAGAAGGCGCAGTACCGAGGGCAAGGTAGCAGGGGATGTGCGTAGATCGAGCAGCATGTACATCCCAGGCAGTGCAACAGTCTTTAAGGGCCTGGCCAGCTTTATGGCTCCCCACCAAGACTGTGTCACCGCTCCCCAGTCACGGCTGAGTCGGCGGGAGCACTGTAAAAGGATGGTGAGGGAGTACGTAGCGGATCGCACGACCATCCTTGGTGACGCCTCTGCCCCCTACAACTACTGGGTGTCGAAGCTGGACACGTGGCCTGAACTCGCGCTGTATGCCCTGGAGGTGCTTGCTTGTCCTGCGGCTAGCGTCTTGTCGGAGAGGGTGTTTAGTGCGGCTGGGGGAATCATCACAGATAAGCGTAGCCGCTTGTCAACCGACAGTGCCGACAGGCTAACACTCATCAAGATGAACAAAGGCTGGATTTCCCCAGACTTCAGTTCTCCACCAGCGGACAGCAGCGATACGTAAGCAATACGTAGGCTGCACCCGCGGATGGAAGCTACGTTCTCTCTCACCATCCAAAACGGGGACATTTCTGCTTCATCAATCTGTGTCTAATATTCCTCCTCCTCCTGCTCCTCCTCCTGAAACCTCACGTAATCACGCTGAACGGGCAATTTTTCTTAGGGCCACAAGGCTCAGTCAAATAATTTTTCTGAACAATTTTTATAAGTTTCAATGCGCTTAAAAGCATTGGAACTTTAACTTGAACCAATTTTTCGTTACACTGGGCTGCCTCCAGGCCTAGTTACCACTTAAGCCACATTAACCAAAGCGATTAATGGGTTTCACCTGCCCTCTTGGCTGGCCATGGCCAATTTTTGGGATGTACATTAGTACTGTTGATACAGCAATTTTTGTGGGCCCTCGCCTACAGTGTAATCAAATTAATTTTTAGCCCACCTGCATTACAGCTGACGTTACCTCAGCTGTGTTGGGCAATGCAATGGGATATTTTTATGTACCGCCGGTGGGTTCCAGGGAGCCACCCATGCTGTAGGTGCACACTGAGTTTTTAATACATCTGTACACTTCTAAAGAACCCGTCTGACTGGGGCATGCAGTGTGGGCCGAAGCCCACCTGTATTACGCACGACATTACTACCTCAGCTGTGTTGGGCAATGCAATGGGATATTTCTATGTACCGCCGGTGGCTTCCTGGCACCCACCCAGGCAGTGGGTCCACAGGGAGTTTAACCTACATGTGTCCACTTGTAAAGAACCCCAGTCTGACTGGGGCATGCAGTGTGGGCCGAAGCCCACCTGCATTAAGCACGACATTACTACCTCAGCTGTGTTGGGCAATGCAATGGGATATTTTTATGTACCGCCGGTGGGTTCCAGGGAGCCACCCATGCTGTAGGTGCACACGGAGTTTTTAATACATCTGTACACTTCTAAAGAACCCCAGTCTGACTGGGGCATGCAGTGTGGGCCGAAGCCCACCTGTATTACGCACGACATAACTACCTCAGCTGTGTTGGTCAATGCAATGGGATATTTCTATGTACCGCCGGTGGCTTCCTGGCACCCACCCATGCTGTGGGTCCACAGGGAATTATAAATGCATCTGTTTCCACTTATAAAGAAACCCAGTCTGACTGGGGCATGCAGTGTGGGCCGAAACCCACCTGCATTAACCCTTTCCAGTCCACTGTGTGACCTGTGAAGACATTAGGGTTTAAGGCTGTACAGCTCCGTTGTTGGTAGACGTCCGTCGGGGTTCTCTTACTGTATATTGCCAGCCTCTCTGCTGTCGGAGCCTATCCTACGTGTCAGCTCATGCAGTACTGGCTTTAGCCAGCATATAGCGCCGTTGTATAACGGCAGAAAAAGAGTAAGCCCCCTAGGAAAACCATATACAAATTGGATTGGAAAGGGTTAAGCACAACATTACTACCTCAGCTGTGTTGGGCAATGCAATGGGATATTTCTATGTACCGCCGGTGGCTTCCTGGCACCCACCCATGCTGTAGGTGCACACGGAGTTTTTACTACATCTGTACACTTATAAAGAACCCCAGTCAGACTGGGGCATGCAGTGTGGGCCGAAGCCCACCTGCATTAAGCACGACATTTCAGCTGTGTTGGGCAATGCAATGGGATATTTCTGTGTACCGCCGGTGGGTTCCAGGGAGCAACCCATGCTGTGGGTCGACAGGGACTTCACAATAGGGAGTTGTACCTGCCTGTGTCTATGAATTAAAAAGCTCGGTCTGACTGGGGCATGCAGACACCTTGACAGAATGAATAGTGTGTGGCACATAGGTTCCCCATTGCTATGCCCACGTGTGCAGCTCCTGATGGCGGTGGCACAGGATTCTATTTCTCATTGCTTCTGTACAGCATTGTGGGCTATCGCTCCGCCACTTTTAAAGAGGGTCGCTGCCTAGCCGTGCCAACCTCTGCAGTGTGTGCCTGCGGTCCCTCGTCATGGCAGACGCAATTCTAAATAGACATGAGCGTGGTGTGGCATGAGGGCAGCTGAAGGCTGCCCAGGGACACTTTGGTGTGCGCTGTGGGGGGGAGGGGGGGCGGTTGGGCAGCATGTAACCCAGGAGAAGTGTCAGTGGAGTGTCATGCAGGCAGTGATTGTGCTTTGTTGGAGGTAGTGTGGTGCTTAGCAAAGGTATGCCATGCTAATGAGGGCTTTTCAGAAGTAAAAGTTGTTGGGAGGGGGGGGGCCCACTCTTGCCGGTATTGTGGCTTAATAGTGGGACCTGGGAACTTGAGATGCAGCCCAACATGTAGCCCCTCGCCTGCCCTATCCGTTGCTGTGTCGTTCCCATCACTTTGTTGAATTGCCCAGATTTTCACACATGAAAACCTTAGCGAGCATCGGCGAAATACAAAAATGCTCGGGTCGCCCATTGACTTCAATGGGGTTCGTTGTTCGAAACGAACCCTCGAGCATCGCGGGAAGTTCGTTCCGAATAACGAGCACCCGAACATTTTGGTGTTCGCTCATCTCTATTAAATATCCTTTTAAATCATAGAAAGAGTATCTTGTGCACATGTGTGTGAACTGTCCCTGCGTGCGCAAAAAGTACAGAACTATGTACCATACGTGCACAAATCTACCTCATCAAACCGTGTTCACTGCATAAATATGTTGCGCTGAGGCGAGGGTATTTGCACATATGCTCGTCTGAAGCCGCCATAAATCTTCATCTGTGGAATGCCCATCCACTTCCCGCGTGTCTATGTGGATTTTGCATACAAAAAAACACAAATCAGCTCTTCCAACACTTAGATTAATAGTGAAGGTGCACGAAAGCCATGGCTGCGACAAATACTGTAACAAAAAACATGCTCTCAGCGCTCATACACACTTATATCTGAATAACATTGCTTAACTGTTTTTTACACTAACGGCATAATAATGCAAGGTTCTTAGCACATAGTTTGATGAAAGCATGTCGGCCCATCTACCATGTCCAGGCGAACCCTAATGGATGGGTACCCAGCTCTAAACGACAACTTTCTTTGAGCAAAAGGCCTCCAATGAGCTAAGGGAAAGCTGGATACTTGTTGTATACAATGCTTTCACTAAAGGCCCATTTAGACAACGATTATTTCTCAAAATTCACTCAAAAGCAATCTTTTGAGCGATAATCGTTGTGTGCATTTACACGGCAAGATGATCACTCAAAATACACTCAAACAGCTACTTAAGAGCTTATTAGTGTGTAAATGAAGGCTCCCGCTGTAGCAGAAGCGCTGTCTAATGTAAACAGCTGCTGTGTTCTCAGAGCACTCTGAGCGGGGTATGTAGAAGACAGCTGGAGTGCTGTCTTCTGTATACAGCTCTTATCGTCTTGGAACTTTCAGCTGGTATCGAGCTGAGATCTCTGAGCGGGGTATACAGTGGACAGCTGGAGCACTGTTTTCTGTATACAGCTGCTGTGTTCTCGGAGCGCTCAGCTGTTGTACAGCTGATTGCTCCAAGAGGGGTATGCAGAAGACAGCTGGAACGCTGTCTTCTGTATACAGGTCCTTTCTTCTCGAAGCTTTTAGCGGTATCCCGCTGTGTTAAATCATGGACCGCACATGCACCCATTGTAGCCTGATGCTTTGTTACGGCACTCTGCCCCCCCCCCCCCCCGAGCGCCAGATGGGGTGCCCTGATCTTCCCGCACCCCACTGTCCCTGCCTACTTGCCTCGGCCCTGGCTAACCCCAGGCGGACAACTGGACGACGGTCCCTGCCCTGGCTAGGGACCTGGCGACTGACAAGAAGCAAGCTACCTAATGGGGGGAACAGAGTGCCGACAGGGGAGGCAGATGGAACCAACCAACAAAACTACCAAGCTGGAGATGGAGCTCACAGGCAAACTGACAGGATACTGGATAGCAACTAGTGCTGACTGGGCCAGACTAAACTAGAGGCTAACAGAACCGACAAGAGCAGACAGAACAAAAGGGACAACACCGAAGGGACAACAGGTTTCGACAAAGACTTATGGAACCCCCTGCGACCCCTCCTTTTGCGATTTCCAGAGGACCGGTACCCCTTCTGTCCCACCCTGTACGGCTCAAATACCGACAGACTCTCCTGACAACGCAACTGCATACGAGACCCCACCCCTTTCTTCCGTCCCCCCTGCAGGGCATCGGTGGCGACATCAGCAGCAGGGCAGGCGGACGGGGTGTGAAGGTAAGTGAGACCTCGGGGACTGAGTGCGGTATCGACTGAGCAGGGAGGAAGGGAAGCGCGATGGCTATGGCAGGACGGCCCCCACTGGGTTAGCTCCCCAGTGGCCCAATCGAATTGGGGGTTGTGCAACGCCAGCCACGGCATCCCTAGTAGCATGTCTACCGACATTTTCTCCATCACCAGGAATGATAGACCTTCCGAATGGCGACCCCCCCACCGTGAGTTGTAACACTGGGGTCCTCCATCGTACCAAGCCCGAAGCAAGAGAAGTAGCATCAATGCTAGCAAAACGAATTGGCGTCTTCAGCGCCACAAATTCAGCCCTCAGGGGCTCAACGAGACGCATGCTTACCAGGTTAGCGGCTTCTCCGGAATCAATAAACGCCTGCCCTAGGCGGGAGAAGTTCCGGAATCTAACCTGGCAGGGTATCAGAAGTCTAGGACGTACCTGTGGTCCTAGGCGACCCTCCCTGCAATCGCCTAGGACTGGGAGTCTTTCTGCCGATTCAGACTGTGGACGCTGAGGCCTCAGGGGGCAGGTTATCACCCGATGTCCAGCTTTCCCGCAGTAGAGGCAGAGATGGTGCAATAACCGAACTCGGCGTCGCTCCTTGGGGTCCAGCGGGTCCAGTTCCATAGGCTCGGGAACAGAGACTGGTACGGAAGAGGAGGGAACAGGACAAACGACCTCCCTGACTCTACTGGTCTGCCTGTCCTGCTTCCCAGCCCTGAGCCTCCTATCTGCCTTCACCACTAGCTCCATAGCCTCCTTTAAGGACCCGGGAACGGGATGGGAGATCAACAGTTCTTTGACCGCGTCCGAGAGACCTTGCAGAAAAACGTCCTTCAGGGCACTATCGTTCCATGCAGTGTCACCCGCATAGCGTCTGAAGTTGGAGCAATAATCCTCCACACAAAGCGACCCCTGATGCAGCGCCAGCAACCGTGAAACCGCCAACCCCACTCGGTCCGGTTCATCGAAGATACCCCCGAGTTCCTGAAAAAAGGAGTCCACCGACTGCAGGGAGGGGGAACCCTCGGGAATGGAAAAGGCCCAAGTCTGGGCAGAGCCCCGCAGCAGGGACATTATAAGCCCGACCCTCTGGGCCTCCGAGCCGGAAGAACGGGGACGCATCCGAAAAAACAGGCGACACGCCTGTTGAAAAACGAAAAACTTGTTCCTCTCCCCAGAGAATACCTCAGGAAGAGGGCACTTGGGTTCGGGACTGGTAAAGGCATTCTGCCCCTGTGACAACGCCCACTGCTCCTGGGCCACCATGCGAGCTGACAAATCCCTGATCACCGGCACCAGGTCTTGCAGCTGGTTTGCAAGGGCGCTGATCGCCGCCATGAAAAGAAAAACAGTATTTTAAGGGCCAGTTATTATGTTACGGCACTCTGCCCCCCCCCCCCCCCCGAGCGCCAGATGGGGTGCCCTGATCTTCCCGCACCCCACTGTCCCTGCCTACTTGCCTCGGCCCTGGCTAACCCCAGGCGGACAACTGGACGACGGTCCCTGCCCTGGCTAGGGACCTGGCGACTGACAAGAAGCAAGCTACCTAATGGGGGGAACAGAGTGCCGACAGGGGAGGCAGATGGAACCAACCAACAAAACTACCAAGCTGGAGATGGAGCTCACAGGCAAACTGACAGGATACTGGATAGCAACTAGTGCTGACTGGGCCAGACTAAACTAGAGGCTAACAGAACCGACAAGAGCAGACAGAACAAAAGGGAACCAGAGGGAGCTGACCGGCAACTAGGGACTGGCTGAGGAACCCGCAGACAGACTGGCTAGGTGCATGCAGAACCAATAACTGGCAGTGAGCTCACATCACTGCCAGTCTTTTAACCACAAGGTTCCGCCCAGGGGCGGAGAGTGGGAGGAGGCAACTCCACCCACTGCTGTATAAGAAGAACGGAGGATTGCGGGCGGCACCCTACGGGCGGACACGCCCACGCCGCTGCCCACCGGCCGCCCCAAGCTGCTGGGATAACCTCGACACAGGGCTCCAGGCCGCCGGAGCGACGCGCGCCGACCGCGGGACCCCGTGCCGCGCTGTATGGTAACAGCTTTGCATGAAAAAACTAATTGCGTATCATGCTCCTGTCCATATCACTGACAAAAATTAGACCATACAAATGCATGTGAATGTGCGGGCCGTCCATGTATCTGACAGCAAACAGACAGGTGCGTGTGATGTCCAGTGCGAGTTGCGCCTGAATCTCTCGGTCGCAACTCGCACATATGGCAAGTGTGCACCCGGTCTTATGCGTATATGATGGTTATTTACTTCTAGTTTATATGATTTGCTAACCTTTTATCATGTTTTTCTTCACCAAGTTTGGTTTTTTATATCTTTTTTACCTATATTATATGCAGATTTTGTGTTTTGTATTTTATTGTTGTTTTTTACATTTAGTATATATGTAATGCAATGTTTTATTGTATATAGTCATCCGTCATGTTCCCCTTCAGCATGTTCATTTATATAGCTCATCTATTTATTTACTATCTTATTTTATTTATTCACTTATATGTTACACGTTTCCATATTTTTGACAGTGCTGCTTAGTTACTGATGGATTGCTTTGTGATATTAGTATTCTATTTACTAACTTGTTTGATTTACAAGCTCGGCTTGTATTTGTCTGCCAGGCATCCACTGACTTAGGCTGGATTCACATGAACGTATATCGGCTCGGTTTTCACGCCGAGCTGATATACGTCGTCCTCATCTGCAGGGGGGTGGGGGGAGGCTGGAAGATCCAGGAGCAGGAACTGGGCTCCCGCCCCCTCTCTGCCTCCTCTCCGCCCCTCTGCACTATTTGCAATGAAAAGAGGCGGAATGGGGCGGGGCTAAGTTACACGAATTAGCCCCATCCCGCCTCCATCCATTGGAAATAGTGCAGAGGGGCGGAGAGGAGGCAGAGAGGAGGCGGGAGCTCAGTTTCTGCTCCTGGCTCTTCCATCCTCCCCCCCCCCCGCCCTGCACATGAGGACGACGTATATCGGCTCAGCGTGAAACCGAGCCGATATACGTTCGTGTGAATCCAGCCTAAAGCACATGGAATCGTTTGCTTACATTGTATGTAGCTCCTTGTATTGAATAACCCAGCCACCTAATGAGTCAGTGATGGCGTCAGATGCCCAGTGCCCCCTGTTTTTTAGATGTCCTCTTGTTCAATCCTGTAAGTGGCCTGATGAAGGAGCTGGAGCGGCTCAGTGACAATTAGCCCCAATAAAGCAGTATCCTTCAATCCCGCATGCCTCTCCTCCACACAGCGGCGCCATCAGCATTTCCTCTACCTTGGCTGATTAGGCCTTGTTCACATCTGCGCTAGAACCTCCATTCAAAGGTTTTGTCGCAAATGCCGGAAAGCTGAGTGGAAATCAAAAGGACCCCATTATAGACAAAGGGATCTGTCCGACGCAGTTTGGTTCTGTTATAAGACGAATCCATTTGGCCATGGAGATTCCCCTTTCCTGCTCCCCTAATGTGAACGCAGCCATACCCAGACCTATTTGTTAGTGGTTTGCATGAAGCTTTTTCCCTCGCTCTCCCTTTGCTTCTTTTTATAAGCGCTTCACCATGGATTACCAGGCTGTCTCCTGCACCGCCTATTCGCACTGACTGCAAGCACCTTACCATGGAGGACCAGGTGAGTGCACTCACACTACCCTCAACTGTCTCGTACTCCAGTGATTCCTATATTAGGCCTTTTTCACACACCGAGAAAATCGCGCAAGGTTTACCTGTTGCAAAATGCATAAATCTTGCGCGAATATGAACCCTATGGTTTTGAAGGGTCATGCACATGAGCGATGCGGGAAACAAATTGCAGCATCTTTGGGTGTGCCCTTGCATCACCCATTGTTTGCAATGGGTCTTGCGGCAGCATCGCACCACATGCTAGGTGCACGTGGTGCGGTGCAATGCGAGGTTTCTTCACTAAAAACAGTGGGAGTAATTCCACCGTCCTCCACCACGGCTGACAGCCACGGCGAGGATCACTACTTCCCTAAAGTGATGTGAAACGTTTTTGAAACATAAATGCCTTGCATCCGTGGGGATATCAGATGCTGGCGGCGCGATATCGCGCCATTATTCACAATATTGCACTCGCTCATGTGAAGCTAGCCCTATGGGAGTGCTGTTTTTTATTTATCTACACAATAATGTGTATACTTCGCATGTCTGTATTTAAAATATGCATCGTGCATTACTTTTGTCTGTTTTTTGGTGAAATACAAGTGAACTAACGATGCAATTTCACCTGTAATATATCCGTATTATGAATATGTATTGCAGATGTATACAGCTATGTTCGTGTGATCTACACTATTTAAAATTTTATCCAAAGCAATTAGTATGTCCGAGGGTGGAAATATACACGGCGTCCATGCCGGTAAGGACAGATTGGCATTAATACATTGGATGCCAGAAAAGCAGCATCAGTAATGGATCAGGGGGTCATTACATACCCGTGTAAGCCGCTGCGGACACCCTGTACTAAGGGGGATGCTGCAGCCAGATATTTGATGAAAGGTATTATGAAGACTTAACGACATGCAGCGGAGTTTAGAGATTCATTGACTGCTAATTAAAAAGCCCCACACATGACAGGACAGAAGCCTGAGGGATGGACAGCCAGAAGAGACATGACTTTCCCTATCTGAGGCCTGGAAACATAATCTGCTGGGAAGCAGAGGAGATCTTCTTTCTTCTCTTAGTGATGGGAAGGTGGGAGCAATCCCAACGTATGGGCCATAGGGCACAGCTGACAAGTATTCCAGTCAAACAGCCTTATATTGAGGAACTCGCCCGATGCTGACTAATCAGTACAAGAATAGATTGTTGTTGTCGCAACCACTCAAATAGCAACGGGCGGCAGCAAAGCATATCATTATTTATTGTCACTGTGCTAACAGATCACCAGCATCTATACAACCTATAAAGCAGAGGAAACAAAGAGGCCGAGTGCATCAAAACTCTCCGTCAAAGACATTTGCTACATCATTAATAACTCATTTCCATTGTCAAAGTCTCTGCATATTTCGCAACTTAATTTGCTATTATATCAAATTTACCATGAGGCTGGTTACATATGAGGGCATTGTAATAGGTCCATAATGCGGATCCGTATTACGGACGTGTTGCAGATGACATTACGACTGTATGTCATCCGTATATTATCACTATTTGATCTGTTTTTGCACTAGATTTTATTTTATACTGGGCAAACACTGATCCACTTTAACCCAATAAAGAAGAACAACAATACGACCGTAAAAACGGACAAAAGAGGTCATGTTGCATTCTGAAAAAATGGCCATTAAAAGAAAATAGATTTATATCAGCTCCATATGAAGGTCCGAGAAAGAGAAGAGGTGAATCGTGTCCAGGTTAGAACATAACTTTTAGGCTACGTTCGCATGGGGGAGAACCTAGTACAAGTTTTTTGCATTGCGAAAAACACAAAACTTGCACAAATATGAGCCTTATTCTTTTGAATGGACTTATTCACATGAGCGATGCTGCGAGGAAAATAATCATAGCAGTTCTTGCATAACACCTCACCCATTTTTTTTAACTGGGACCTTTGAAGACATCGTATGGCACTCGAATGGCGAGCGATGCATATGCGAGTGCGATGTGATGTTTCCCACTGAAATAAATAGGAAACACTTGCAATCCTAACATACATGTGAAACACGCACCTGGGGACTGCGAATGAAAAACGCACTTTGGATATCGTGCTTGACCGTGTGAGTCCGGCCTTACTAAGATAAGAGTAATACGTATGATGACTTAACCAAACACATATATAGAAAGACTTATATCACAGCCCTAAAATACTGACTGTATCACAGGATAATACAATGCCAGTAAAGGTTGATGACAAATCCATTTCATTCTACCGTTCCTGCAGAACTGTCCATATACCTAGGCACCATTCCTCATATACATTGATAAGTGTCAGAAGGACCTGTCCTCTTGGGGCGGTGAACAGAAGAGGAATAGGCATGATTATCCCTAGGTAACCCTAATAACTGTATCACACTAAACAGCAAAATGCGGGGTGACCTCCCTGAAAAGAGTGACTCTGCGGATACCATGCATACTAGGAAGCCCGGTTATAACCCTTGTGAGGGTATACAGACAGGGGAACATATAAAAAAAAAAAAAACAGGGGTCTAAAATTAGTAGAGTTGTAACACATTTCATCCTACCCACGGCCTCAATAGGGGACCAATAGGGGGAATAATAACAGCACTGAAGCACTGAGTAGCCAAGTTTTACAGATAATTATTAAACACATGTAATTAATACACAGCAACTTGCATAAAGCCATAATGCTGAAATGCACAATTATGTAACATCTGGCAAACACGACCCGCAAGTTTAGTAAATGGTCATGCAACAACCAGAAGAGGTAAATGCATGTATATGGCAGTAAACTGTACTTTGCGTATAGAAAAGATGCATATAGTGCAGCATATGGCAGCTGTTACCACATGTGGCAGTGCAAAAAGCAGAAACATCCCCTACGTAAGTGGAATATTGCGGCTTTCTGCACTGCACCTGCGGTTATAGCTGCTGCGGCATATTCCATCCCATGTGAAAGGTCCCTTATGGGTCCCAGCGGGAGTTCTGCCGCACTATATGTTTCCGATTTTATTTGACTAATTTACTTTGGCATCAATTTAAGCCCAAAAATGAGGGGGATCTGTGGAAGGACATAACATACAATATGGGCAAACACCAGTGTGCATCCGTCCTGATGACAATCTGACATTACACGTTTACACGCAGTTCCTGCCCGGCTGTAACTATTATTTTATAGACACGGCTGGGAGTTCACTGCTGACCGCACAAACATTTACTTATGAAACAGTAAAACATCACTAACTCTAAGTGCAGGTTGCAGATCCAGGAATAGCCATGCACACCCAGAACAGCAGAGATTTAACTGCTTACTTGCTGTAGCCAGCACTTAGTCACTTATTGTACATACTTGGAGATAACAGGATAGCAGTAGCCTCTGAGAGCTGCTTATATAGTAAATGGGGGATATATTCCAATACATTCAATCCAAAGTGTATGGCCGCCTTCCAAAATAATGCAACAGTTTATACCTAGATATACAGTAATTTCATCAACAGGTTGAGTAGTTTTGTGAAGAAATTGCATCACTGACCTGAGTTCCTGTAAAGTAGTGTGAGAGTCAGGTCCTCCTACAGTAGATTACATAAAAAGTCTGTGCAAATGTGAACCCAGCAAGGAATCCTGGGAGATTTGATCGCTGAAGAACTGTCACTGCAACTATGGATTTATGCACACTTGCCATATACACTACTGGTCAAAAGTTTTAGAACACCTCAAGCTTTCCAGTTACTTTTGACATTAACACAGTTCAAGTCCAGCAAATAACTTGAAATGTTTCAAAAGTAAGTTAAAAAGATAAAAATCTTATGAAATTTTAATTTGACACGCAATAATAGTCTGAATTTATGATTAGAACCAAAGGACTCTTTTTCAGAGAACACATCAAAGACTGCTGCTCTGCAGCACAGAAGCAAAATCTGGTTTGAAATTGGATGCAAACCATTCCTACAGGCGTATCAACTTTTGTACTTTCAAACCCTTGGATTCTATATAACCAGTGTTGGAACAAACTGCATTACACCCTCTAGGGCAGGACTTGGACAGCTTTGCTCTTTAGGACAGAGCACCCTGCTATCATAATGGCAAGAAAAAGGTAGTTAACCAGAAAAGACAAGACAGACAATAACCACCCTTAGGCCGGCTGCACACGAGCGTGACGGGCTCCGCCGTGGAATATTCCACAGCGAAGCCCGTGACGGCGCCCCCCAGAGACCCCATACGTACCAGCGGATCCGGCGTTTTCGCTCCGGCATGACGCTTCCCCGCCCACCCCCGCCGCATCACATGACACGCCCACCACGTCACATGATGCAGCCGGCCGTGTCATATGACGCGGCGGCGGTAGGCGGGAAAGCGTTTTCACGCTATCTTCCGCTGTGTTACAGCGGGAGATAGCATGAACGGATGGCTTCCATTGACTGCAATGGAAGCCGTCAGCGCGTACACCCGCGGCAAATAGAGCATGCCGCGGGTGAGGACGGGAGATTTCACGGTGCGAAATTCCGCGGTGGAATTCCACACTGTGTGCCCTGAGCTATTAGGTTCAATAGAACCTAATAGCTGCGGGCAACGCAGCGGATTTTCGCCGCGAATTACGCGGCAGAAATCCGTTTGTGGGAAGGAGGCCTTAAGAGTGTAGGTCTGTACTACAGAGAAATTGCCAAGAAAGCCAAGGTGGCAGTCAGTACAGTTTCCTATACTGGTAGTGATTCTTAAATTGATTTGTAATTTTTCAATGACATGTTTAGAATGTGAATGTAGGGACTTCCAAGATAACGAAGACCCTTGACGTGAATTGCAAGTGTGCCTATTTTGGCAAAAATATTAACTAATGCCTCATATTTATCATTATTTTGCAGCAAGCAGTCTAGCTTTAAAATATTGGAGAAGCCCAGAGTGAAACATGTTGCCACAGGAGGTGGTGAATTCTCCTTCAATGGAAGTCTTCAGAGGCTGGACAGACATCTGCTGGGATTATTTAGTGATCCTGCACTGAGCAGGGGGTTGGACCTGATGACCTTCGAGGTACCTTCCAACTCTACCATTCTATGATTCTAGGACAGTGTAGTTTACTGTTGAGCTGCAGGACAGCCCGCTGGGGCTTTATAGCATGTGGCGTCATTACGTTGTAAACCTGCATGGTGCACCACACATACCAGTTGGTCCGACACCCTTTATATGCCTTATCCATGTGCAAGCATAATATTAAGCAGCCCCCCCCCCCCCCAACATGTGGTCAGTGTGTGAGTGGTTGTTCATTAGTATCTTGTACCTGTACAATGCTCCTCCATATAGCAATCTGCCAATCTGCATTCTGCTGGGAAGTGGTGTCTATTTGTCCCCGTATCTTTGTATCAATAGGTCAGTCAGTATAAGGTGCCTTCACACTGGCGAGGTAATCGCACGATTTTTCCAGCGCTGCGAGGCTGCAAGAAATCACAAAATTATAAAGCCAATGGCTCCATGCACATTTGCGATGCTTTAAAGCTCGCAGTGCAGCATTGAAAAAAAATTGCGGCATGTCCATTCTTTTTGCACTCTCGCCAATTGTTTCCAATGGGGCCGGTGGCAGCGGCGCCAGCCCCATTGAAATCAATGGGAGATGCTTGCGATCCTCCGGGAAGTCTCCACAAAGAGGATTTTCAGGGTGGAGGGAGTGCTTGAAATATAATTATAATGTATACATGGAGCCGTACCGCTGCCATGTGCTACCTTTCCGGGTCCTGCAGGTGCTGCACATACAGACATCTTTTCTCAGTGTATACTGCCAGGAGTTTTATTCAGTTGGACTCAAATGAAATTAAATAGAAAACTAATCCTCCACATGTCTTAGGGCTCCTACCAACTTACGTTTTTTTAACGCTGAGATATCTCTGCATTTTTTTACGCGAATGTCAATGGGACTTTCTAACGTTAAAAACGCATCGCAAGTTTGTGCTTTGTGATTTGCAGCGATAACGCAGCGTTAAAAAAATGGGAGTGGGTAGGTACCCTCAGTGTGAGATTGGAGGCATAGAGTGGTAGAGGAGACCTCCTGTATATACGGGTGCCCTATAACAAGCGCTGTACAAAACAAAGCCATTACACATCCCTGCACACGAGAGCAGAGCACGCAATAGCCTGTTGTCTGGATGAATCAGTGCTTTGGGTTTCACAAATGGCAGCAACACAACCTATAAAACAGCGATATAAACACATCTGATTGTGGTATTATTTATGCTCATCACTTTCTGACACACACATAGGGAGCTTTCACGTGGACTGGAATATTCCGCAGCAGCGTTATGGAATATGCCATTCTGGAATTCTGCACCAAAATCCAAACATCTAACTGTAGATTTGATGCATAATTACCAGCAGGATTCTGCCACATTCAATTCCACATCAAAATCCACATTAGCACTTATCGTGATGCTGTAGTGGAATATTCCGTCCCGTGTAGAGATGAGCGAACACCAAAATGTTCGGGTGTTCGTTATTCGGAACGAACTTCCCGCGATGCTCGAGGGTTCGTTTCGAACAACGAACCCCATTGAAGTCAATGGGCGACCAGAACATTTTTGTATTTCGCCGATGCTCGCTAAGGTTTTCATGTGTGAAAATCTGGGCAATTCAAGAAAGTGATGGGAATGACACAGTGACGGATAGGGCAGGCGAGGGGCTACATGGTGGGCTGCATCTCAAGTTCACAGGTCCCACTATTAAGCCACAATAGCGGCAAGAGTGCCCCCCCCCCCCCCCCCCCACTGTCAGCATAAAGATCGTCCTCCTCTGGCACAGCTGTAACAGCTGTAGCAGAGAAGAACGATGTTTGCCCATTGAATTCAATGGAGCGGCAATACAGCATGTTCCACTGAATGCAATGGGCTGCCCGCGATCGCAGGATGAATGGTCGGAAAGGGGTTAAATATATAACCCCTTTCCTGCAATTCATCCAGAAATGTGATACACTAAAAATATATACCGGCGTATAAGGCGACGGGGCGTATAAGACGACCCCCCAACTGTCACCTTATACGCCGGTAATACAGTGGAGCAAAGAATAAAAAGCATTACTTACGTTTTTAGATGATCTGCGGCGCTCCTGCAGGCTGTCACTCCCTCCTAATCCACGGCAGACAAGCTTTCTCCACGAAAGACTTTAAATCCCTGCCTCCAGAAAGACACGTGCCTTCAGCCAATCACAGCCAATGACAATGATGTCATTGAATGGCTGTGATTGGCTGTGTTTCTGGAGGCGGGGATTTCAAGCCTTGAAATCCCCGCCTCCAGAAACACAGCCAATCACAGCCATTCAATGACATCATTGTCATTGGCTGTGATTGGCTGAAGGCACGTGTCTTTCTGGAGGCAGGGATTTAAAGTCTTTCGTGGAGAAAGCTTGTCTGCCGTGGACCAGGAGGGAGTGACAGCCTGCAGGAGCGCCGCAGATCATCTAAAAACGTAAGTAATGCTTTTTATTCTTTGCTCCACTGTATTACCGGCGTATAAGGTGACAGTTGGGGGGTCGTCTTATACGCCCCGTCGCCTTATACGCCGGTATATATTTTTAGTGTATCACATTTCTGGATGAATTGCAGGAAAGGGGTTATATATTTAACCCCTTTCCGACCATTCATCCTGCGATCGCCGGCAGCCCATTGCATTCAGTGGAGTCGGCTGTATTGCCGGTTCCATTGAATTCAATGGGCAAACATCGTTCTTCTCTGCTACAGCTGTTACAGCTGTGCCAGAGAAGAAGGATTTGTCTTCTATATGTTCTCAATGGGGTCAGCGCTGCTGCCGCTGGCCCCATTGAGCGCATATAGAATGCATCCATAGCGAACCGCGGGAGGGGCCGACTTTTATGTTCGGGTGACACCTTATCTCCCCAGCCACTCACAGCAGGGGGGTGGTATAGGGCTTAAACGTTGCAGGGGGAAGTTGTAATGCCTTCCCTGTCTTTATATTGGCCAAAAAAAAGCGCTAACGTCTCAGGGAAGAAAGTTTAATTTACCAGAACACCGCATGGTGTTCGTTACGAATAACGAACATCCCGAACACCCTAATATTCGCACGAATATCAAGCTCGGACGAACGCGTTCGCTCATCTCTAGTCCCGTGTGAAAGCTCCCGTGTGTGTCAGAATGCGAAGAGCATAAATAATAAGGTCCATTTATATCACTGTTTTAGGGTTTATTGTTACTTTTGGAGATTGTTTCTGGTACATAAAATACCTCCTGGACTCTATATAGTTTAACTATAGTTATAAGCAGATATGATTGATGCGGTATTTATGATATATATATTATAGCTAATATGCATCTCTCAAATATTGCTTTTGCAAAAGCAGAATTGCTGGGTGAAACTGAAGCAGAGAACTAACTAGATTACAGCTTTCGTTGCATAATCCAATGACCCAAGGACCATTTAACAGAATATACAGGGTGCAGTCAAAAAGCTAGAGATGGTACAACAGTGTACTAAAGCCTCTATGCCCCCTGGTATTATGTCTTGTATCCAAGCTAGAGGCAGCAAAACAGGGTACTAGAGCCACCATGCCCACCTGTATCACATCTTGTATCCAATCCAGAGGTGGTACAACAGGGTACTAGAGCCTCCATGCTTTCCCTCCTCTCTTATAAAATCTTGTATCCAAGCTAGAAGTGGTACAACAGGGTACTAGAGCCTCCATGCCTCCCCTATCACATCTTGTATTCAATCTAGAGGCGGCACAACAGGGTACTAGAGCTTCCATGCCCACACATATTACATCTTGTATGCAATCTAGAGGTGGTACAACAGCGTACTAGGGCCTCCATGCCCTTCATATCACATCTTGTATGAAAGCTAGAGGTGATAGAACAGGGTACGAAAGCCTCCATGCCCCCCAGTATCACGTCTTGTATCCAAGTTAGAGGTGGCACAACAGGGTACTAGAGCCTCCATGCCCACCCGTATCACATCTTGTATCAAATCCAGAGGTGGTACAACAGGGTACTAGAGCCTCCATGCTCCCTCCCCCTCTCTTATCACATCTTGTATTCAATCTAAAATTGGTACAATAGGGTACTCCATGCCCGCCGGTATCAAATCTTGTTTCCAAGCTAGAGGCGGTACAACAGGGTATTAGAACCTCCATGCCTACCCGTATCACATCTTGTATCCAAGCTGGAGGCGGTACAACAGAGTATTAGAGCCTCCATGCCCACCCATATTACATTTTTTATCCAAGCTAGAGGTGATACAACAAGGTATTAGAACCTCCATGCCCACCTGTATCACATCTTGGATCCAATCCAGAGGTGGTACAACAGGGTACTAGAGCCTCCATGCCTGCCCATATCACATCTTGTATCCAAGCTGGAGGCGGTACAACAGAGTATTAGAGCCTCCATGCCCACCCATATCACATGTTTTATCCAAGCTAGAGTTGGTACAACAGGGTACTAGAGCCTCCATGCCCGCCTGTATCACATCTTGTGTCCAAGCTAGAGGTGGTACAACAGGGTATTGGAGCCTCCATGCCACCCATATCACATCTTGTAACCAAGCTAGAGGGGATACAATAGGGTACTAGAGCCTCCATGCCCACCCGTATCACATCTTGTATCCAATTCAGAGGTGGTACAACAGGGTACTAGAGCCTCCATGCCGCCCGTATCATATCTTGTATCCAAGCTAGTCATGGTACAACAGGATACTACAGCCTCCATGCCTGCCCATATCACATGTTTTATCCAAGCCAGAGGCGGTACAACAGGTTACTAGGGATGTTACTGACAATGAGTATATATATCTCCTTCTAGGGAAGGGGGGTGTTACTGACAACGAGCGTACATTTCTTTATGCTACACCAGTGTACTGATATTGTTCTATACTTCATCTAGATATCTTGTTACAAAAAGAACAATATAACGACTCCATGAAATAAAAACAAAGTTTAAGAAAACAATCAGTAAGACATTATAATGGCATCTGATGTGATACATATTATACTTCTGCTAGCTTCATAGCTGTTATTTCAGTTAACGAGTTGTATATTCAGCTGTGGAATGAAGAAAGTTCTTATCATTTGCCAAGCTTAATTACAACTGAGGTTTGCAGCATCAGCGGGTTCACGTCTGATAAGCAGAGCAGCCATCTATGATATGTAATGGATATTACTTTATTCAGTATCGCACGAGCGCCCCAAGCATGCTGATAACACCGGATTCAGATCTTCAGAACCAAACTGGAGAAAAAGCCTTTAAAGGAAAAAGTTTCAGATGAACAAGTAATTGAAAATGTTCTAAGGAAGTAGATGTCCACAGTGATGGTCATGGGGCTTATTGAGCCATATCGTTCACCAGAATATATAATATAAAGGAGTTATTTGGGACTTAATACTGATGACCTATCTTTATCAATATCAGCAGCGTTTAACTCCCAGCAACCCCCACTCATTAACCGTTTAAGGGTCCATGATGAGCGAGTGCTGTGACCTCTTCGTTGTATACAAGGCACAGCACCATACATTTTATAGCAACTGTGTTTGGTATTAGAACTCAATCCAACTCAGTTGAATGGAAGTGATTTGCAGAAGGGCCATGTGGCTGATGAACGTGACATCAAAAGCCAATGAAGCAAACCTGCTGCCCATTCACCTTCTGTCCCTCCTACTGGACCATATGAATGGTATCCTACCTTCCCTGGTATTATTTGTAGGCTTACTCCCAAGAAAGGAGCATTCTGAGAAGTAGGAACTAGAGATGAGCGAGCGTACTCGGTAAGGACAGATACTGGAGCGAGTATCGTCCTTACCGAGTACCTGCCTGCTCGCCGGCAAAGATTCGGGTGCCGGCGGTGGTGAGCGCTGTGTTGCAGGAGTAAGCAGGAGGGAGTGGGGGGAGAGAGAGAGACATCTCCCCCCCCCCCGTTAATACCACCTGGTATTAGCGTTAGGACCCATCTAAACTTGGTCACCTGGACGTTTGTAGATGGGCCAATGTAATTCGATCGAATTATATATCAAGAACCTTGCATTATTTCATGTGGTGAGCGTATTGATTAGGTATGTATACCTCTGATAGTACATTTATTTTGCGTTCTGTTGCTACTTTTGGTTTCTGCTTCTACTGTATGTTGCAGCCATGGTTTAACGTACACCTATATATATCAAAAGCCAATGAAGACACCGCTGTGTCACTCAAGCACTGCAGCCCTGTCAATTAGCAAATTGGCCGGTGTGTTGGGAGTCGCATCCTCACCAATCTGATATTGATAACCTCTTCTACTGATAGGTCATCAATGCTTCAGTCCTGGATAACCACTTTATAGCATACGTATCATTTCAGGTGATTTTTCAGAATAAGCTGCCTTGAGTGTACATGAAGAACAGCACTATTTATGACTTGGACATGAAAGTTTTCACCAGTTTTCCCTTTTGCAGGCTCTATCTCTAATTGACAGTTCACTGAGTTACTGGGTGGAGCCTAGCTGCTGTGATGTCTCCCAAACACACCACACATAGAGGGGATTTTGCTCCCCTATTTCTCTGTAGCACACCCTTAAAAGCAACAGCAATATGGAGGACATACAGCAATACAGTTTCGAATCCAGCACTAGGATGAGATAAAACAGTTACTAGAAGCTGCAGCTTTGTTTCTGTGTGTCTCTCTGTGAGGTGGTGGAGGAGCTCATTTAATCCTCCACCAAGAATATGAGCAGCTCCAGCCACTCCAATGGGTTCTGGACCCAAAATCCTACCGCATGATGATAATGGGGGCATGAGAATCCTCACCCAAAACCGTGATACAGGTGCTTAATGTGTCAGAGGATAGCCCTGTTTCCCCTTTGAGGTTAGCATGTTACCATCCCAAAGATCCAGCCTACATTAGGTAAGTGTTAGCCTTCTACCTTGTTGCATGGCTAGTGTGTCACCAGTGACTTTATCTAGTTGCTGGGGCGTGTATGTATAGCTCTGTCAGGTCCCACCTTAAAAGAAGTGATGCAGCTGAAGTAGCAAAGGACATGGGACAAAGTTTGGGGCATATGCCACATGAGCAACCATATTCCGTTATGAGTAATGAGAGGACTCAGGCTGTCAAGGGACCCTCCCAGTAAAGACTTGCTATAGCTGAGCAGGTGAATTGAAGGGTCAGCAAATTATCAGGGCCAGAAACAGACGAGCAAGAGAGGTCCAAGCAAACCATGGGCCCAGGAAAAAGCCTGGATATAAAGACCTGTGCAGCAGTCACTACGCAGGTAAAGATAGCGAGCAAAAGACCAGCCACAGAGACTGCACAGCGACTGGAGACCAAGCTAGGGTTCAGGTGATGGGAAATTAGCTGCTGACAATGGGTAACCCAGCGATTAGAGCAGCAGCGCATGAGGGGAGAGGGAGTCTCCCTGGCCGCAGTGAGTGGGTCTAGTGTGAGACCGCGGTTGATGTTTGGTACGATTTGGCAGCTTGTGGGTAACGAAGCAGCTGATCGGTGTGGTGAGAGGCACAAAACATGGTAATAACTACCCCAAGAGCGTGCCAGTACATCAGAAAGGTGTCTGGTGTCCCCATCAGAGCTGTGCATGCCTCCTGGGGGACAGCGAGCCACGTGAGTCAAGAAGAGTAGCTAACTAGGTAAAAAACCCATGAGAGTGTGTCCGCCATAGCCCAAGACCCCTTAAGACCACATCCTAGTGAGCATTAGGCACTGCTATCTGTGAGCAAGCATTTGGCTCGTTGTAGCTGTTCGGAACTGTTGCAATGTTTGAAGTATTATCTGTCTTCCTGTAGAGTGAACTCACGTGTATCATATGTACAGTAAATAAGTTTTGTGTGCTGCATGAACTGTCTTACCTCCTTCTGCCCGCTGCCATGCCATCACACGTAATCTGCATTACATTGTTGGCATGGCCGTCAGGATGGCAGGTGGTATGCAGCAGCACTATTCCCTATAGGACCATTGCTTAAAGCTGCTCAAGCTGTTGTTTTCATTGTACTCTTATTGCCCGCACCTGCCAGCACATTGTAACACCACCCCTGAGTAACATCTCCACCTGCAACTGTTTACTCCTCTCCCACCGCTCTCCACAGACTTCTTCCAGCAGCTGTAACTGGATCACTCAATGAGTTCATCCCTCTCAAGAGGGATTAGAGCAGTATTAGTAGAGTCAAGGCTCATGGCAGGAGGCAGGGTAGAGAAGAAGTGGCTACAAAGTTTCTTATATTCGCTTGTATTACTGATTTATGCAGTTAGTTGAAGCAGCGCCGTGTTAAGAATAGGCTTTTCATTCATTAAAGAAGTTAAAGTTACCATAGATCTCGAGATAACGCTGCCAATGTGAGGATGGCTATACACATCAGATCAAAGGCGGCCAAACTTGTTGATTTCACTGACAATGTAATGTCTATTGAGGCAGCGAGACAGAAGCTCCACTACAGTTATAGAGGGTTGAGCATGTGGCTCTCTGGACACCGTTGTAATGTGTATGGTGAAGATCTAGTTTGTTGTCACCAATTAAATTCTATGCTGTTGGCTTACAAAATGTTCTGGTGACAGCAGATATCCAAGCATGCAGAGTGTGAAGCAGAAGACCCTACGGATAAGGAAGAAAGGTTGGGCTGTCTGATTGGTAGAAATGTTACGCCTTGGCAGCAGCATCTCTGCATGCATTTATCTATAGACTATTGTCTTACCACTTACTGATTGCACCAAAGTCCTGGAATGTTTTTTCTCACCCAAGTACTGAGCATTGGTGAACTATAAAGAAGATCGGATGTCCATCACTTAGGTAGTATTAGAAATCATTCTGCATATGCCCACCTCATAATATATACTCATTGTCAGTAACATCCCTTCCCTGGAAGTTGTCAGATTGCAATGAAACTTTCTCTGTGTGATTGTAACGTTGATATAAGTGATAGCAATATTAGAGCAAAAGGATCATTTATTGTGGAGAACTAATCCCTTGTAGGGAGGCTTTAGTACCCTGTTGTACCGCATCTAGCTTGGATACAAGACGTGATACGGGCGGGCATGGAGGCTCTAGTACCCTGTTGTACCACATCTAGCTTGGATACAAGATGTGATACGGGCGGGCATGGAGGCTCTAGTACCCTGTTGTACCGCCTCTAGCTTGGATACAAGATGTGATATAGGCGGGTATGGAGGCTCTAGTACCCTGTTGTACTGCCTCTAGCTTGGATACAAGATGTGATACAGGTGAGCATGGAGGCTCTAGTACCTTGCCGTACCACTTCTAGCTTCAATAAAAGATGTGATATGGGCAGGCATGGAAGCTCTAGTACCCTGTTGTACCGCCTCTAGCTTGGATACAAAATGTGATACGGACAGGCATGGAGGCTCTAGTACCCCGATGTACCGCCTCTAGCTTGGATGCAAGATGTGATACAGGCGGGCATGAAGGCATACAGGTTCCTTATGTTAGCCTGCCGCATATCGCTACACATTTGCCATAGCTCAGCTTCAAGATTGTGCAAACTCATTGCCTGTGGAAGTTGGCATCCCAGATGGTCCCATACATGTGCTACTGATGATAAATCTGGTGACCAGGAAACTACAGAAGTGTGACAATGTTGTGGGGACAATCCTTTGACCACCCTGTATGTGCAGCCGAGCATTATCCTGATGGGAAATAACTCTTGGAAGCTGTCAAGAGATACAACACGTGTGGCTGCAGGATGTCCTGAACATATCACTGAGTTGTCATTGCCCCTCATATCACTATTAGGGGCGACCAACTGTTGCATGCAATGGCCCCACAGACCTTTACACCAGCAGGGGGCAGTGTGCCGCTCCACAGCAATGGCAGGGTTTAGGCACTCACCCCAAGGTGTCCAGACATGAACACAGCCATTGTCAGTGCCCAAACTAAACCTGAATTCATCACTGAAGACAATCTGGTTCCCCTCCATAGTGTCCAGTTTCATCGTTCATGACACCACTGCAAACGGAGGCAACGGTGGGTGTCAGAGGCGTACATGTAATGGGTGCCGTGAGACCAAATGTCCTTCAGCCAAGCGCCTGGGAAAGGGTCCAACAGACACAGGGGTGTAACGATGGCACCATCTGTCTCTGGATGGCAGACAACAAAACAGTTGGAGCTGCTCATCCTTGGGGGATGATTAGACGCTCCTCTCTACTCAGTCCTGAGTCCTGTCACCTAGTGTGCCCTTGTTAAGGACCGCTGCGCAGCCACATAACCTTTCAAGTCTTGAGGTCCAAATTAGTTCGTACCTGGATGCATCAAGGAGGCCAAAAACTATACAAAGATAGTTATCAGTTCCCACAGATACGTAGAGTTGAGCCGCGGCAGATATACAGCTCACTCTGCTTAAAGGGGTTGTCTCGCGAAATCAAGTGGGGTTATACACTTCTGTATGGCCATATTAATGCACTTTGCAATATACATCGTGCATTAAATATGAGCCATACAGAAGTTATTCACTTACCTGCTCCGTTGCTAGCGTCCCCGTCGCCATGGTTCCGTCTAATTTCGGTGTCTTCTTGCTTTTTTAGACGCGCTTGCGCAGATGGGTCTTCTCCCTTCGGCTCGGCTCTGCAGCATCGGCGTTTTGGCTCCACCCCCTTGTACGCGTCTAAAAAAGCAAGAAGACACCGAAATTAGACGGAACCATGGCGATGGGGACGCCAGCAACGGAGCAGGTAAGTGAATAACTTTTGTATGGCTCATAATTAATGCACGATGTATATTACAAAGTGCATTAATATGGCCATACAGAAGTGTATAACCCCACTTGATTTCGCGAGACAACCCCTTTAAGGCGCACGTACACTGAGCGTTTCTTGACTTGGTATAGTTCTAATACAGGAACGGAATACGTCATTAGTCACGGCGTTAATCTCATTGGGTTAAAAAAAACATTAAGAATCATGCATTGTCCAGCAATCAGCGTAGTGTGAGAATATATACGTAATGTTCTCAAGTGTCTGTTTCTCCCAGCGTTATCTGGTCCTCCCTTGTATTCACTTTGTGATTCAGGTGGCTGTAGTACAGTCAGTTCCTTTGTCCAAGTCTCCGAATGGAGGTGTGGGAGGGCTTCTTCTGATAACATCTGCGTCCAGACTTGGTTCTCATGAAAAAGAACAGAGACAAATCATTACAATTGTACCGTATCTCATGCTCTAAAGCTATTTCTGCTTGAATTATTGTTTCACTAAGCACAAACTTATTTACATCTTATAATGCTCCATTTTGTATCTAGCGGCCATTTTGAGACAGATTCTTCTATTTTATGAGCCTGTACTTTCTCATCCTCACAAATCCACTGGTCCCAACACCTCCTAACAGTCTGGTCAGAATGGCCAGTGGGGAACAATTTGTTGTTACGACCATCCAGCTCCTCACATCCCAATAATGCGCCCCTCTCAGATTCTGGTAACGGGGTGAAATCTCCTCTCTGTGTCGTAGAGGCGTCTAGGGGTCAACAAGCTCTACACAAGAGGAAGAAGAGGTCACTACACACAAGGAGCCTCTGGGAGCCTTTTATAGGCCAAGGGGGGAACCACTTTTAGGGTCCCAGGTGACAAGTCCGTTCATCTAATCCCACCATAACTCTCATCATTTGTATATCTGTCTGAGATGTAACTGTATGACGTAAAACAATAACTCCTTTCCGCAGACGTATTTCTGGTTTTGACAAAAGACTGTATATCCAGTTAAAGTAGTTTTACGAGAATCTGTAAAATTTCACAGGGAGCAGATAAAGGTATAAGATAAAGAAAAACGTACACTCACCTTTAAATGCCCCTTTAGTCCAACTCTGCCGCTCTGTCTCCATACTGTCCTGAAGCACCTGCAGTTGTCACATGCCATTCATCGTTCACATAATCGCAGCAGCCAATCACTGGCGTCAGTGGTCACATATGTATAAGCGGCACATGACCACCAAGGCCAATGATTGGTTGCAGCAGTCACTCGAACAGTGAATAGCATGTGACCATTGTAGGTACGCTCCCTAAGGAGAGATGTTACCCTTCCTGACCCACATCTATAGGCCTCTCTTTAGCAAAGCCAGAAACCAACTGCACACTGATGAGGGACAATGGCCCCGAAACAGCTGTCTGTGTATGGTTATTCTGGCTCTGGCTCACAATTCCCAGTCATTACATCGGGACAATACAGAGATCTCTCCTATGATCTGTTTATATGCAGGACTGTGACCATGACAAGGGAGCATCCTCTGTGTCTAGAGGAAAGAAGGGGATTCTTTACTGTAAGAGCAGTAAGACAATGGAACTCTCTGCCTGAGGACGTGGGGAAGACAAATTCGATAAAAGAGTATAAGAGAGGCCTGGACGTTTTTCTTGAGCGATACAATATTATATGTTATAATCATTAATAACTTCTAGGGTTGTTGATCCAGAGGTTATTCCGATTGCCAGAATGGTCAGTAAAGGAATATTTTTCCCCTAAATTAGGAAAATTGACTTCTACCTCATTGGGGTTTTGTTGCCTTCCTCTGGGTCAACATTGTAATAAGCTGAACAGGATGGCCAATTGATTTTTTTCAGCCTATGTTACCATGTTATTAACAAAAGGGTTGTTAAAAGGTCTTGCATTGACTTGTAGGAATGCTGTCTTCCAATAGGTGGTGCTATAGAGGCATTGTTCCAACTTCCTATTTGCATATTTCCCAGAGGAGCATGGATGGCCTTATACGTATTCTCACACCTTCTTAGTGCTCTCCCTAAGGAGAAATGATACTCTTGCCGACCCTAATTCTGTTGTTTTAACATTGCCTGGTACCGTTATATGCTGTAATGTAGGATGAAGTCTGTGATCTAATTAACAAATACACAGATCCTCTGAATTTCCAGTTGAGAGCTAATATAACTGACAATGATATCTGGACCATTAAAACCTACAAATGAATGAGGAAGAAATAAAAAAAAAAGAAAAACAGCATTAAGAAAAAAGAATTTCTGTCTCCCAGCCACAGACAAAGCAGCCCAAGTTTTGGAACTTTTCCAATGCTATTTTTCACATACTTTAAACTCAGAAGGAAAAGAAGGAGGAGGAGATAAAACAGGTCTCTCTAGGATTACAGAAAAGTAGAATACAGAAAAACAATCAAAATGTTTATTGTTTACACTGAAAATTGAAAGAGATACACTGAGTGTCATTTTATTAGAGACACCTAACCTTTCACGATTGGAGCTTTTCACCAGACCCTGAAATACAGTATAAACTCAAGTGAGCGAGTTTACATGGATCAGTTTCAGTAGGAATCCACATTAGAAAGTCAAGCAACCTGAGCAACTTTAAACTATGTCTCGTCATTGGTGCTAGACTAGCCGAAGCCGATACTTCAAAAATTGTCAATCTTGCGGGGTATTCTCAAACAATAGTGTCAACTAAGAAAGGTGTGATCAAGCAAAAACATCCAGCAAAAGAGGATCCGGTGAACATTAACAATGTGTTAACGAAAGGGGTGA
Source organism: Eleutherodactylus coqui (assembly GCF_035609145.1). Lineage (NCBI taxonomy): Eukaryota > Metazoa > Chordata > Amphibia > Anura > Eleutherodactylidae > Eleutherodactylus > Eleutherodactylus coqui. The sequence goes on along the minus strand of NC_089840.1, from coordinate 138,781,652 downwards.
GAGGAGGATTTCAAGAATTCTTCTGATGAACAGTTGGTACACAGTCAAGTAAATTGCAGCTGAATACAACACTGGTGATCCAACTAACAGGTCTGAATGCACAACTTATTGTTCCTGAGCACGGCTGGTCTATTATAACAGCAGACAACCAGTTGGAGGGCTATTGCTGTCCAAGAGAAACAGAAAGGTGAGACTCCAGTGGACAAAAGAGTGCAAAAATTAGATCATCAAGCAGAAAAACATTGCCTGGTCAGACAAATCCAAATTTCGGTTGCATCATGCTAATATGAGGGTGAGAATTTGGTGCAAGCAGCATGAATCGATGAACCTCTCCTATCAGGTGTCAACAGTTCAGGTTGCTGAAGCTGGAATAATGGGGTAGGGCATGTTCTTCTGGCACACCCTGGGCCCTATCATGGCTGTGGATGTATACCATGATGAGCTGCTGTCGTTCTGAAGGCCAAAGGAGGTCATTCTTTCCATATACGAGAAACATTGAATGACCACTTTATTAAAGACACCCTTGGCCTTCAGAACCATAGCAATTCCCCCAAAACATTGCCCACAACATTACCCCACCTCCACCAGCCTCAACTGTTGACACCTGACAGGAGAGGTTCATCGATTCATGCTGCTTGCACGAAATTTGGATTCATTGGGCCAGGCGATGAATTTCTACTAAGTGATCCAATTTTAGATGGGCGTCTCTAATAAAGGGGTCACTCAATGTATATGGAGAGAATGATTTTAATGGAAATGTTGTATTATTTTTGCACTAAAGAAAAAAACAAAATCGATAAAATAAGTTGATTTTATAATCCGAACTTCATGAGTGCAATTCAAGCAAGTGTCCCCTGGACGCCGGGGAGGTGGCACTTCAGATGTATTTTAACCTCTGCTGATGGATCTGTTTTTGTAGGAGGTGATTAAGGTCAGTTGTAATGCAACCGGAGAATGCAGCTAACCGCTGTGCCAGGAATGGAAGATAATATGGAGCCCCCAAGAAGTTCTGCTAGCACCACTCACAACACCTTGTATTAAAGGGATGCACAGTCTATAAACCTTTTTCATACAACACTATACATGCCACATGTATTCTCCATTCTCCATCTCCATCTCAAGAAGTTGTACTCCTTAAACGGGTATTCCGGCCCAGACTAACATTGTAAAATCTCATCTACACCCTCACAAGAAGTCATTCTGTAATAGGCTCTCTGTACCAGGTCTAGCTACTGTCTTCATTTTCTATGTCACGTGACCAGAAAAATATCTCCACTTCCTCTGACATTTTGTCTGCATTTGCTACTTCCTCTCCTGCCCATAGGCTCCAACATCCTGTGAGCAGTACATGATGGGAGTACAGAAGTGGAAGTACTGCGCTGTGGAAGTACTGTGTGCTCATGGCAAGTTCAGAGTGCTGGAAGCTCCTGTCTGTCAGCTGCAGCAGGTTCCCTGGAACTCTGAGAGGGAGGAAAGTTGGAGCTGGTAAATTGTAGGACCTGTGAGCTGTGGGCGGAGCTATAGTGCTGGCTGGGAGACAAGCTCTATGCATGCTGGGAGTTGTAGGTAACAGTCTGCTGCTCTGTTTACTGCAGAAGTGATGCATGCAAACACAAATTGGCAAATTAGCGGCTGCATGGGACGAAGAAGAGAGTGCAAAGCAGCAGATAAAAGGTACAGGCTGCTGCTACTTGGCTGTACCTCCTAGATTCCTATGAAAAAGCTCCAAACCCACAGTCTGCTGTAACTGAAAAGAAAAAAAAACACCAACACAAAAAACACTCAAGAAGTGGAAAAAAGGCAGAAAAAAACCCACACGGCACGCCATATTTCACTATTGACTTACTTCTTGCCACAGCATTTTTTAGCAAAAGCAGCCTGGAGAAATACTACTAAAAATGTGCCTTTAAAAAAAAACAAAAAAACACACGCTAGTAAGTGCTGGACAAGCAGCACTAAGGGTCATGTTTTATGATGTTCGGTTTATACGTCTTTTATTTGGCACAAAGGCAGAAAAGTCTATAGTTAGAATATTGGCCCTTCACAGAATAGACTAAAGTAATAAAACCAATTTTTATTGATACTGATTAAAAGCCTTACACACACAAGGGCACACCTATGCCACACCGGGAGGGAGAGGTATCCCCACACCAACTAGGGCGAGACACAAGAACACATACAGACACACAACAAATATAGATTAACAGTCCTTGAGGGCTGTAAGAAATACTGAGCCGCCTCGGGTAGTAAGGTCTACCCCAAATGTATTTTCAGGACTACAATGTACCCCTAACGAGGCGGCTTAAGTGAGACTCCCTAATGTGCACTATAACAGTTTTGTAAGGAGTTTCCTCACTAATTGATAGATGCTTAGTTGTCAATTTAGTGAAATCTAGGCTCTAATATTGGATCCACCTCTCTGGTGTATTAGATCTTCATCTAGGCTTTAATATTTGATCCCCCGCTCTGGTGTATTAGATCTTCATCTAGGCTTTAATATTTGATCCACCGCTCTGGTGTATTAGATCTAATACACCAGAGCGGTGGATCAGATATTAGAGCCTAGATAAAAGGCGAGGGCATCAGCACATCCTTAATGTTGTATGCAGAATGTACGGTTGTCCTAAAGGTTCAGTTTTTTGTAAAGGCCAAAACAAAGTTGCTATTTTTTTTTATTTGTATGAGGACATTGTGGTAAAGACACGGAGGGACTCTGAAAGACATGGAAAGACTGTTCACGTTGTGTTCTGTGAACATGTTCAGCATCTGCACTGGTAAAGTTCTAGGTGGTTAAGTTGAACTTGGCCATAGGCCACCAGTGACCTGATGGAGGCCAAAAGTGTGTCTCTTGGACCTCCGTTGGACCAGGAAGCATCAGTATATTTTTTCTTTATTTACTGTATAAAAGGGTGCAGTCAACTACACTTTTTCATGCAGAGCTATGCAGTGCAGTATAGTACACGTTAGGAGATCCTCTGGACTTTTACTTCCGATGGAAGGCTTTACCAGAAACTGAACACAACCTTAAAAGAGTTGTGCCTTGTTCATAACCCTTAATAAGGCATATAAATGTCATAGAGTGGGGTCCCCACTCAGGACCGCCTCTATAACTCCAAATGGAGAGACATTCAGTAAGAGCAGCTCCCGTCTTTTGCCATCCTGACATTACAGGAAGGTCATTCATGTGAAGTGCCAACTTGTAATACTACATTTTACCGGCAGAGGATGCTGCATTTAAAACAGCAGATTGGCTGCCACTCCCGCCAGCAAAATCAGCTGATTACTGTGGGTGCTGAGAGCAGGATCGGGGCACTCAGCTGTTTGCACTAAACCGTTCATTCTGGGAGGAGTTGTGAAAGTTGGCAATCCCCTTTAAAGTGAAAGATCAGTTTTAAACTCAAGCCAACTTCTTCCTCTTGCCTCTTACTTCTTCTTGCAGCGGTCTGTGGATTATACGATGGTGCGCTGATGAGTCTTTGGCTTTATCTATTTCACCTACTTGTAGATTAGTAATACTCTTTTCACATCAGTTTATGGTTTATATGTGTCGGACCTATATTTCATAGTTGTAGTCCGGTTATGTAATTACTTTGTGGATCTGCGGTGAACATGATCTCCAAGACACGGGGCAAACTTTTGAATGGAGTAGAAAGAAAGTTCAAAAAATTTCAGATCAGGTGAGCAGGTTGCGTGCTTCACAACACCAAAGTGAAGATTTGCCAATTTATAGCGTACTGTATGTCTATCTTGTGAGGAGTGCCATTGTCTTGAACAAACAAGATTCCTTTCAAAACCTTGTCTAAATGTTTGGAGACCATGTTCACTTCAGATCTAACTCTACGTTCATGGTTTGTATGGAAGGGAATGAGGAGGCGATCCTGCTCCATACAACGAAGGTGCCGGCTGTTTCTTACAGCTGACACTCACCGGCTCCCGCTGTGATCAAGGATGTAACCGTGTAAATGCCACTGTCAGTTTCGACAGCAACATTTAAATCCCCCAATCGACTCACCCTCACACCCCCCCATGATCGTGAAGTGCCATTTTGTTGCCATGGCAGCCTGATGTCTTCTGAATGCCCCCAGCGCTGCCATGGCTAATTGCCTGTAGAATGCCTGTCAGATCACAGTATAATCCAATACTATGGCATTACATTATATTGCAGTAGCAATCAAACCATTGCAAGTTCAAATCTCCTATAGGGACTAAAAAAAAAAAAAGTTAAATAGAGTAAAAAAACCTCATATGAATTATTAGAAAAAATAAAAGGAGGTTTAACCCCCCCCCCCCTTTTCCCATATTTATAATAAAAAACAAAAACACATTTGGTTTTGTTACGTCTGTAAATGTCTGATCTATCAAAGTAACACATTATCAGCCCTGCATGTTGAACATGGTCAGAAAAACACAAAGCTCCAGAATTCCGCTTCTTGGTCATGTCATTTTCATGAAAAAAATCAAATAAAAATGATAAAAAAAAGTTGTATGTACTCCAGAATGCTACCAAAGGAAAAAAACAACATGACGTCTCGCAAAAAACGAGCCCTTACACAATTATGTTGACGGAAAAATATTAAAGTTATGGCTGTCAGACGATGGTGGCAGAAAATAATGTCAACTTAAAAAGTTAAAATTATACAAAAGAATGAACATTAATAACAGTAACTTTTACTACTAATACTTAATTGCAGATTCTGTTTGCTGAAACTATAATAGAATGTTACAAAAATTTTGACAAAATGTTAACAACAATTAAAAAGTTCACATTGATGCCACCAGCTTTATGGTATAAGGAGTAGCATGCCGTCAGTACATGAGTGGCTTGTAGGGTCAACGAGCCGTGTCTAATGAAATAGTACATTACATCTACCATCTGCACGTTCAGCATGTGATCGGATTAGCTGGTTTCTGTCAGATGGAAGACAATATATAAACTGATGAGCTGCTATATGAAGGGGGATCTGCAATAAAGCAATAACAACTGAACAGCAGACATTTCTATTGCAATGCAGCTCAGTTTGGAAGGACTTAGAAGGGGCCCGGGTTCAATTTGGAAACCATGTTTTTCTTACACGGAAACACTGCTATAAATAAATGTATCGGATGGACTGTAAGCCACTTATGTTGCCTCTTTCAGCACTAGATACTAAGTGGATTAGGCAGAATGTAGTGGGGTTAAATATAAAGCGTTGGCAGGAGGTGACCGACTCCAGCTCACTTCTTAACCTCTCCGGCAACTCATATATTTTTAGATCATTCTTTATTGGTCACTTGTTGAGTTTCTAATCTGGTTCTTTTCACCCATGGTGTTTACTTTCCCATAGCGAAGCTAGGATACTTGTAATAGTGATAGAGTAAGCTGGCAGAGGAGAAAAACATTCTCATGTGTCTGTGTCTCGAAATATCACAATGGTGATTTGGGACTGGCACTGAATTGGCTTTGCTCCCAGCTGGCAGGGCTAAACATGGAAACAATTGGTCTTGAGATACAAATTTGTTACACCTCTGCTTTTGTATAAAATGTACATGATGCAAAGCAGGCTCTATGCCCATTTTGGTGCCCATGAAGGGGGTACCCTTTATAATTTGCTCCTCCCACTTCACAATGATGTTGGTGCCACAATCCGGATGCTGGTGAACATCTGGGTCATAGAGTTCATAAAGTGCCTCAGTGAGCAACTCATCTTCTCACTTCTTTTCTGTGACACAGAGTAATTATGCTCTCTGATCGATAAAGGGGGTAATAACATGAAGAAACGTTGGTGTTGCCCTTCCCAAATGATTGCAGATCCCACTGCTCTGTCTGTAGCCTATCAGCATATCCCTTGCTGTCCTCCTCATTTACTGCAGGCTGAGGGGAGAGTCAATTGAAGGGATGTGACCACTTCAATTTGCCTTGTCTAGGGCTGGATTTTGGCTTTAAAACAAGACTGATTGCAGTACTAAGCGCCATCTAGCCAGCGATAGAGCAAACCTACAGTTGCATGGCAGGAAGAGCTGCAGCTTCAACTTCAACCTGCTCTATCTTCTTGGCTTTAAAACAAGACTAAGATCGCAGCCATAGAGATGTGTCCTTGGCCGCGAAAGGGTAAAAACATCTTTCAGACATTACAGTCAGGCCTATTTAGTAAATCCCCTTACAATAAGCTGGTGTTATATACCCTCTGGCTTTGTTCTTATTTGTTATGTTGTGCTTTTATGCTCCTTTTGTCACTATTCAAAAGTGGTGAGAAAAATGGGCAAACTTTATCAGTAGAGGAGAGGCCCTCGCATGGAACTACAGACATAATATAATTTACAGAGCAGGTGTACATTTCTGGTGCTTGGACAGACAAAGATGCCTGTATCTCTTCACAAATTTAACACACCTTAATCCAACGAATCTTGGTTTTAGACTACTATATGAAATGCCCTATGAGTTTAATGACTATGTATAATACTGTTAGCTCGCATTATTACCTCTAAGGTCAGGTTTGGATTTGCAGCTTTAAAATAGAAGATGCAGTTTAGGACTCTAGATTGAACTACATTTATTTTTATAAAATTACAGGAAGGTCTGGGTATTGCATTATATTGTAAGGAGTGAAATCCATGGCTCTATCCATACCATGAATGGATTTTATTGTGGCCTTACTCAATGTGTGAAATTGCTCTAATGAGGGCTATAAAAAGGGTTTTGCGTTTTTTTTCCTTCATGCCCCTCTTGTCTATGTCATGGTCCAAGTGCATGTGGCTGCCTGCTAATATCATACTAAGCCTATAGAAAAGACTTTTTGTTTCTGGAAGGTAAAGAAGAAGCAGACCTTTTTAAAAGTCCTGGACAACCAGCTAAAAGTAGTATCTAAGGGCTTGTTCACACGAGCGCTGTCCATGCGCATTAGAGGCGCGCACAGATCGCGCTTCTATAGGAACCAATCGGTTCCTATAGAAGGGTTCACATGAAAGAATGTTAGGCGCGCTAAATTCGCGCACCTAAGGAAGATGAAACTTGCGACTGTAAGGTTGCATCTAAGCTCCGTGGTTCGTGCAAAGATAGGAACTGACCTATCTTTGGTGCATGATTTCCATAGACTCCTATGTGAGCTGGAAAGCACACACCACGCACTTTGGATCATGTTAACGGATTACTTCAAGTAGCAGGAATTAACCCATTCACGCAATCTTTAGTGCAGTATAGCCGCGATCTTTGCACACTGTTATACTGCGTGCCCACAGCACTTGTGTGATCAAGCCCTAAAAGAAGACTTGGAGCACCGATGTAACCTGTATGGCAGCTTTCAGAGACCACGAAGCTCCTTTATAGGGAGTCATCCCGGCTTTATATTCAAAATGGTAGGATATTCCGAGTTAGTACAGAAGAGGGGTCCGAATTCAGGATTTTTATCTCTTAGCCTGAGCTGACAGCAGCTCCAAAAAGCACCTGCATCAGGCATTACACAGACAGCCCATTGACTTCAATGGGTACCAAGTAATGCAGAATGCTGCCAGCAGTGGAGTAGCATTGAAACTGAAAACTTGCTGTAAGTCTCCGCAGCAGATGAAAAGTTGATTAACTATTCTTTCTAGTGGTAGTACTTCTCGCTAGAAGGTCTTTTCAGCATAGGAAGAGTTCTCAAAACATCTTACATTATCTGCAGAGATTTCTTCCTAGATCAGCAACTTATCTTATTGACCTCTTGCAGCACGTACAACAGAAACTCATACCTCATCCCTCGGCTCTCGTTGAATTTGAGTCTTATAATAAGTTTCTGTACTTGGTCTACTGTAACCTGGTATGAAAAACTAAAACATGCATCATCCTTAAGTTACATATGAACACGGCCAGATTATCTTTGACATTAGATCCTCCAGAGGTGAAGTTACCATTTGATAAAATAAGACTTCTACATCATACACTTGGAATCTCCTATAGATAGCAGAGGCATCGCCTAGACAAGCGCTATAGAATATCTTCTTGCATCATGTGCTAAAAAGAATTCAGACATAACAGCTTGTAAAAAGTTTCAGCCGGGGGATCATGTAATGACCTAAGCTATGCTTTCTATGGTATACGGGGCTGCTGTGCGCTCCGCTGGTGTCTCCAGTGCAGCATCAGCTGTTCCCTTGTAAGGCAGGATTAAAGTACATATGCTGAGCTCAACAACATTCTCCAGCCAGCGAGCAGCTCCGGCCGCTTTCTATAAGGGTTTCTATGTATTTATGAGGCTTTCCTGTTTCCCTCAGCACATGGATATTAGTTAAAGATGTTTTCCAGCACTACATTATTGGTGATCTATCAGGACATGTCATCAATAGTTGATCGGCAAAGGTCCTCCACCCAGGATCCCCGCCAGTCAGCTGATTGAGATGTCAGTGGTGCTCTAGTAAGTTCCGCTGTCATTTCAGTCCATAGCAGGCACAACACATTATATAGCAGCTGTGCCGGGTACTGTAGCTCTGTCCCATACAATTGAATGGGACTGAGCTACTCTCAGGCCATGTGACTGATGTACGTACCATAACACGCCTGAGAAAAGGCAGTATCAACCACTTGAACACTGTGGCTTCTTCAATCAACTAACTGATCAGTGAGGAACCAGAACAGTGGACCACACCGATCAACTGCTGATGACCTATCTTGGACAGTCAACGATTGTATGAGGGGCTGCTGATAAGTCTTTGGCTTTGTGTTCTTTTTTTATTTCTATGGTAACAAATGTTACATCACATGAAAGCCTTATGTGTCTAATATATGTTTTCAAAATTTTGTGTTTGTAGCTTATGGCAACAGTGATCTAGGCACGCGGGAAAACCAAATGGCGGAGTCTAAGGCGATATTCACAGCAAATGAGAGCAGAGGAGTGATAAAATTCTTGTTTCTGCAAGGGAAGTCTGCGAAGGATATTCATGGTGATATGTCGCAGACATTGGGGGATCAATGCCCTTCATATTCTACAGTTAAGAACTGGGTTGCCAAATTTAAAACGGGCCACTTCAGCACCAATGATGAGGACCGTCCTGGACGACCCAGAGAGGAGGTTGTTCCGGAGAGCGTCGATGCTGTGCCCAACCTCATACTGGAGAATCGGCAAATTTTCAGCTAAGGGAATAGCAGACACCATGGGGATTTCTCGTGAACGTGTTTGTATCATTATCCATGAACATTTGAACATGAAGAAGCCATCTGTAAAGTGGGTCCCCAAATGTTTGACAACAGATCAGAAAAGCATACGAGCGAAAACTTCCCAGTCCATTTGTCAGCGTTTCCGGACTGATAAGAACTTCCTGGATCGACTGGTCACTATGGATGAGACCTGGATTTATTTGTATGACCCTGAAACCAAAGAGCAGTCAAGAGTGGAGGCACAGTGGTTCTCCGCGCCCAAAGAAGTTCAAGGTGCAAAAATCAGCCACTAAGGTGATGGCGTCTGTGTTCTGGGATAAGGAGGGCATGCTGCTAGTGGACTACCTTCAAAATGGTTCCATCATCAATGCAAGGTATTACATTGAACTTTTGGACCAACTGAAGGCAGCTCTGAAGGCCAAAAGATGCGGCAAGCTGTCCAAAGGAATCTTGTTCCTGCAAGACAACGCCTCCGCTCACACTGCACAAGCGACCACAGAAAAACTGGTGGAGCTAGACTTCCAGCTGGTTGACCACCCACCTTATTCACCAGATCTAGCTCCCTCCGACTATCATCTGTTTCCAAACCTGAAGAAACAGCTCAAGGGTACCAAATTTCACACCATTACTGATGCCGTGGCTGCTACGGATGACTGGTTTGAGGCACAACTCACAACAAAGGCACAACAAAAAGAAATCCTTCTTTTTGCAAGGCTTACAGAACTTGGAATACCAATGTAAGAAGTGTATTGACATCACTGGAGAGTATGTGGAATAAATGTAAAGTTTCATCTTCCCATCTCATTTCTTTCTGGGTAAAGCCAAAGACTTCTCAGCAGTCCCTCGTATAGTCCCATAAAACCCCATCAAGAGACAAAATAGCCTTAATATTAGAAACAATGAGGGGTTTGTACAAATTGCAGTGATGTACTAGGAGGTATCTGGGACATTATAACACCACGTTCTACCAACATGTGATGAGCCACATGCAAGGGGCCCAAGTGTTATTATTTGAGGAGCAACTACTCTAGTAACAAACTCATAGGAAGTCGGGGTACCCTTAATTTTTGTTCTTGATGCTCTAATGCAGCATTTCACAAACTTCAGTCTTCACGACCCCCAGAAGGTCAGGTCTTGCCAATGCCTCAGACGTTGTACTAGGTGTTCTAGGATATCCTCAAATCATGACCTTCTGGGGCTCATGAGGACTGAAGTTTGGGATACATCGCATTAAAGAATCGAGAACAAAAATTAATGAGGGTACCCTGACTTCCTATGAATGTCACTAGAGTGGTTGTTCCTCAAACAATAACACTTGGGCCCCTTGCATGTGGTTCCTCAGATGTTGGTAGATGCAGATAACATTGTGTACTAGAGGCATCTGGGATAACATCACTACAACTTGGTACGAAGGTCAAAACCAGATCGCGATCAGTTAAAGCACTTTTCCAGAGGTCAAACATGGATGACCTATTCTTACAATGAGCCATTTCTGTTTCAGTTGTGGAGGTACTGGGACCCCCACAAACAGCAGAATGAGGGTGCTATGGCAATCCAGAGCTATTTATACAGGCAGACTGGCTGATGCATAGTAGAAGATTTGCCTGCTATTGGAGCTCCCGCTTATGGCTCATTCCTATGGACAGCATGTCAGCCTCATCAAGTAAGGGGGACAGAGATGTAGTTCTAGACTCAGCCCCCTGCATAGATGAGGCACTATGTTTGTATAAACAACGAAAGGATCTGACACCTACCGAAGGTTATGGCCTCATCAGAGGATAGGCCTCCGATGTTCATCTTACCAGAAAATAATATTATCCGAACATTGTAGAAAATATACGGACCGCTCATCCACATTATACACTAATCTTGTGCTTCTCAGCAAATATGGACGTGAGATTCTTAGATTTTACTCAGATAACCCCACTGGCCACTTCACTGGGACCTCTTTAGTGGGCCCTAATGCTACTGGGTGTGGCACTGCCTGGTCAGTGCCACCCCAAGCACAGCAACCAAGTATGGCAGCACCACCTCATAGCAAGAGCAGCCAGCAGCCACCCTGCAGCATCTGCACGGGCCTTTAGAGCTTACTTACCCATGTGGTGTGATAAACAAGTCCCTCTCATACTAGGCTAAAGGTACGTTGACAAGGGACCTAGTTTGGTTTGCTGCAGAAAAACAGGCATTTACCAACAGATTTTCCTGCCAATTGAAATTAATAAAATCTGCATGGATAATCCGGAACCGTCCGTCACCCTGTGGATTTAAAATCCGCTCCACATTGCAATTTCTGTGATTTTTTTTCTGCAGAATGTGAATGAGATCCAATCTGCTGGTACTGTAACACTCTGCAGGCGTTCTGCACCAATCTATAGAATGCATTAGCAGTTGTTTAGTAGGCTTCTCTCCTTTAAGACCGGATTCAGACGAGCGTATGCATAGTTGCATTTTTGTAGAATTGGCATGGTGTATTTGCGCACATAACTATTAAACTGTTTTTGCATGCAGAAATTGTATGCATTTGCTTCCACCAAAATATGCACCGTTGTTCTCCGCTACTGCAACCGCCAAGTAGTTTCGTACCTTCTGCATGTTCTCTTTCCCTGCACAAATACGCAGGAAAAATAGAGCATGGTGCATATTTATTTTTTGCATGACCAAACTGTACAAAAATACATGTATGCGATCGAACCCATTGAAATCAATGGATTCTATTCCTGCAAATACACTTGTGTGAGTCTTCGCCTTTATGTAGAGTGGTGACTATCATATTTGAAGGTGACTATGGAAGGTTAGGAACCCTACTCAAATCTATTTGTCATAGTGAGATGGATGTAGTCTTGGACAGAGATGCAACGTTTAATTGCATTTATCTTTTTTTTTTTTTTTTTTTTTTTTTTTTTTAAGAGCAGGCAATGGTGGAGAAAAAAAAAAAGAAAAAGAAAACAAACACCAGATTCGGAGCTCATGTTTCCCATCCTGCACACTGGACTCTGCAAGTAAGCTGCAGCAATGACATAACACACACAAACACCGCTGCAGCAGCGAGGGGTTGAGTGCCTACAGCAGTCATGTATTTATTGCATGCACAGCCCGGCGTAGAGGACGGGAGTGTCAAGAGTTGGTAAGTATGTGTTTAGTTATCCTCCATAGTTTTTCGCCAGTGCCTGCTCTATAAAAGGCAGCCTGTCATGTCCTTTATGAGGCTTCCAGCGGCCCATGAAGGTCAGGCCATGTCATTTTGTTTCTGAGCACTTGCGTACTCAAGCCACAGTGCCTGATGAGTAATGGGTTATTGGTATCTCATGAATAAGCCAGACCCAACACACCCACCGTAATTGACAGTTTTCTCACTATTACACTGCATACAGCGATGCACAATCACGGTCAGTGGCCTAGAAACTACACATCCGCAGGGAAATCGCATGTTGGCATGCGCGATATCGGGCTGTGATTCACAGCCCAATAGGCTAACTTTACTCTAACTCTGAGAAAGGCGCATTATTGGGATGTGAGAGGCTGGATGGTCATATCGAGGAATTGTCCCCCACCAGCCATTCTGACCAGACTGTTAGGAGGTGTTGGGACCAGTGGATGCCTGTATCACATTTTGTATCCAAGCTAGGAGTTGGTACAACAGGGTACTAGAGCCTCCATGCCCACCCGTATTACATCTTGTATCCACGCTAGAGACAATGCAACAGGGTGCTAGAGCCTCCATGCCCAACCGTATCACATCTTGTATCCAAGCTACAGGTGATACAACAGGGTACTAGAGCCTCCATGCCTGCTTGTATCACATCTTGTATCCAAGCTAGAGGAGGTACAACAGGGAACTAGAGCCTCCAATTCAAGGGGTTAGTTTTCCACAATGATGATCCGATATAAATGATCTGATATTGTGATCACTCATTCCATCCAACAACTTCTATGGGAAGGATGTTACTGATAATAAGTGGAGAGGTTATCTATCGCCTTCTAGGGGAGGGATATTACCGACAAGGACTGTATACCAGTTCCCTTAACCCTTTCCAATCCACTGTCTGGCGTCTAAAGACATGATTTAAGGCTGTACAGCTCAGATGTTGGAAAACGTCCGTCGGGGTTCTCCTACTGTATATTGCCAGCCTCTCTGCTGAACCTATCCAATGTGTCACCTCATGCAGTACTGGCTTTATCCAACATATTGCGCCGTTCTATAAAACAGCAGAAAAAGAGTAAGCTCCCTAGGAAAACCAGGATACAAAGTGGATTGGAAAGGGTTAAATTAAAAACAAAAAATAAAATACACTTATCATGGGTGATCAATATGAAGCTTCGGGGGTGCTAATGTTTCCATGTTCTTAACAGAATATTTTAAAGACTGAAAACTAAATGCAATACTTTGGTTACTGCAGCTTCAAAAATTACAGTTGATCAGAGGAGCTATAAAATTCAACTAAAGTAAAAAACACAAATAAGAAAAAATTCTCTTTATTTCAATATGGACACATAATACAACTGGACCCGACTTTACAAATGTTGTAACAAATATTTGCATATTTCATTGTACACTTTTTGGTAGAAATATGATGCTGGATCCGAAGGACTGCATATCCCACACGTCACATTAAAAAAACCTCTACAAATCACACAAAGTGCCACATATGTACAAAACATCTCACAGTAGGTACAGGAAATGCAAACAGAGCAATGGAAACTGAAGAAGCACGGAGCAGGACGTATGACGGGATCGCTCCTCCGAGACGTAAACATTTTGCATTTGTCTGTAAAGTCTTTGATGTAAGAAGCGGCCATCAAATGGGAATTAAGAGTGGAAAAAGTGTGAAAGAGCAGTCGTTATTTTTCAGCATAAAATATGTGCCCCCTCAAATGTAAATATTCACTCACTGTACTAATAGAAAACATTTGCATAGAATGTATTCACCCCTTACCAGATGGCTGAAATCCAAGGCATACCCAACCAAAACCGGGCTAGAAGTCCTACATGTTGGGCTCGTCAAATGCCTTTCCGAATCACAAGGGCCTCACATATGAGCACTTATGTCGATAAGAGGGTTGAGGTTTGATCTTATCAACGGAATCTCATTTTCTGACTAGTGTAACAGCAGGGTTTTGACGGATCGCTACGGGCAAGATCCCAATTTTTGGCAGTACTAGCTCCTCATATCGCAGGTTCTCAAATACCCCTAAAAAAAGTTTGAAGTCATTCTGGTTTCTGTGAAGTGCATCTATGGCAGAAGACAGATTGAAACACACCTATTACAGTAGGGGCTCAAATGTTCGGGACATTTCCCAGTCCAGATATGTGGGAGACGTTAAAAAGAAGGAACACCTTTATTTAGGGTTCAAAGAACAACACGAGGCTCCCTATAAAAAGGGCTGTCACGTCACACAAAGTTATGGTGCCGTTAGGGGACGTGGCAGGGAGCCTGAAGTCAGCACACTGGCATAAAAATCTGACTCTTCAGGGTTTGATGTATGCGCCATCTCATAGACTTATAGGAGAGCGCACGCTCACGGGACTGAAGAGTCAGATTTTCATGCTGCACCAACTTCAGAGAGAAACCCCTGTAGATCGCGGTCGGGGGGGAAAAAAAATTCACACAGCTCCCTGTCACGTATGCCACCAGCACCGTAACTTAGTTTATGTGGGACATGACCGATTCACTTTAAATTAACCCCAAACATTGCAGTTCTTACCAGAAAACATCGAATAAGATTCAATAGGTACTATTCAGAAGCTCACCCATCAGTCTGCAGTATTCACAACCCCGTACGCCCCATTTAACACCACTGCAAAAAGATTTTAAAAAAATAGCATAGCTTTAAGCCGCAGGGCCCCCCAAACTGTAACTTTTTTTTTTCTCTAAGACTGGTCTGCTCAAGTAGGGAATAAAGACCTTATGGGCCCCTAAGGCTCCAGGCCCGGATGCAACCGCATCCTCTATACCTCCTATAGTTATGCCCATACTGTGCATGTATTAGCAGTGGACAAACTGTCCAATAACTCCAGCAAGCTGATTCACAAAGTTTACCAATCTGAAGTTAATAAAAAAGTTTAATAAATGACAATACTCGTTTTCCATCTCTAAAATTACCACAAACTGCAAAAACTTCACACTTCTCTGGTTGCTTCAATAACACATCATGCAAATACAAAGGCCCATCTTTCTTCCAGGATCTTGCATTACCCAAGCAGAAGACATTCTGCTACAAATTCAGAGCCAAGAGAGGAACAGCTTAGAGAAGCATTCTGCGCCCTCTGAACTTTTCACGTTTGTTCCCCTCTGCCACCGACTGGTGCTGTACTTTGTATCGTTTTATTTGCTGTCCATCAATACGGATAGTTATCCCAACAGTGTCCACCAGAATCGTAGCGGAAGCACTGTAGTGGCCGGAGCTTGTAATTGCAGGTTGGGGTCCTATTAATTTTAATGTGAACTGCGTCTGCAATTACGAGTGCCGGCCACTACATAGGTTGGAGCAGCACATCCGTTCCGACCCCAATGTGTCCTGGCAAGTCCTGCCTGGATAACCCCTTTAAAGCACATTTTTACCACCAGTTGAAATTAGTCTTGGATAAACCAGCTCTATCGCTATCAGAAGTCTCATTCCATCATTTTGCACCACTTGTAGTCCTGAAGCCAAATAACACATTTCTTCATAGGAGAGGTCCTATACAGGAAGTCACATCTGCATAGGGGAACGAGCGGCAATTCGGAACAGATTCACAACCATCAGACACATCTGTATATAAGGTCTCCGAAGAGCATCACTTTGGCTCCTTGGGCAGAAATGGCGGAAGGTTAAAAATGACTAACAACTGACGGAGTTTCACAATGAGGAGGCCATGAATTAAAGTTTTCCTCCAAAAAGACTTGTTATTCTGAAGTCTAAGATAGTTACTTCTGCAAGTGGCAGCACGCATGTATTCAGCAGCTAACCACAATGGTATGACTACGCAGGATTTCCTGTACGCATTCTATTTACAGGAAATCACGGTGAATGACCTTAGAAAACGTATGCCGCACTTAGCAGGAAAACATCCCGTCAGATACAACAAAGCAATGAAGCTCAGATCTCTTAACAATTACATCCCTCTTCCTCTTGTGCCTTCCAGCTAGAGCACGTGTCAAACTCAAGACCCGAGGGCAGATTTCGGCCCACCATGTTACTTTGTGCGTCCCACAACAAGGTTCAGACGCAGAAGGACTAGCTCTCACTTTCTCCAGAGAACGCAGCCAGCTCTTGGCAGAGAAGTTGGCGCCAGCACCAGGTGCCATCTTGGATTCTGAGCTCCAGCGCACCTCCACACTGCTCTGTTCATAGTAGCATAGTGTGTTAGGCCGAAAAAAGACATGTCCATCCAGTTCAGCCTGTTAACACCCCCTTCCCCCCCAATGCTGATCCAGAACAGTTCACAGGTGGTGGCACAGATCTGGCTCTCTACCTGGGCACCCTAGCCACCATGCAAGGTAGGAAACTCGGTGCTAAAGAGGTGTAAGGGGAAAAATCATAGTGCAGAGAGCTGGATAGTACTGTTAAAGAGTAGTTACATGTAGGGCTCATTCACACGAGCAGATGCAGTTCCGATCCATAAAATACACAGCGCTTTCACAAATCGAAATTGTGCGTATTCGGACCTTCTTGTGTTTTACTACGTGCATATTTACAGTGTTTATCAAGTTGTTTTTTTTTTACCACATATGATAAACTCATGTCTGAAAACACCACAATGCAAATAGTGTTCAAGTGGTCCATATTACACGGGTAATACAGAGTGCAAAATACGTGTGAATGAGCCCTTGTAAACAGCCCTTTGATAGCAACCATAATGATGATGTGGCCCTCGGTGAAAAAGAGTTTGGCCCCCCTGAGCTGGAGGGCCGCGGGGAAGCTACTAGAATTAGTTTAGTTCTGCACAGTTGTTGAGCTTTTTAGCTATGTTTTGTATTGTATTTCCCCCCCCTTTTTTAACCCATTATCTGCCAATGTTCCAAAACTGGACCAGTGGATTTATGCAGTTGCTGCTTTGCTTTCCGATTGCTGCCTTGCTTTGGATTCGACAGGTAAAAGGTTAAACACAACCCCATTAAAAAAAAGCCCCAGGAGCTTTTCAGAAGATGTGGGAAGTACAATCGGGCGCGTCATGTCTTTTATCCTCTGCTTTGTCCTCGCTGCCTCTGATCTACTGTCACCCATCATCACTATTCTTGTGATCTCGCCACCATTGTCCCCGACACACCTGTGATGTCCCCACATGACAGCTTCACAGCCTCATCCTGCACTTTCATGGACATCAAAACACATCAAAAGGGTAAAAATCACATCCCACATAGGGTCATATGTACTAACCCTCTTATTAGCTGCACAATAGAGCCATTCCCGGCGTGAAAAGTCCTAAACCGATTCCCCGACGAGAGACACAAACCTTACACTACATTCAAATCACTTTCTTTGTAGCCTTTAACGACACAATACTTTACCATCTTCTAAACCACATTATGATATCGTTCATAAACTCTATAGACCTTCAGACAAAGCACAAAACAAGGAGCCTTCTCATGCCTCATATAACCAGAACTACCCAGGGCAAGCAAAAAGGGCAGAAAGTGCAATGGGGGTCCCTTAAGGTCTCAATTCACCAAATTACACTCCCAGGACACAGGTACTTGACCTACAAATGCTACCCTAGTGTATTGGCACCTCAATTTACCCACAAGGTAGGGTGGTGGGAGACTTGAAGGGGTTTTTCAGGCAGGATACACTGGGGTCGGAGTGGAAGCCGCTGCTGCGACACTTGTGTAGTGGCCATTAATTTCAAGCAGAGTGCACCTGCCATTACAGGCACCAGCCGCAACAAAAGGGTCGGAGCAGTGACTTCTACTCCGACCCCGGTGTATCCCAGCTGTGACAGTGGGCACTGCCTGGAAAACCCCTGCATTCATACAGCCATGTTCGTGTACTGTCCAAGAATTCTGGACACAAATCATTGGACAGCACATATGGACACGGTCCAATTTTCACAAAGTGCCATTCACTGTATGCCCTACTCAATAAAAAAAAGGATGAAAATAGGACATGCACAAACCAAAAACATGCCCATCTACATAGGCCCTAAAGATGTCCTGTAATCAGCGGGGTCCTATGTTCTTGCTGCTACATCCCTGCTATTGCCATTTCCTTTTTGTTACGCATCGCCCTGCCTGAACGCACTTCTTGTCAGGTAATGCCATGCTTGATTGACCCCGAGTGGGATAGACCGCCACATCATGCCAATACTAGTGCTGCGTTCCAGATGTAATTAGGATCGTGCGTGGAGCAAAAATGAAAATGGCGCTGAAGTCAGCAAGGACGCCTTTGTAGGGGCATGTATCCGACCTCGATGAGAGGATCTGACAAACCCTCTTCAAAGGAGAGCATACAAGGGGCTAATTGCTGACCAAGAATCGGTCTGTGTATGGGAAATTTAGTGGTTTTGAGATTTTCTAACATGCTGAAAAGGGTAATTGTTGGCCCTCACTGCATATGGGTCCAAAGGAGAGGAGATGACTTTTATATCTGCCCCACATAGTCACCTCTAATTTAAAAAAAATGGGATTGTTTAAGTAGATTTATGATGAATTATTTAAAATTTCTTTATATGGACAGACTGAACAATGACCATTTAAAAACAAATAAAACAAATTTTTATAAAAAGTTATTTTGCTTAAAAACTGCAGCCCAAGCCGAGTATATCAGACAAAGGGAGAGATATTCCAATACCAACTGCAATGTTAGCATCCCCCAAAAATTGTTCAAGCTTCAACGAAAAAAAAATTTCACACCACATCCAAGCATGCCATAAAAAAGTAGAAACCGCTTCGAGGGCCGACTTCTCCTCCCACGTACAAATGCACAGCAAATTCTGCCGAGGATGAACCAGAAGATGTGACATCCTTCAAGTCAAGTAATTCTGTCTTAGAAATATCATTAACCACGAGGAATGATTTTATACATTTAGGTTATTTACCAGTAAAAAAAAAGCCATCAGCTCTTCTGCATTTACATTGTATCATTCATGTCAGCATTTCAAATGTGACAACGATTAAACGCACTGTAGGAATATGTCCATTTGGTCTACAAATGGGGCGCCTCGCCGACTCTACTGACATAGCACCAAATACTAAAGACTCTGAGATTGCCAGAAGCATGTGTTGCTCCTCAGTGGATCGCTAACAGTCATAAGAATGTGACACATTGAAGCTGGAATGGATATTACTAGCTACAGGTCACTTTAGCATCTGCATCAAATTGAGGACATTAGAAGTGCATGGCGGGTAGGGACTCTTAATGTCAAAGTGTCATGAAGAAGGTGCATGCTTGCCAATGTCATCACTGCACAAGGCGACTGGATTTGTAGCAGTTTTCTAAGCCAAACACTAAAGTGGATCCAAATGTAAAGCCCATGTCATATCTGTAGGATCCACTACTGTGTCCGGTCCAAAGTTTGCAGATACGAGTTCAGCCTTCTGCTCATCTCCTTCAATATAAGATCTGAACTACCGTAGTGACATTGGATCTGAAGTGAAGTTTGAGAGTGTACATGGATTAAAGGGAAAGCATTCAGATAAACAATGTCTTGGCAATGGCAGAGGTAACGGATGCCAGCCGCACATTATAGCCCTAGCTGTGGGCTCCAGGCATCTGACAAGGTCTTTGAAAAATCCATCCAAATATCAGTGACCTCTGCTGAGAAGATTCCAGCTCTGTAGCTTGTCCCCTTCTGCACTTTTCTTCTAGCCTCCAAGTTACATGACCAGCACTCTGACTATGCTCTCTGTCCCGCAGTAAATTGAAAAGATTTAGGACAACTGCCATAAAGAAAAATTTTCTTTGTCCATAGCAACCATCGCAGCTTTCACTCTCAAGAGCAGAATACGAAATGAAAGTTGCACTGTAACTGGTTGCTTTGGGCAAGAAAGACACAGCTTTTATTTATGGCAGTTGACATAAATCTGCCCCGTTCACTACAGGACACAGAGTGTAGTCAGAGTGCTGGTCGTGTGACCTCGGGGCCGGAAGAAAAGTGCAGAATACAAGTTTCAAAACTGTAGCAGACTGAGGTCAGTGTTACGGAGATGGATCTCTCAAATTTAAAGAACAAGACTGCAGTGTACGTCTTTAAGAGACCATTATGGATGAATATGTTACCACCCATTACAAATTGCCATTTTCCAAGCCACTATCCGAATTACTAAGTGTAAAATATATACACATTGTATGTGTATACATAAATAAAACTGAATATATACATTGTATATATACACACTTTAATTATTGGTTCTCCGGTAACTCTGTATACCTAATTATGTAGGAGACTCCGGTTATTACATAACTATCAACATCTCAGTTATTCACTGCCTTCCATGAGGAATTAGTGCTATTAAAGCACAAGTAAATCTATAAAATGAAGAGTGGGCGAGAGGTGTTCAAGTGA
This sequence comes from Eleutherodactylus coqui, assembly GCF_035609145.1. Classification (NCBI taxonomy): domain Eukaryota; kingdom Metazoa; phylum Chordata; class Amphibia; order Anura; family Eleutherodactylidae; genus Eleutherodactylus; species Eleutherodactylus coqui. Next base: position 138,761,067 of record NC_089840.1, on the reverse strand, counting down.
AGATCTACCTCTAACTAGTCCTTGGTAAATGAAAGTGGCACTTTGAATAGCGCTTAGCTACTCTAGTTTATGGCCAAAAGTCCTTATCCCTTCGGTTTGTCAATTTTGGCAAACTGCACAGTTGGCCATGCCTGAAGCAGGCAAATGTGGGCAAAAACCAAAATTATTGGAACCTCCTACTGTGTAATGGCTGAAGTGACAGCTTGACAAGTGAATGGTCTACTGTACATGCACACCTTCATTCTTCTATTATTGCTTTACATGTTCATAAGGAGAACATATTGACCTATAAGAAAATGAATCAAGTTTGTCCCAGATGTTGATTGAAATGCTTAGCCCTTTAAAAACAGAATTCATGAATAAAGTCCGATTTTACAAAGCCACATATATTCATAATTCAGTTTTGTTTTTACTTTAAAACAATTAAAAATGCTAAAACCCTTCAGTTATGGTTGTTAAGTTATTGATAGCAAAATTTTCTCATTGCTGTGCTTAATATTGGTGAGGATTAGCTGACGAGCTTGGGTAAAACAGTTCGAAGTGGTATGCTCCCATTAGAGTCATTCATTAAGTTAGCTCTTAATTTATTGGCCACACCCACTACAGGGGGTAATTTGGAGCCAATTCCTGGGAAAGAGCTGGTATGGCTGGTAATCCTTTTTCCTGAGGACTTGTCTGTTGCAGGGGGTTTAGGCATCCTCTTGCAAATCCACTGGTGTCGCAGTGCCTGACTCGGGGTCATTCGTGCTACTGGATCCCAGTTTAAACAACCCTTTAAGAAGTCGATAAAATGAGTATCTTCACAACCCTTTAATGCTGATACCCAGTCCTTGCTCCCAGGAGCACCCCGCATCTTTCCCCTGCGTGATCTGCTTCCATTTAAGACCACAGATCCATTAGGAAGTGTGGTTACTGTGCAGTAACGAGGATAGCCCTTTGAGTTGACAAAATTCTTTGCTCGCTTAGCTTGTTCTAGAAGCTTTGGAGGTGGTGCCCCAAGGAGCTCCATCATGCATGCCAACTGATCTCCTTCATCTTCTCCTGGAAACAATGGGTAACCAGTCAAAAGCTCTACTAAAATGCAACCAAAGCTCCACATATCAATAGGCATACCATAGCGACTTCCCAGTATAACCTCAGGAGCCCGATAGAACCGAGACTGTATGTAAGTATACACTCTTTGATGCTCAAAGCAACTGGAACCAAAGTCAATCACTTTGATTCCACTGCGCCCTTGTTGCTTAAGCAAAATGTTTTCTGGTTTAAGGTCACAGTGGATGATTTTGTTTCTGTGCAGAGCCTCTAGACATTGCAAGATCGAATGGGCAAACTTACGAACCAACTGTAGACTGAAACCTTGGAATTTGTTTCTCTTAATCAACTCATACAAGTTCATGCTAAGCAACTCAAAAGTCATGCAAATGTGATTGCGGAAGGTAAAACTTTCCAACATGTGGATTACATTCATACTTCCAGTCTTATCCTGTTTCTTTAGATGTTCCAGGATACGATTCTCTTCCGCTGCCTGACGGTGGAATCTCTTCTCGTTGCGGACGATCTTAAGGGCCAAATGCTGGTGGAGTTTGTGGTCATAAACCTTTGCCACTTGCCCAAAGCTACCTTTTCCAATAATCTTCAACATCTCATAGCGATAAGCTATTTGGTCATGTGGCACCAGCATATACCCTCCTTGGTCATCATCATACCCTCCGTTACTGGGACCTCCTACAACACCTTGTCTCTTCTTTGCATTTGGGCCTATAAAATATACTTCAGGGAAGATGCCAATTTCCTGCTGTTCGAAAGAAGTTAGTTGATGTTTATATTGCTTCAGTGCCTGCTCTGGACTCAAATGGGTGGCTTTTGAGGACTTGGTGGAGCTATCGCTTGATTTGGAGGTTCCTGAACTGTCAGAACTCTTTTCTTTAGTCAGAACTGGCAAAGCACTATCTGTTCCAGGTAGTCCAGCACTGACCCTGCGGTTGCCCGAGTCCTCGAATAATTGCTGAACTTTGACTTGCTGGTGATCCTTCATAGCAAACTTATTTCCACTTATCTAAGGAGAGAAAAAAAAAATTAATATGTAAAGTTGGTATAATTATGCAAACATGAAAAAAAACCAAAACATTTTTTAAAAAAGTGTATGATTCATTCATGGAGTTTCATAAGGAAGTTAGTTTTACAAGAGTCAACTAGAACACGGATATATACAGTATGCATATAACTAGAGATGAGCGAGCACACTCGCTAAGAACAATTGCTCGAGCGAGCATTGTCCTTAGCGAGTATCTTCCCGCTCGGAAGAAAAGGTTAGGCTGCCGGCTCGGGCGACAGGTGAGTTGCGGCAGTGAGCAGGGGGGAGAGAGGGAGAGATCTCCCCTCCGTTCCTCCCTGCTCTCCCCAGCTGCTCCCCGACAGCCGCCGAATCTTTTCTGCTGAGCGGGCAGGTACTCGCTAAGGGCAATGCTCGATCGAATAATTGCCCTTAGCGAGTATGCTCGCTCATCTCTACACAAAACCTGACCAAGGAGTAACTCCAAGGGAATAGAGGCCTAGATTACAGCGCAACTTGGGATACCATTTTTGTGCTTGTGAACACAATGGCCAACTGTCACCTCTCGAGCATTATTGCATTTTATCTCATAATTTATAAAGTCTCATTGCATTGTGGAAATTGGGTATAGGTTGCAAAAAAAAAAAAAAAAAGTTTTACACCCTAATGCAGAAGTTTTAGCCCAATAATAGGAATGAGATTCCTACCGAGCGTCCAACTGCAAGCAAACCACTTTATTAAGTCTTCAAAAGTCTTAAGCTGATTTTTCATGCGAAGACAGACTGTACTTATCTGGATGAAGTAAGATAGTCTTCCAGGTATAAATAGATACATTTTATGATCTGCCCCAAGTGTGCACGTTCTAAGCTCGAGAGACTATTCTTTGATGCAAGAATCCCTCCAGTCAAGTGTTGGATGTAAACACTTGTTAGATGGTCACTGAGACTCCTCCAGCAATGACATCTGCTTCCCATTATAGTCACTGGTGGCACGCTCAGAAATGCTGACTATGTAAGAAGTATCAACAGGAACTAGAAATAGAACTGCGCTAGAGAAGCCACATTATAAATAAACCCGTCTTGGGCGGAACGCTGCAGGACGTTGATAATTTATATGGCTTTCCTGCCTGGATACAGCTCTCGGCCGCGCAGAAGGCCGATGATTCATGAATGGAGGCTGCTGCCAGATTTTACTTTGCGTAAGCGAGCTGCATCATCCCTTTTAAGTCCATGTGAGACTTATCAGCAAGCATCTTGAATGCAAGATATGTATGTCAAGCAACGTGCGGCTAAAGCTGCCTGCAATGTATTTATAACCTATTATAATGAAGTAATTGGGAGCTGCACGCATAGATGGATCGCCGACAGTAAGATAACGTAAGGGTGTGCACATGGGCGATTTCATATACTAGTTCTGTCCGTTAACGATAAGGACGGAAATTGCACATGGGGAAAAAACAAAAATAAAACACACACCACGCGTAGATTTTAGTGCGTCTATTCTTGGGAGCGATTTGTCTTATTGCGACATTCAAAAATTGTTGCTCGTTCTGTATTTGGGCAATTTCAGGCAAAGAATATTTTATTATTTCCTATGGGATCTTTAAAAAAAAAATTTACATGCAAATGCGATTTTTCGATGATTGAAACTATTGGAAGCACTTCTGATATTTAACACGTGAAAACCGCAAGTGCATAGATGAAATGTGGTTTTTTAATGCAAAAAACAGATCACTCTCGCACTCAGAATTGCAAGTTTTAGAATGCGATATCAGAGTTTCTCGGACTGATATACTCGGCTGTGTGAATGCACCCTAAAGTAGCGCACTTATAAAAGTCCCTCATCCTTCCTTGTTCTTGGGCTGCGGCGAGTGTTTGAGGTTACGTCCGCGTGAAGGAGCCCTAAGCCTGGGTTCACACAGGGAGGATTTACTGCTTATTTGCAGCGGATTGCCGTTGCATATCCGCATTGCGGCCATTCCGTCGCGTTTGCAGTGCAATGCAGTGCAAATGTGTTTGCCCAAAATTTCGTTCTCACAGGGCGTAAAATTTTCCGCAGAGCCGCAGTGTGGATAAGCAACTGCGTCGCGGTTTTGAAAGATGCAGCATGTCCATTCTTTCGACCTTTCCGCAGCGGTTTTTTTTTTTTCCATAGGGCCTCATGGACGCAGCAAAAACCGCAATGAAAACTGCTATTGCATTTTTTGTCGCGGTTTTTCAAAGCGGTTCCGCAGCAGATTGTTCGCATGAGAAAAGAGAGGCAATAAAGTTTGTTCACAGGAAGTGGTACAGCGGCCATTTTAGGCGCTTGGCGCCATTTCAGCCTGGACCGCGTGCAGAGGAAGCAGGAGCTCCGCCGGCAGCACCACACCCAGCGGCACCAGACCCCCCAGCGGCAACAGAACACCCATTGGCAGCACCAGCAGCACTATCAGCACCACCGGTAGGGACTCCACTCACGCCCAGGGGAAAATACTGGGTCACAGGCGGGAAAATCCCAACCCTGTCAGTGGCGGGAAAAGCACCGCCAGCAACGGCGGCACCACCACTACCCCCAGCGGGTCCAGCACGTTTCCCACCACCGGCAGCAGCACTACAACCCCCGGCGGGACCACGCCCAGTGGCGGGAAAAGCAGCGGCGGCACCACCATTTCCCCCAGCGGGTCCAGCACAACCTCCAGCAGGTCCAGCACGTTTCCCACCACCGGCAGCAGCACTACAACCCCCAGCGGGACCACGCCCTGTGGTGGGAAAAGCAGCGGCACCACCATTTCCTCCAGCGGGTCTAGCACAACCCCCAGCAGCAGCACTACAACTCCCAGCGGGACCACGCCCAGTGGCGGGAAAAGCAGCGGCGGCACCACCACCACCACCATTTCCCCGAGTGGGTCCACTACAACCCCCAGCGGGTCCAGCACAACCCCCAGCGGGTCCAGTCAGCAGAGAATGTACCCAGTATCGTCTGTGACGCCGGGAAGCACGATCAGTCTGCATAAGAATATTGGCAAGAATTAAAGCACATGGCCGCAAATCGCAGTATAGTCCACAATGCATCAACAAACAAGGAAACTAAGCACACAATGTCCATAAAAACCCTTGCTCACCTTTTTGGATTCTTCTGCCTGCATCAATACCACTAGCACCAGAAGTTTGCGGCGGTAAGCACGCCTCAGACGCAGTCGGCGTGCAGGCTCCATCAGGTCAGGTGGCTGTAGCAGACAAAATGGCCTGCAATACAAGTCTCTTCCTACCCTGTGCAGAAATGGGCGGGAACGATGGCATCACAGGAAACAGTTTTTTTTTTTTTTTTTTTTAAAGAAGCCTAGAATCTGCACCTAAAAATACGCAACAAAAACTGCAACAAAAACCGCAACAAAAACCGCTGCGGTAGAACCGCAGAGAAATACGCGGTGAAAACCGCATCTAACTTTGGCCCTTACTTGCGGATTTGCCGCCGATGCGACAAGGTTGCGGCAAATCCGCAACGGAAAAACCGCAATATTTCCACGGTAATTCCGCCCTGTGTGATCCCAGGCCAAAGGTGGAGCTGTCAGACTGAACATGTCCTACCAGCGGGCTGTAGCGCCAAAGCCACATACATATAAAGTACATTTACAGGAGAGGTTTTTGGGCTGGCTTCTGTCACAAATTTTCGTTTTTGTTTTTTTTCAGGGCCTTGAAGGATTACAAAAATTGTGGCAAAAACAACCCTAAATTTACTCGTACACAGGCAGAGGCAGGCTGTAATTAGAGCGGGCGGGCGAATCTTTGTGGCCAATTGTAAAACCCACCTTGATGAAAGTTTGCTAGTTACCTCCCCCATTTAGGTCAATGGGGGAAGGATAGCAGCCCTGCAGCCCACAGAACATGTATTGTGCTTGGGAAAAGGAGGCTAATCCATCTGTATGTCCTCCGAAACCCGTTGCGCTACCCTGTACTGTTAAACCTGGTTTCCTCTATGGAACAAACTAAACTATGCATCTCCTTTGAACCTCTGCCTGGACAACATTGGGGGATTTTTAGAGCCAACATGGATACTTGAGGGGGCTCGCTTGAAGTTTGCCAACTCCTCACCCAAGTGCATGCCTTTTATAACCCTCCTAGGTTTTTGACCAAAAGATGAACGATCCATTCACCACAATATGCTGGAAGAGGCGGCTATATGACCACTTAAACCGGGAATCTGTCACCTACCTTTAGCCCTATGAGACAAATTTATGGCCTAAAAGTAGGTGACTTGCTGAGTTCGGGGATGCAAGTGTTATACTTAGCTCCCCTGTTATTCCCCCCCATGTTAATGCTGAAAGTCACCGCTCAATGCAAAGAGCCACGATGCCAAGTACTTCTGTTCTACTTAGCATGCCACTCAATGCACTGCAGTGGCAGCTTCCAGCACTGACCCAGGGAGAAGGACAAGGGAGCAAAATATAGCACTTACATCCCCGAACTCAGCAGGTCACCTACTTTCAGACCAGTCAATCCATCCATCCATCCATCCATGTAGTCATGCCAGACTCTCGGTGACTTTATAGGTGAACATTCTCCATGCTTCCCTGTCAAGTATGGCTTCTTTTAACTGCTTGATGCCCATATTGGTATCCATTTAGATGGTGTTGAGCCACCATGTTCCACTTCTTATGGTTCCACTGGTCATCCCCAACATTATTCATTTCTCTTGCGATGTTGTACGCATGACGTGACCAAAGTAGGAGACAGATTCTCTTTGTAACACCTTGTACAAGTTTTGTTCCTTTAAATCCTGCGCCATCTATTGCAACTTAAATGTCAAAGTTTCGGGTCCTTTCAGACGAGCCCATTATCATTTGATTGAGCAAACGATGTCACCGCTAGTTCGTTTGTTCTTGCACAGCCCGTTTATACAGGCAGATACATCGTTGGCGCGTTCAAATGAGAATCATTAAATCTTTCACATTCGCCGCATATGTAAATGGGAGGAACTGAACGAGCGCCGTTTGAACAGAATGATAAGTGAACGAGCCAACGAGGGTTTTTATGCCTGCGGAAACTGAACGACGAATGGAAAGTGAATGATCGTCAGTCGTTGACTCCCGTTCAGACGGAACGATTAGCTTTCGCTTTTATTTGTTTGAGCGATAATTGTTCGTCTGTTGCTCTTAAGGCGCTTTTAGACTTGGATGTAAGGGAGAGATGACGCCCGCCGACACGGGATTGTGTGCCGTACGCGGTACAGGAGAAGGTTCACAGTCATCACAGGCCAGCTAGAAACGGACGCCATACCTGGTTCCATTAGCAAATGTAAATAGATTGGTTAGGATAGATAGAAAATACTCCCACGGTTCTCAGAACACGTGTTACTGAAGTCTCTACCGGCCACAAAAAAGGAACGAAAACAAAAACAAACACGAGTCATCCGCTCACGTGAAGAGGTGTTCAACTAGAAAAGGTCTTGTGTAAGACATTTGTATCACAAGTATAGACTACGTGCAAATATACTGTCTAACAGACAGTGCGAACACAGACTACAAAACAGCCTCAGAATGCACCAGATTTATCACAGTGACCCATGCTGGATGATAAATCTGGTATCACACACACTGTATTCACTGAGGGTTGTCTGCAGGGGCAAAATGGGCACAATTTCCATTGCAAAGCACCATGCAAATGAATGATTGAATAATTCTCCACAGCGCCACCTAGTGGAATGGTAGCTACTCTGAGTCAATAGTTACCCTTCTAACAGATCTTGTAATGACTATCCACGTACATGCAGCTATTTCCAGTTATTGCCCACCATTCGTGTACAGTAGGGTCCTAGTTGGGTAGGTGAGAGGTAAAATATTTCTGGTAACAGGGTGACATCTCTTCTCTGTGTCGTAGAGGCGTCTAGTGGTCAACAAGCTCTACACAAGCGGAAGAAGAGGTCACTGCACACAAGGAGCCTCCGAGAGCCTTTTATAGGCCAAGGGGGGGGGGGGGGGGGCGGACACTACTTTTAGGGTCTCCGGTGACAAGACCGTTCATCTAATCACACCACAACTCATTTATATATCTGCCTGAGATGGAACTGCAGGACGAGTTTTGCAGCCCTATTCCTGGTGCTATCTTACCTGACCGCAGTGCATTATTGGCTTTAAAAAAGTGCACACTGCAAGAAGCTACACAGGAGAGAAGCTGTGTGACATAACGCATGCCAGGTGGACGAGTGGCTGGTAGAAAGCTACCCGGGCTAGTTAAAGCTCAGGCAATCAGGAGTTCATTTGTGCCAAAATGTAAAAGGTGGCATTTTTAGTTTTTTTTCCCCAAGACCGAGCACTGTTGGCTCTCCATCCGTCTCTCTGGGTTCTGCCTACAACATTGAGCTCAATCTTCCCCAACATACAGATACACACAAATAATGGTGCGGTTAGTTAAGCAATATTCCACCACTGGACAGAGGACATTCCTACCCCTTTGTAGGAAGCAATCCATCTGAGAACCAACATCCATCATCCTGGCCGAGCAGCTTCCTTCTTTTACATCAATAAAGCAACATGTGTTTTAATCTCCACTTTATGGCCTCCAGGGAAGTCTTCTTACATGAGGGAGGCAGGGACTCCACATTATGGCAACCAGGACACAACTTCTTAGGACTCAAGCAGAGGAGCCTAAGAGCTGTACTGAGAAACACAGACTGAAAGTATCTCTGCCCGGAAGACACTGCTCCCGGCCAAGAGTCTGAAGGACAACTCCAAAGAAGTGTTGACAACTGCTTCCTGGAAGGTACATAAAGTTGTAGCCTACCATCCAGCAAGGAACGATGAAGTCGTGAGAAAGTAGATCTTCACAACAATGCATTCAACAGGCAAAAAATGTGATCACTACCTGCCAAGAACAACTCTGCAAAAATCCAGAATTACAAGTTTAGGTTTAGTGGAGTTTTATCAGAGATATAAAAACTTCTCCAGCAGCGGCGCCAGATATAAAATAGATCATACTCCCCTCTGCTCGGATCCTGAAGTGGAACTGAGCGGCTCACACAGCCCCGGCTTCTGGGTAGATGGCTGGGTTTAAGTGTCGGCTGCAGCCTATCAAAAGGCTGCAGTGTTACAGTCAGCGCTGCTGGCCTCAGTGTGCATATCCCAGGCACAAGTTTAGGGATGCAACACTGAGGCCTCCGATTGGCCACAGCAGTTGCATGCTTCTGATCAGTTGTCTACTTGGAAGGCTGTGTTGGGGCTACGTAAGCCACTTGGCTCCACTTCAGGGGTCTGAGGAGAGGGGAGTATGATCTTTATTACTCTATAAGGGGCCCAGCTGCTGGAGAAGTTCTTATGGTCACTTTAAAAGGGCATGTCCACTTTATACGCTTTCTTAGTGTACTGGCCTCTTTTTTGCACAGTAGAATAGTATAGTGCATGGACTAGACTGCCCATAATAATAGATGTCAATCAGGTGACCTACCCAACATGTCATGTGACTCTTGGAGTTCAGCAGACACTTATCAGACCGCTAATAGGCGAATAGCAGTTTATTGAGGGACAGAACTAGACAGACCAGGTTGTGGACTATAGCACTATTTATTCCGTAAACTGGGACCACTGCACTGGTTTCAAATACATGTATATTGGAAAACTGTATGATGGCCTGTTCTCTAACTAGTAAGAAGTGGATAATCCATTAAAAATAAAAATTCAGCTGAAAAAGAAAAAAAAAATACAAGAAATCCAAAAGTACTCTTAAAACCATATACCTGGTCTATATGCAGGAAGGTATGAAATGGCCATGGAAGTTGTTCCAGTGAGCTAGAATGGTCAGGATGCAATTGCAATCTGCTAAAAGAATGTTTCTTTAGAGGCAACTAACCAAACAATGGATAACCATAGAGCTGAGCCGTAACCAACAGTCAAGAGACGGAGCAAAACTCTCAAACACTCATTTCTCGTGGAATTACTCAGGTTAAGGGATTGGAATACATTCACTAATACTTTAGACCGATCTTACCTAGAAACCATCAATCATAGTACCAGAATTGTGGGATAACCTACACCATATAGATGGCCAGAGAGGAGGTACCACAACCTAGACCACCAGAAGCTCTCAGCATTGCGGACCTCTAAAAAGGAGGGGGAACAGTTTTCCGATATTTCCTTTTATGCACCAAGCTCCCATCGACAGCACGACTCTTTGCTGAGCAGAATGTGAGAATCTGCTGTTCCCTTCTTCCTGACACATTGTACTTCTGGGTAGTATTTATAAGGTTATTATTGGACCCAATCTACGTAGATTCTGTCTCATGACGAAAACCACCGGCAACTGTTGTAGAAAAGAATTACATCTAAAGGCTAACCTTCTAACACGGACAATAAAATATGTCAAGGCATTACAACAAACACCATAATAGGGTATTCAATGAGTAAGTAGAACACCATGCTACAACAACAGAGCTATAACGACAGTAATCAGGTCAACTCCGTACTAGTCAACTCAATAGTCTACTAGAACAACACACAGCATTGGCAGCATACCAAACACCATTGTAAGTCAAATATGTCTGCAAGCAAATATTAGTATAGAAGCGTCTCATCTTCATCTGAATGTTATACATTATGTCGTACATGTCTATTGCATATTAGAGCGTACCACAAAAGAAGAAAAAAAACACAACAAAAGCACAAAGATCTACAGAGGCAAACCACAAGAGGCAGACCACCAGGAGCCTGATCTAAAGTTGGAGTTTATCAACGTTACCAATATAGCTCCCACCCTTACGCCTGTCCTAGTTACAGGTTCCCATTGAAGAGGTTCTCTCATTGGACAAATCCTTTCAGATTGCAACCACAGCAGATTCTGACTCTAGGCAAACATAGGATTCAGTTGTGGGAAGCCATTCCTAGCCAAGCGTCTTCCCTGCAGCAGCCAGATCGAGTAGTTCGTACATACAGTAGATCATGTACTATCCTGGCTCAGAGGTGGCCACCTTTATGATGTCCACATCACAGAATGGTAGAGTTGGAAGTGACCTCCGGGGTCCTCGGGTCCAACCCCCTGCTCAATGCAGGATCACTAAATCATCCCAGACAGACGTCTGTCCTGTCTCTGAAGACTTTCATTGAAAGAGAACTCACCACCTGCCATGGCAACCTGTTCCACTTACTGATCCTCCTCACTGTCTAATATCTAATTTGTCTCTCCTCTCTTTCACTTTCCTCCCATTGCTTCTAGTCTTTCTTTGTACAAATGAGAATAGGGCTGATCCCTCTGCACTGACAGCTCTTCAGATATTTGTAGACAGCTATTAAGGCCCCCTGTCCACGGGCGTGATTTCGCCGGCGGTAGTTCTTCCTCAATTCATCCTGTCCTCTCTATTATCTATCCCTGTTAGCTTTGCGTCATCGACAAAATTGATCAGTTTCCCTTCAATTCCCCCCTCCAGGTCATTTATAAAAATGTTGACCACTGGGCCCAAGATAGAGCCTTGTTGGACCCCACTTGACGCATTCTTCTTCTTGCAAGAGTCAGCAGGTGAGCCTTCAAAATGTGTATCTACTACCACTCATTACCTCTTCATACCTGTACAAACGTAACCTTAAAAACTCCTGAGCAGTTTGCCACTTCCTTCCAAATAGCCTCTTCCGTGTAGGTAAAAGGTAAAGTCCCCTGGTGCAAGCAGCGAGTCATGACTGACTCTTAGGGTGACGTCACATTGTGCCGTTTTCTTGGCAGACTATTTTTGCGGAGTGGTTTGCCATTGCCTTTGCCAGTCATCTTTACCCCGTCAGGCTGGGTACTCATTTTACTGACCTCGGAAGAATGGAAGGCTGAGTCAACCTGGAGCTGGCTACCTGACCCAAGCAAGGGTTGAACCCATAACCTTCGGGCTTTTACCCACAAGAGTTTTCTTTAACGCTGCGATTGTGTTTTTTTCAATGGGACTTTCTAATGTTAAAAAAAATTAAAAAAAATATCGCATCCCACAAAAAAAAAAAAAAAAATTGCAAATGCACAAACTTGCGATTTATTTGCAATGCGATTTTAACATTAGGAAGTCCCATTGAAAAAAACGCAGCGATTAAAAAAAACAAAAAACTAGTGGGTAAAAGTCTTTCAGGTAATGAATGAGAGTTTAGAACTGCATTCTGCTGCCTTAACAGTTGGTATTTCCGTGTAACCCAGGCCAATATCTTGTAAGTCAGAGTGCAACTAGCGCATCCGCAGAGAAGCCTGGGAGTCTACCCACATATTCCAGTCCTGCTCTGAATTCCAAGACATCCGCATCTTCACTGGCCTGTGGATGATTTAGGGGGTCATCACGCACATCTTCAGAGTTGTAATTAAAGGGATTGTCTGCCTATTTTTTTTCCACTGATGACCTATCTACAAGATAGGTCATCAGTAGTTGATAAACTGGGGTTCGGCACCCAGTACCCCCATCCATCAGCTGACCATCTAGCCTTCAGTCCAATGCAGTGGCCCGGACGTTGACATAAGCAGGCAGGGCAGAAAGTAGTGGCTTCACTCCCATTGAAATCAATCCAGTGTAACGTAGTTCTGAAGCAATTTTAGGTAGTGGGAAAACCCTTAGAAGATGGCCATATATTAGATAGAAGTAGGTTGATTGATAGAACAGCAATTACAAAAATGCAGCTGCTCACAGTTCGTATAGTCGTTCAAAGTGGCCCTACGCTATTAAGGACAAGGCAGTTGATGGATGAAAGATCTTTGATTCATTTATCAAAAGCAAAACTTCAATCGCAGCCGACCTCGTTCCAGCCTATAATGGTCATCAATCGGTAAGAACGATCGCTGGCACGCAGAAAGTATGCACTGACCTGTGTACTGGCTGCCAATCCCCGGTCACCATACTGGTGTATATGCGCACAATATTTGCCAAGATAAAACATTCTGTGATTTTTTTTTCCCGCTGCGCTCAATACAAATCAATGGGCTCGTGGCATCGCGTGTGACACACAATGACACCACGCCCAACGAGCATGGCCTTGGTCTAGCGTGTATGGGCGCCTTCACTCTCGACTGACGGAAGACAGGCTGGTCTGACAATGCTCTCACAAATATATCATCACCATTAGGTGCCACTGAAAACCCACCCTGGGACCCATCCTTTCATCTCAGGATAGGGAACACATTTTAATGGAGTTTCTAACTTGCATGTCAAAAAGAGACACAATTTGTGTGAAAACCCAATACAGCACCTTCAGAAGTGCTGACAGAAAGTCATGCTTGGCGTTTCCCACATCCTATTTGGTGGCTGCTTTCGGGTGCGTTCACATGTGGCAGTTGTGCTGCAGATTCTTCACAGTGTGACTGGTCGTGAAAAATCCTCAGCGGGTTACGGTAGTGACAAAACAAAGGGATGGTGAGAAATCCTGCTCGTGGCGCTGACAATCTGCTGCATTAATGGATCCGCAGGGTTGTAAATCTGCAGAGCATCCATATTATTTTCAGCTGATATTGGTGGAGATACTCTAAAACCACAATGTAAAACGTCAAATGTGAACGCATTATTTCAGGTCTTCCACGGAGAGGAGATTCTAGAACTACCGCTCATACCAATTCTCTTATTGCGATCACACTGTTGGGGCCCATAATCCTCAGACAAAAGATAGCACTAAAGACATGAATGTAGGGGCTCAATCACACAAATGTAAATATGCAGTGAATAGAACCTACGGTAGTAATTTCAATGGGTTCATTCACAGCAGTGTATTTGGCGCTACTTTCGGTCACGTGAAAAAACACATTTTTAAAAAGTCAGCCTATGCTACGAGTGTAGCAGAGAATATATGCATGAAAATTGCATATTCGAGAGCATATATATAATTTTGTGTGTTTTTTTACATTCAAGGTAACTGCATACATTGGTCTGTGAATACGTTGCATATTCATCTGCCCGTGTGAAGGTGCCTGAGACCAAGTTCTTCTCGCAGTCTCTATTCTGCAAGGAGGTTACTTGAGGACCCTTCTGAGAAGTGAAGACGTGCGAATCCTACAGAAGGAGTTTTACGATTATTGTATATCAAGACGAGGAAGCACGAGCAGCCGTCCGGGGATTTGGTCTATTACAGTCGTGCACAGAATAATCCACGCAGTTGGCAGGATTATTTAGAATGGACATCACTAAATACAAACGCTCGGAGACAATACAACACCGCACGCTCGCGAGCGCAGGAACCGCAGGGCTTGTTTACTACTCAACATGCAACAGTTTTCTGGGGCAAATTTCGGCAGAAAAACCGCCTTACGTGCTTGCGCCACATCCATCGTGTGGTTTCAGACAGTTTCAGACTTGCCTGTAAATGGGAGAAGCCTGATGTCACCATTAATTTATCACTGAAGACCCCGAGTCATACATGGAGTCCAAGTGTGGAGAAGTTTAGGAGGTCTTACTTACAGACTAGTAACCATCTAAGGACTGGGGTGTATAAAGGAAAGAACGGAGCTTCTCCATCCCGACATAAGAAAGCAATATGACAGAATACACAGAAACAATCAGTGCACGGGTCTGCTGGAGAAGCCATGTCTGCATACATGAAGGGTGAGAAGCAGCGAGCCGTGGACACCTGGCAGAAGGAATTAAAAACACTTCTTACGGATGGATTTGCACCCGGGCCGATCACAGAGCCAAGAGACGCCAGTGTGCAGAATGTTACAAACTGGCAAAAGATACAGAACCAACCTTAAGGGGGAAGGGGGAGATATTGCACTGTCCTCGAGTAATGCCTTGGTCCTGTCAAGGTAACAGCAGATCTGCATAGACTGATCTAAGGCCTCATGCCCATGGCCGGGTCGGATTGCACCCGCAAAATCTCGCAGCGGAGTCAGACCCAGCGCCCCCAGAGCCCCTATACTCACCAGTACGGATCAGCTGCGACAGTGTTGTCTGGCGTGCATGTGCAGCGCAGTGGATTCCCACAGTACTTCTGCTGTGCCCACAGCAAAGTATATCGTGGGACGGACGTCTTCCAAGAAGTCTGTGCGTTTTTTTCCACAGAAATTAGAACATGCTGCGATTCTCCCCCTCTCAGCCGATTTCCGCTCGTGGGCGGGGGAAAATCGTTTTACACAGCATGTCTATGGACGGACATTGCTGCGGAAACAATGTCGCCAGAGGAGGATTGGACACATTGAATTTCAATACCCAATTCCTTTGTCTACCCCAGAGGTTCCCAAACTTTTTTGCCCTGTAGACCACTTACTCTATTTTTTCTTTTCCATAGACCCCCTGCCGGCCTAGTATTGAATTTTCCTTAACGTATTTAAGTCATAGGAGTTTTTCACAGCTGACAGCGCTGCTCACTTTGATTTGTAAAAAAAAACAAAAAAACATGTATGCCGTATGAAAACTTGTAAGGACTCGCACATGAACGTGCACACCACAAAGCAGATGGGTATAGTTCGCGCAGAACTTCTTGGGCTCTGGTGGATCATGTGAAAACACTGTAGTAGAAACTTTATAGGTAAATTGGCTACTGCGTGGGTCTGTTTTGTATCTGGCCAGAGCCCAAGAAGTTTTGCACAAACTCTTCATAAACTATTCTGATATTTTTCATGAAATATCAAAAAGGTAAGAAGTTTCTGTCTATGCTAAGTATTATGTACAATCTGTGCAAGGCATATTATGTCATTTACAGAACGCCTAACGCGATCCGCTCACGTGCACCCCTATTTACATCTTGTGCACACCCAAATTTTTCTCATTGACATTCACCCCCAGCACATAAAAAAAAAAAAAAAAAAGACCCCTGGGGACCCATATAGACCACTTTGGGAGCCTCTGGTCTACCCCCAAAGTTAAGCTGTTGCCAAACCTGTCTGGCGGCAGCTTTCTCCACTGTTATGTAAAACAGTTTTACACACATGGGGGAAGTCAGGAGGAACCGCAGTCAGCCCAACAAATGTTCAGATGAACGCTATTGAAGGTATATGGGCAGCTTTAGCTAAACCGCTAACCTCCATGCCACGCTCTTGGTCGCCAGAGTTCTCCACTTTCTGAGATCAACCATGGAATAAGCTGGTAAGATCTCTTAGGTATGGCACCTCCCACATGGGAAAGTCATGCCAATCTGCGGCACAGCGATGTTACACTTAGCAAGGAATGACCAGATCTCCAGACGTTTGAGTGTTCTCACTGAGAAATGACTATTCTCAAGTTACCGGGTAGTCAAACAACTGCAGGCCAAACCCACTAAGTGTTGGCGCACGGCGAGCGGAGGTTCTCCCAGCAATGTGGCTTCTGGCACAAACTAGACAGCTAGCACACAATCTCTCCATGGAGACGTCTCTACACACCGTGGTGTCCGTTACCGCTGCAGACGTGTACTACTGATGTACAATGACCGACCATGCTGCTGACCATGTGCACGTGGGACAGAAGCTCACAAGACCATCAGTCAAATCAATGGAATACCTCAACTCGGGGTATAACAGATCATCTTCCTGATGTGACCCCTCACAACTCTGTTTAATGACACGCAGATACAGAAGTTTGATATCAATGGAAAGGTAAAAAAAAAAAAAATTCACAAACTTTTGCACAAAGTCTTCCACGCGGTCGGCTAAAGGTCCAATTTTCTGCTCACTGGGCCTCATTTGGCAAAACTGTCTACCATGAGATGGTCCTTGTTGCCCATAGCAACCAATCACAGCACAGCGTTTATTTTAACTCTGCAGGTTGAGAAATAAAAGCTGCGCTGTGATTGGTTGTTATGGGCAACAAGGACATCTTATGGAAGACTGTTAGGCTAAATGAGCATTGAGTTTCGGTTTCCATTGTTATCAAATTTCAGTATCTCAGTGTCATTGAAAGTGAGTTCTGGGGGTCTCACATCAGGAAGACCCCGGTATATATGCTATGATTCTGATACAAGCTACACCTCTAATATAAGGCAAGAAAAGTCTCAGCAGTCGGATGGTCAATGTGGAACTACACTGGCTGCTGTCTAAAGCTGACCATACTTCTATTACAACAGCCTGAAACAAACTTCAGGGGAATATTTATAATTAGAGACTTTATCACCATCTTTTTAAACCCTGTCTGAGTGCACCATAAGGTAGTCCCTGTCACACTGATTACAGCGTTCTCTCTGCTGTGTGGATCTGTGCAGTAGTTTTGGAGAAACTTGCATGTTATTAGTAGTAACAAGACAAAGAAGTAGTCCTGCATATTCATGATCTGAAGCTAGCCACACCCACTGATTGGCTGCTCTCTTTATGCACAGTAATATGAAGACAGCTGTCAATCATTGGTTGTAGGGTGAACTTGGCAAGTCTGCAGCTCATAAATATCCAGGACTACTTCCTGTAGTTCTCTATGCATGTGATCCTACTGATAAAAGGCAAGTTTCTCCAAAACTACTGCACAGATCCACACAGCAGATATATCAGTGTGACTGGCATCTTATTGTGCGCTCTGATGGATGCAAAAATATGGTGACAGAGTCTAACACATTTGTCACAGAACAGGGGGTACATTATAGATTAGTGGGGTCCCTGGCACATCCCCAAATAGGATGGAGCAGCAGTTGAGGAGACCCACAGTTTCATGTAACTGACATGATGAGGAACCTCATACTGGTGACCGGTGGTCCCGGCTGTGAACCCCCCAGTGATCTGACACTAAGTGATACACTCCGTCATAGAGGAGAAGCCCCCCAACTTCAGGACCTGCACTGTATGTCCTTGCACAGGAATGTACAACCACTCCCATCCTCTCGGAAGAACCTGTTTATGTTGGCTACGAGCAGCGCGGTGGGACCATCACCAGGTTTCTTACATTTTTTTATGAAGCAATGTAAACCAGATGTTCTTCCTTCGTTATATAACTAATGTAACTAAAACAAAGGCAAACAAAGACGTACCAGCAAATCTATAGTGAAGGGGGAAACCTGCAAGATGACAGACAGATCCCACGTAGCATCCAGTTATAGTCTGCCGTACATCACGCTAATTACATCGAGGTATTGCGGTATATTATAGAGCTCCTGTCTTTCTGCCCTCCACCTAACGCTGCTCTCATTGCCATACTATGTCATATGGGCTTTAAGACGGAGATTTATCAACCAGTTTTTGGTGTAAAAGGATTGCCCAATTTGGCACCTGCTTGCACAAAAATATTGTGGAGCCTTTTGAGCGGTACAACGTTCTGCACCATTTTGGTTCGTCAGGAGGGTATGTGGACACCCCGAACCAACACATTTATGTATCATTTCCACCATAAACTGGCGTAAATTATACCAAAATAACTATTTTCCCTCTAAAGCTGGTGCAAAATCCCATCTAGGCGCACAGAGCAGCCGAGATGCTCCTATTATATGAAGAGGCATGTGCGGATGCAAAAACATATGAAACATTGGTCTTAATAAATCTCCCCCATTATGCCACCTCTTGGTTGGCTCACTTTAGAGATTGTTTTTCCATCAAACTTTGGCGCACCCTGGTGTACGTCCTAGCCCCTTGCTTTAAGCTTCCCATCAAGTTAGGTGGACGAAGTGTCTAAACTACATAAATCTGGCGCTAGGCATGTACAGCAGTTTTTAGGTGCAAATATGCACTATTCTGGCGTCTTCAGCTTAGTAAATCTCCCCGTGTTTCTTGACCTTGTGTTGTATCTAACGCTGCAGCTCCTCACATATCAGGCGCATCATGTACTGGCAGAACATTAAGACCCGTGTAGGAAACGCCAATCTTAGTAAGGCCTCCTGTCCACGGGCGTATTTTCACTGCATTTCACGCGGTGATAATCCGGCCGCGGGTAACACAGTGCACGCTTTCCATCGACTTGCTATGGAAAGCGCTGAACCGCTGTCCACGAGCGGAGAATCACAGCGATTCTCAGCTCACAAGATTTAAATCGCAGCACGCTGCAAATTTCCGCGATTCTCCTTGGTGAGCCTGTCAGATAGGCTAAGTGCGGAGAACTGTCAGCTCTCCCCCGTTCCCCAGCGGCGGATCCCGCAGCGGAGATCTCCCGCGGGACATCGCTACGCCCGTGCACAGGCGTGCGTCTCCACATACGTGCAGAAGACGAACGCTGGATATCAACAAGTTTCGGTGTGTCAGATGTTGCCATGAACTCGAATCGGGACTTGCCCAGAGGAGAGAGTGCCAACTGGAGGGCTATTCTGATGACAAAGCTGTACAACTTCAACCTGGAGAGCATGATGAACAGCTCCCACTGAGCCTCGTTGACCTTGACTACCGTTAAATAGACGTCTCTGAAGGAATTAATTCATGGTCCGTAATACAAAAATGCCAAAAAGGATAAGAGTGTTCTACCATGTCAGATAAGAGGCACAACTAAGTATCCAAGTAGCCAGTTGTTATATATTCACAGCTGCACTGAAGACGACTGCGGCCTTGAAACGTGTTTCTGCTGGTTCTAAGCTTTTATCCAATAAAAGACTATTTATACTTTAATCGCTACTTCTTTTCGAAGAGTTGTGCTTTGTGCCAGGTTTTTAGCCATTTTTCATATGTTGCATGGCCAGTTCATAGGTTTAGGCTGGCGGGCAGCACCTCCGCACACATATGTTCATCACAAATAAATCACGGACATCTTCCCTTAGACGACCAAGAACCACCACCACGGTGTCACTCCATCCTCTCTATGTTCAACATTCACAGGCATTTCCTAAGAGGGTATATGGACAGGGAGGACCAGTCCATAAGGATGTAATTATAATGAACCACAATGCACCTCAAGTAAAGACCAAGGGCTGTGTCCACAAGAGCTCATGAAGCCATCCTCAGAACAGAGCGACGGCACTACTCGGAAGACAATGTGGCGAGGGAGCGGTGAAGACAAGGTTATTACACTACATCAGCAAGCTGCCAACATACATAGTATCTCCTGCCCGGTGGACATGTCCTTTAAACCAAAGCCATCTCCTCAATAATTGGGAGGTACCTCCCTAGTAAGGCCAGCCTCGGCCTAGAGCAAACTTATCCATTGCCACTAATCAGTCTTTTGTGTCCCAAGTTGCCTTACAAAAGTGAGAGTTCCAACCTAAATTGGCTGCACATCATGCCTCATATCCCGCTAATAACCTTACACAGGATGCATATATGTACAGATATACTTTGGCATGTTCTGTTACTTCTAAGCCCATTTGCAGAGTGCACTGTACACAACACATGCTCACTGGGCTACGAGTACCAACCTCACCCCAATGCCACAGCTTGGAAAGAGTATTCCAGAAGTGTAATATGATGAAAACTGATCCTTCAGATCACGTGCGACAACATAACCTTCTGTTCAAAATCAGATCATATTAGCCTGGTCTTCACAATATTAAAGTGTCACATATAATTATATGTAATTTGTCATATCGGGCCCTTCAGTAGGTCACCAAGAAGTCAGATGCCAGCTTGGAACTTTAGAAGCTTAACTGTGCCAAACAAGTTGGAGGGATGAATTAATCATGCAGCAATGAAAGGACAGCAGGGGGAAAGCAAAGTGACACGTTACTTACAGCTAGTCTTCCAATTGAAGGGAGGGTGGAAGGACTCTCTTTTTCCCCGGCAGCATCCTGCGCCGGTACTTGGTCGAGCCTCATGTAGGAATCGTACAATCCATCTCCGTATCTCACTGCGAAGAGTAAACAGAAGTGATGAGAAAAGTCGCTTCATGCAGCGCACAATTTATTGCAGTTTATTATGAAGTTGAAAAGCAAAAAAACTTCTGAATTATCTATGAAAACCGATCCTTCCTACAAAATCACGATTAATCTGAACATGTAAAAGGTCGCCCTCATATTTGCCCCAATATAACTGCACTGGTGCTACGAACGGACGTGTATACGAAGTTCTTCCTAAAGTATAACAGACATAATACTCTACATCTTCTGATCTCATCGGCACCAGAGAGAACGCCCCTGTTCACCCAGATCAGCCTGGATTCATAATCCACCCACATAGAGGAAGAAAAAGAAAAAAATAAATAAGCTACTTCTTCCCCCTTCTCATGTCCCCCATCCCCTCCAAATCCCTTCAGTGCTTTTATAATGCCTAAATCCAACCAGAACTTGATATAGAAACATATTTAAAAAAATTATGTATATGTGTGTATATATATATATATATATATATATATGTAACTGAGCCTTTAAATGGAGTACAATAAGCTATGTACTAAATACAATTGTGATGCAGAAGATTAGCGGACCCCCATAGAGGTACGTTAGCACCAAATGCCCCTCATATCACAAGGAAGCATTCTCCAGCACTTTCTGCAGAATATCGCCATACAGCTAGCCAGCGACAGAGCGCTACAACCTCCAGCCACGGCTCTAGCCCGCCCAATTCCGTGGTCATACCCCACTGGGCTCTTACAACTTACTAACTACTGAAGGTACTCAATGACCACATTGCCCAAATACTTTAAAGTGGGTCTCCACCTTCAGAGAGCTAGATAACCTGCTACACCGTGACCTGGAGCGACCTCCGCCCGCGCACTGATTACAACCGGCACGGATCTCAAGCACACGGCAGGTTATCACACCGATAGTTACACTAATATTTACGGTATGATTGCAGACTTGGAAGCCTCTTTGGGTTTGTTTTTTTCCTCCTTTATTTTCTTCTCCTGACTTAAAAAAAAACAAAACATAACTTTATTGTTCCGTTTCCATGGCTACATGAGGGCTTGTTTTTCGCGGGACTAGTTGTATTTTTCAATAGTACCATTTCACATACCACGTAACTTACTGGAAAACTTTTAAAAATTTCTAAGTGAAGCGCAATGGAGGAAAAAACATGCAATTCCGTCATTTTCTCAGTGGGAGGGGAGGTTTGGTGGTCTTGTTTCTACGGTGCACACACCGCAGCAAGAATGGCACAATAACTTTATTCGGTGGGTTGGTATGATTACCAAGATACTAAATATATGTAGTTTTACTTTTGCTATACTGCTTTTTAAAAAATAAAATATATATCTTTGGGAAAAAACTAAAAATATATGCCAATATACTTGTGCGAGGGCTCCTTTAATTGTGAGATGCCATGTAGTTTCTATTGGCATCACTCTGGAGTTGGTGTGACTTTAGATTGCTTTTTATGCAGTTTTCATGCCAATATGTTATATATGGTATAGATATCAATGTTTTTTTTATTATTAATGTGGGAAAAGGCTGATCCCAGCTGTTGCAGGTAGGTGTCCTCTGTCCTTAGATGTACACCCTGTGGTGTAGGGCTCGTCTCAGAGACAACCCCGCTCAAAATGCAGTCACCTCTTCCAAGAAAACAGCTGATCCTGCAGGGGGCGCTGCACACGGTAGTCATGTAATACAAATGATGGCCTGAGTCTGCCCCCTCTAGGAGGTCTGTATGCCCTTTAAGAAATGCCCAAATACAGCAGGGCTAACACCACCACAAGCCTGATTATAATCCACAGTCATTAATGGTCGCTGTGCAGACAAGTAAACCAGCAGTTCTCTGAAAGGCTCCGCGGGCCCAAAGTTCGGATTCCCAGATGCACAAATATAGTAAAACCCATGAAAAGTGACAAAAACATCCCTGTGTTGCCTGTGCTGAATGTTCCTGCTGGTACGTGGAAGCACAAACTATTTCCACATTCGCCTCGGGTGCCGCTACGTAATGTGATCCTAGAACATGTTTACTTCTCCGAGGAATTGAAGGGTTTTTTTTTTTTTGCATTAAAAGAAATTCCCGTGTTAGACAAAGAATGAAGTCATGAATTCTCCGGCACGATTCATCGACAGCGCTCGCCGACTGTCAAGAAAACCGAAAGGCCGGAGCAGCAAAACGTGATCAGCAGCAACAGCGCCCGTTTACAACTGCGATTCCACAAACAGGAACCTGTTAAACCGGTCTGATATCTCACACCAGTCTTACCCCACCGACTCCACCGCCCAGCTGTTCCTTCCGCTGCTTTAGCCTCCGTGCCTGAAGCCAACCACCGACACGGATGGTCGCCGACACGCGGGTATTTCAATTCACACAGGAAGCATTTTTGAAATCTGTAAGGATCGGCCAATATTTATGTAGTGTCTATGGCCAGTCGAAGGGACATCCCACCAAAAGCACTGATCACCTGTCCGCAGGACACATGATAGCTATTATGACTTGGGGGGGGTCTGAGCGCTGGACCCCAGGGATCACAAGACTAGTGCACTCCCGCCACGCCTAGTGAATGGTGATGCATAGGTGGGACCACCGCTTCATTCACCATCTATGGACATTGCCGAGCGGTGGACTTGGACATCTCCATGAGCAACATAGCAGTGACTACAGTGGTTGTCTTCGAGGGGGCACCGCTTTCACGATCTCAGGGGGTTTCAACAGTCAGACTCCCAGGGATCAAACATTAAGGCCAGCTGCGCACAGGCGAACCAGATTCGGCAGCGAAATCCGGCGTTGACCCCCGCATACCAGCGTTATTTGTAATGCGGATGACAACGGAGGCTCGCAGTCGGTCATGGACAGCTGCGCCTGCTGTCAGTGTACACAGGGGTGGAAGCAGTGGCTTTAAGCTGCACCCGCCGTTACAGGCGAAGCAGCTACCGATCCAATCCTATTGTATCCCGATGCTGCCTGTATTTTATCATCCTTCACCAACAATTATGCTGGGCACTGTGCATTTGGACAGGAAGTGGCATCCTGGCATCCACCAGCCCAAGGTTTGCCTTTCAGATTATGGAATTAGGTTTTAAGTCTGGAGAAAGCTTCCACCAAATTTGGCGGCTTCACCAACCATTCCTTGGCACCACACACGGTGGTCTTAGCCTTGTGGGCGACTGCCTGACCAAGTAAACCTAACCCCCGGTGAGCGGTTTTTGTGCTGACGGAGCACTGGGAAAGAGCAGCGAGCGCTGCGACTAGTAGAAGTAGCGCACTTTCTGTGCAGCTCAGCATCTGGCAGCCACGTTGTTAGTTCTGCGGCGAGCGATTGTTGCTTCTGGATGGTTTCACGTCAGCATGAGAACTTCCAGATGATGGCAGCCGCTCACAGACTCCATGACTTACTAGAGACGAGAAGTGCTAGAAGTCTGAGCGGTGACTAGTTGTGCCTGTACGGTGACCGCACCTTATAGCAATGGACACAGTGAAGGAGGTGAAGCCACCAAGGAGGTGGCCAAGTACCGGCAGTCTCTCTACAAGCGCAGCCCTCACTTGCCCCTGTAATCCGTGTAGCACTGCAGTCATTTTCAGTCCGGTGTTTATCAATAACTCACGTCCTATTTAATGCCACGAGTGTAGTATTAGTCAGGGGGAGCGCCTGCTGTGGGCAGTTCGCGTATTTCATGGCGGCAAGGCCCATTTATCACAACAGTCTAAGGCTTCGTTCACACGGGATGAAAATCCCGTGGAAATCTCGTGGCTTGGCTGCACCAAAAGGCCAGGTCAGCCACACCTTCAAAATCCGTGTCACTTTGCCGCAGGTTTTGGAGCGGTTTAGCTGCCAGCATTCCGTTGCGGCTTTCTCTCCCCATTGAGAGGAGTGAGGCCACAACAGGAAAAAAAAAAAAAAAAGAATTGACATGCCGTGGCTGTCAGTTCTGCGCCGCATCGACAGTTCTGCCCGGCTTTGTTGCAACGGGTTATCCGCCCCGTGTGGACGAGGTTTTTGCAGAATCTCGTCCACATGGCTAGCTAATTCCGTTTTTAGGAGCAGCGGGCGGATTTGCCGCACAGAAATTGCGCACGGAATTTCCACAGCAAATCCGTCCCGTGTAAACCCAGCTTAAGGGTGCGTTCACACGTTGCGGATTTGCTGCAGATTGATGTGCAACAGAATTTATCCCTTCAAAAGGTGATTTTAATTGGAATAGGTGATATCTGTACCAAAATCTACAACCAAATCTGCAGCAAATCAGCGATGCGCCAAGGAAGATTCCTCCATCAATAGCGTTGATTCCAAGAGACTGGTCTCTGACAGCCTAAGGGTTCCCACACACTTGCGATTGCGTTTTTTGTTAACGCGATTGTCAATGGGACTTTCTAATGTTAAAAACGCAGTTGCGTGCGTTGTGTTTTTTTTTTACAATAGAAAGTCCCATTAACAATCGCGTTAACAAAAGACGCAATCGCAAGTGTGTGGGAGCCCTAATAGAGTCTCTTCAACTGTAAGCTTGAGAAAGAGGCACCGGGACATGTGACGTCACACAGGCAGAAGGCCCGGTAACGAACCATAAACCTGTCACGTGGGCTTCTAATTTCTATTGTCTGCGCCAGCCACTTGGGTAAGCAACCCACATCACCGCTGCAGACCAAGTATAAAGACGACCGGAGGTGCCGGAGCGACAGCGGCAAAGCAGCACAGCAAGTGGGGAGGGATTTGCTTTTTCTTGTTATGTAGCCCCCGACCTGCCGGCGGGCCGCCAGCCAAGGGGCCCCGACCCAACAGCTAGCTATCAAGGGAGAACAGCCCAAAGAGCCGACAGCTCAGTAGCCTCCTTGTATAGAGAGGTAGCGTTGCTCCCCCTATATCGCCTCGGGGCGCACAGATCTCCTCTGTGAACATGTGACCAAGGCGACAATAATCCAGGAAATGAATAGGCTTATTGACGACATTCTCCTAGCCAAGACCGACTTGTCAGATGACCTCGCTGAACTCCATGCTGCAGATTGGAAGACCCTCAGAATGCACCGACACACGGACGTCACAGGGGGGTCCTATGGCCAGGATCTGACAGCGGTCACATCAACGGAAACAATCAGCGAGACGGCACCCGGACGCGGTCACCAGGCTCTTCTGGAGGGTCCTGAATGTCAAGTTCCTAGTTATACAGGAGCAGCAGGAGGGGTGTAACTAGACAGGAAGCCCTTCAGGAGTTCGGGAAAGTTACATGACAAACTTTATAGAAACTAATAGCAGCCAAGACCTTATTGACTGTCTCCCTGTACTTGAGGAGGAAATGCTCTCCAAGTATAAGGCGGGGGACACTGGGGGCCGATCTGCTGCGGTGGACATTCTGCAGCAACAAATCCGTCCCATCTCCACGCCCTCGTACGCATCCAGGATAGAACGCGGAAAATTTACAAAAGTGGCGCCCGGAGTTATATATTTGCCCCAGTTTACACTGCAACGAAAATAGCAAAGCTGCGCAATTCTAGACACTAATCTGTTGGAGTTACATCCTATGGCTGCACAGTTGTTCCCTCACGTGCCTACAGGCTGCGCTATAGAGCGGCAGCGTCACCATGGTCAATGAAAGAGAACCACCAGCTGTAGTACTTTGCTGTGCAATATGCGGCTCCACCAGAAGAGGGCGCCTCCGCAAACCTGGCACTCTGCTACTAGGGAGGCAGATTACTACATGTCAGCTGACCGACACTGAGAGCCGCGAGAGGCAACAAGTGCGCAAAACATACTGGAAGTACAAGTCGGGGAACATTTGGATGCCAAGTAGGTTGCAGTGTCAGCAGTTCCACCACCGGCAGGAAGGCTTCCAACTACTCCATGCCGGAACCTGATGAGCGTAGTAGTCCTGGACGCTGCAGAGATGCCGGGGCGCAGAATTTTTCTGACTATAAAAACGCAGCTTTTAGCTAAAATGTGCGCTTGATCGCCCAGAGACAGGGGGGTCTTGTAGATCCAGAGCCCCCTGATCGCTGGGAGAACTCTGCAGCCAGACATACCGCGGCTGCACTGTCCTCCCTCTCCGGCCCAGGCAGTGTGGACAATGCTGGGGATCACATATCCCTCCTGGGGTGCAGGTGCTCCTCTGTACATACAGGGACAGACGGATGTCATAACCAGCTGGAGGGGCGTGTATTACTACACTTGTATAGGGGGATTATAGGGTTAATAGAAGCAGTGTTCAACAATGCAGTTGTAGGTGAGTATGTAGCAAGGTTGTGTGCAGAGTTCCGTGGGCTCTGCGTTTGTACAATGTGCATGTAGCAGAGCTGCGTGTGTATGTAACAGTGATGTAAGTGTTTTGCGCTTGTAAAATGTGTGTATGTAGCAGAGCTGTGTGTTCTGCGCCTGTACAAAGTTCATGCAGCAGAGCTGTGTGTGTTCTGTGACTGCACAATGTGCATGTAGCAGAACTGTATATGTAGCAGAGCTGTGTGTTCTGCACCCGCACAATCTGCATGTAGCAGAGCTGTGTGTGCTGCAGAGCTCCGTACAATTCCCACACCTCTGACAAGTGACTATAGGGCGAGTTCCGCCCCCGAAAGAGCCTCTATGGGGGGAACTCACAGCGTTTTGGGGATTCTTTCCGTTTCTCTTCTCCAAAAGTGGAGTCTAGAGACGGTGAACTGAGGCCAACACGGGTGTGACAGCTGCCCAACCCCGCGCCGGCATTGGTACAAGGGCTGCATGTGATGGCCAAGCACTGAACCTCACGCTGTACGATGGAGCCGTCAGGCCCCGCCCCTCTGTCACCTTCACTGTCTGTAGAGCTGACAGGCTCCGCCCCTCTGTCACCTTCGCTGTCCGGTTTCTATATACTGCAGCTGTAATCCCGTTATCAGCAATATCAGGTTATTACGGATGAGATGGCACTCGTCGCGTCACGTATAACACCATTATCCTAATCCGCCATGTAACAGAGGATTACTGCCCCGCCACCAGCGGGAGGAGCCACGTGCTGTGAGCAGCTGATAACAGCGAGAGGGCAACGGCCGCAGGAAGCACCGGAGGACGCACACTGAACACCACGCCGTTAACCATTTATTGTCCTCTAACGCGATTGTAGAAATATCGCTCAGCGTATCTCCGGCACCGGAAGGGACCAAGAATTCCCAGAACCATCCGAACTGCGGATGTATTCAGGGCGCACTCACAAACTCCGTGCGCGCAAAACCTTTGCACACACGCGCGTTCGTGTATATTTCCTACGTACGTTACATCCGGCAAAGCATAAATTGGCGCATAACGTGCAGTAAAATAAGTCGCGACGATATGGTAGAGCCACACATGACACGGAGAAACGTGTCTGAGTAATATGTTGCGCAAAGAGCCGTTATTTCCACCGCGCCGCTCACAGTAGCGCTTTTCTTTTTTTACATATTTTAAAAAATTAAAAAATAAAAAACTCGCAAAACGTCCGATTTTAGTGCGTAATATGTGGCACCCGGGTCGGCGGATGGAACGTAGGCAGCACACGTATCAGCTGCGGACTGCTATTTTTATGTGCACGAGAAATATGCGCGGAATACGCAGGACGTGAGCGCCCTACGGGGTCATTCACAAGCGCTCCGGGTCTGTAGATACACTGCGGAGTCACAGGGCTACATCATTATTTCCGCCCGCAGACCCCGCCGCTGCAGGGGTGGTTGTGCACGTGAAGCAGCACACTGAAGCGTCTGTAAACGCGCTGCACGCTGGTTTCCTGCGTATCCGCGCCGCTCACTCTAATAACCTCCTGCGCTGCCAAATTCCTACCAAAAATCGGACAAGTTGCAATTTTTTTTCATGCAACCGAACATCACGTGAACAGTCGCCTCCGATGAGCGCCGCCGCCAGCACTCGTTCACACCGGCGCGTTTGCTGCACGTTTCATCTGTGCGCCACATAACATGGGCAAAAACTGCGCAGATGAAACGTGCAGCAAACGCGCCGGTGTGAACAGCTGCTGGCGGATCCTACTGGGCAGATCCACGGGATCAGCACTGATCTGGCTGCTGACAGCCGCTGCCCACACAATAGCTGCACATCGCCCCCCGGATGCCTCCCCCTACCTGCAGTGATGGGGCCCTCGGGCTTCCTCGTAAGGATCATCATGGCTGCCGGCTGGAGGAGAGAGCTGACGGCTCGGTGCAGTCCATCCCGGGCGGCTCCCGCACAGCCGGCGGTCAGCTCACCGCACAGCACACTAACCAGCGGACCGCAGCGCAGACTGAGGCCGTGCGGGGCGGGGCTAGCGGGGAGGGCGTGGCCACAGCGAGGGGCGGCTCACGGCACAGCACACTAACCAGCGGCCCGCAGCGCAGACTGAGGCCGTGCGGGGTGGAGCCAACAGGGAGGGCGGGGCCACTGCGAGGGGCGGCCCACCGCACAGCACATTTAACCAGCGGCTCTCAACTGTAAACTTGCTATGAGAAGAGTTTTCTATTGGTCCCCGGTGTAAGGGGCGGGGTGATCAGCGGCGGCGGAAGAGACTTGCAGGAAGGTGTGACGTCGGCGGAGGATGTGGGGGCTCCGTGCTGTTGCTGTAAAATATAATCGTGTAGGCGGCTGAAAACCCCTTCGTGGAAGTGCGAGATAAAGTGGGCGGAACAGTCACGTGATTAGCCCCGCCCACTAGCCGTACTGGGCTGTGCGGCTTTAGTTGCTAGGCAGAGTGACGCGTGAGGATGGAGCGCTGAGGACCACAAGGGAGCGGGGCGGCTGCGGGGTCCGTGTGTCAGGCGGCCGAAGATCAGGGACGGATCTGTCCGCAGGAAACTGCGCTGATAATGGCCTCCTGCCCACGGGCGGATCCGCAGCAAATAGCGCCCATAGCGTGCTGTGGGAAATCACTTCCTCCTGCACTGGTGGCAACCAATTGCGGCATGCTGTATTTTAGGCCGAATGCCTAGGCTTCTGTTTCACCTTGATATGTCACTCCGTGTAAACAGCAGTCACATGTCTATGAACGACCCCCGATTACTGTGAGTGGCGGCGGGCGGGGGAGATCTCTGGCGCACACCATTGCTGGCAGTCGTCCCGTGTGAAGGGATCTTTAGTAAATCCTCCCCTGTTGGTGCTCGGAGGATCCATCACACATCCGGCACAAAGTACCACAAGAAGTAGTCCTGCAAGCAGCTCTGTTTCCTCCAGTAAAATGCAGAGCAGCTGAAAGGAAAGCGAACAAACCCCGTTATATTCAGTGGGGTCCGATCTGCGTCGGGGTTCCGGTTTCCTGCTCCCATGAGAAACCTCCCTTGTTATTGCAGCATTCTAGTTAAGAAGTTAAATGTATCAACTTTGTATCTCCATGGTTACAGACCGTACTACTGGGTGAAGGGGTGGCTGAGATCAAACTCCATTTGGGCAAAGGCTTGTAACAAAATTAGTGTTACTCATGGGCCGTTTAGGCGGATTTGAATTGTGATCCACAGCTCAATCCGCCCATAGGGATACATGGGTATCCGCAACTGAAATAAAGCACGCGGATTTGATTTGCGGACCTTTTGGTCCAGAAGACAAATGGCAGCATGCTCCAATTAAGTGCGGATCCCGCAATAGAAGCTGTCCGGTCTGCAGCCCATCTGCAAATAACATTGCGGATGGGCTGTGGATTTCACAGGAAAAGCAGGAGTACAAAAAAAAAATCTGTACTGCGCATATCTGACAGCGAGCCGTGTGGACCATCCACAGTACAGATAAGCTGGAAGAAGAGTGGTTGGCACGGACGCCACCGCCTGCACGCATAGGTACGCAGGGTCTCCCGGCGCGGTCACGGGCTAGATTCTGTGCGGGTGTCCGCATGTGGAATCCGACCCGCCCGTGGACATGAGGCCTTACACGTAATGATTGACGTGCAAAATCCGTTCAAACGAGCAAATGCGTGAAAATCATTAAAAGTGACAGAAAACGGCCGTGTACTTACTGATACGAGAGGGCCGGTATATGAACCATGTGACCCCCAGAGGGCCCCTCCGTTTAGCAGTCTGGCGGTCTGCATGCTTACATGGTTTGTATAGCGGCCCTCTTGTAGCACTCAGTACACGGCCGCTTTCTGGCACTGTTTTTCTCTGTATATTCTCATGATAATCATTACATCTAAATGCACAGCCGTCGTTTACTTTACGTCACTCATAAAATCATTGCTGGTTCGCTGACTCCTCGCTGAGTCTAAGGCCTTCTTCACATGGGCGTTTTTACGCAGCTAGCCGCAATAAATCGTCGGCCGAAAATTGCGACCTTGTGAGGCATTGGATACCAATGCATTCATTCACAGGAGTGATTTTCTGGCACATGAAAAAAATCGCATTCAGCTTCAAAACGTTAAGTTGGCGACCGTTTTCGGTGGCCGATTTTTACACTGCATCAAAAGATAGGTCTTGACTTATCTTTTGATGAAAAATGCTGGAAGCTCCCATAGACCCCAATGGAAGCTGAAAAAAACGGAGAGGGAGGGAGTTTACCTGCGTCCGGCACCGGGAGAGGAAGACAGCTGGCTCTATTAAGCATTAAAAGTTATAAGGATTTCTGCCGACTGACAGAATTCCACACTTCAACGTATTTGTCATTCGATACACCTGCGTGAATAGACAAGAAAATGCTAATTAATCTCAGGACTCGATTACGGCGACCCCTTATTGACACGATTTCCAGCCATAATCCATATCGCTTGTGTGAATGAGGCCTAAATGGGAAGCACTGAGCAAGAATGAGCTATACTCAGCGGTGATCTGCCCGTTAACCACTGTGCATGAGCGTGCACAACTACCATAGCGGTGACGTCACCCGCTCGTGCAGATCGTTTCGCCGACAGTCTTCCTGTGTAATGGGGGCATTGGGCTCCATTTACACAGGCCGATAAATCTTTGCGATGATCAAACAAGGACAGGGGAGGGTGTATCACAGGGGCTCATGCTGCGTGATGCCTTCGGCGCTTCTCTAGACACTTTGAGGCCGCTCTCACACTGGTGTTTTTTACCAGGATTAGCACAGCATTACGAATACCACTCTAATCGCTTTACAACACTTCCATTAATTTCAATGGGGCCTCATGCGTTTTCACATTTTTTAACACACCCCAGCACAATGATGAGGTGGGATAAATAGTGGGAAAATGATCAAACCGCGATAAAACGCAACGTTTGAAACATGCTATTTTACCGACATTTGTGAGAGTGGCCTGAGGGAGATTTACCAACTGGGGTTCGGTGTAAAAAAGTTACATTTGGAGCGAGGCCTGCATACATAGTAATTCACAAACTTTTTGAGCAGTATGTTGTTCTGCGCCACTTTACAGGTAAGGGGGCGTGGCTTTCAGGAGGGGATGTGGTCGCCCCAGACAAACACTCATAATCTGCACCGCTTTCTGGCATAAATTATACATATCAGAGATCTATTCCACCTCCAAACTGGTGTAGATTTCTGTCTAGGCGCACGGAGCAGCCATGTGCCTCTTTATATATTCGGCGCATCGTGCGCAGGCAGACAGAGCATTACGACTGGTGTGTGAAATGACGGTTGTAGTAGATCTCCCTTGTTATGCAATCTCTTGGTTGGCTCACTTCAGAAAATCTTTTCTACCGAAATTTGCATTGTACATCACGCCCCTTTACTCTCAACTTCCCCTTCTAGTGAGGTGGAAGAAGCGGCTGACACACATAAATCTGGCACAAGGCATGCATGCCAGTTTTAGGTGCAAATATCCAGAATTCTGTCGCCTTCAGCTTAGTAAATCTTCCCGTGTTTCTTGACGTTGCGTTGCATCTCATGCTGCAGCTCGGCTCTGTTCACTTGAACTGGACCAAGTTGTCCCACAGACCGTGTGGAGGGGGGTGAGGGACTCTACAGCCCCTTCATTTCCATGATCATAGGGGTCCCACTAGTCAGTCATCTGATCCTATGCTGATGGCATATCCTAGAGATACAACCCCTTAGTCGTGTTCACTCCATCTTGCATGGAGTCTCAGAAGGATGTCCTGTAAAGCTAGCATCACGCATCTCAGCGGTTCATTGTCCCCACTCTCCATGCCCTTGTTACTTCCCTCCATTGGTAACATTATTTACGGGAAAGATGAATTTTACTTTGTAACTGGAATTTACTTCCATCGCACTCAACGTCCTTCTGGAACAGGATTCTTGAAGACTGCCAAACTCCATGGCCAAGTTCCTTCTGTACAAATTGTTCTAGGCTGCTTCTTCCAAGACAGTATTATTGCAGCTTCTGACATCTACACTTACTGGTTTATGCCCTTCAGTTTCATCACTTCTAAGGCTTTGCTTTTGCTAGACAGTCTACATTTGACAATTCGGATATGTATATTCATGTCACGTCTTTCATTAAAAACATCATTTGCAAGTAAATACCCAGTCATGTAATACTTCTACAGTCATTGTGTAATAGGAAGGCCGTGTAATGATCCTAAGTGCTAACACACTCATTGTCCAAAAATATCAAGTACCTAAAAGGAGATGTTGGAAGGAAACTTTCTCTGTGATTGTAACGTTGGTATAAGTGATTACAGTATCAGAGGGAAAGCATCATTTATTGTGGAGAACTGACCCCTTGTAGGGAGGCTCTAGTACCCTGTTGTACCGCCTCTGGGTTGGCTACAAGATGTGATACGAGGTGCAAGGAGGCTCTAGTATCCTGTTGTACAGCCTCCAACTTGGATACAGGATGTGATACAGGCAGGCATGGAGGCTCTAGTACCCTGTTGTACCGCCTCTAGCTTGGATACAAGATGTGATGCAAGCAGGCATGGAGGCTCTAGTACCCTGTTGTACCACCTCTAGCTTGGATACAAGATGTAATACAGGCCGGCATGAAGGCTCCACTACCCTGTTGTACCGCCTGTAGCTTGGCTACAAGATGTGATATGAGGTGCAAGGAGGCTCTAGTACCCTGTTGTACCACCTATAGCTTGGATACAAGATGTGATACAGGCAAGCGTGGTAATTCACAGGCTCTGACTGGTATCCTGCTAGATCATGTAAACTCGTAGGCTGTGGAAGTTGGCATCCCAGATACATGTTCTATTGGTGATAAATCTGTTGACCAGACAGCCATGGAAGTGTGACAATTTTGTGGAGACATTCCTGTGACCCCCTTGTGTGTGGCCAAGCATTATACTGCTGGAAGACTCTTGGAAGCCGCCATGAGAGGAACACATGTGGCTGCCGGATGTCCTGAACATGACCGTTCATCTAATCACACCATACGCTAATCATTTACATATCTGCCTTAGAAGGAACTGCACAACAACTTCTTCTGGGGACGGGATTGTTTTATGACAAAGAGTGTATGTGCCTAAAGGAATTCTCCAGGAAAAAAAACTGACAGAGTGGTCTGCAAGAGCCAAGGAGGACAGTGCATGAGATTTAAAGACCAGCAACACCATAAGCCACCCACCGCCCTCCCAGGCCGTGTACAAGCATAACACAATGCATCAGTTTTTGCCTTTAATATTTTTTAAACCATTGATATAATAAGATTTAATAACATTTCTGTAAAACATGGTAATGTTTGCAATAAACCTCCAACACTAATTATAAAAGCCACAGGATCCCATTTGCCTATGAGGGCATACTTTCATAAGTCAAGCTGTGTACCCCGGGGTGGTTTCTCCAGATGTGAAGTGAAACTGCTGTGGGGACACCCGTGGTTCTTCTTTCCATGGAGTTCCTAATGCTTTCCCCTAAGGTCAGTTGAAGAAGGGCGGCACCCGGACAGAGCCGTTGGGAATGTCAGTTACTTGGTAGCCCTTTCAGAGGTCTGTACCCTTAGGGCAAGACAAAACTGAAATAATGTCCCCCACCCTCTTGTAGCTTCTATGGTACCCTCTTCTTCCAGGCATTGGACAGCTCGATCCACCTGAGGACATTTAACAATGCAGCTAATTGATGGGTGTAATCTGTAACCTGACTAGAGCCTAATGTCACATTGAAACCGTTTCCTGTGTCCATATATTTACCTCAACAAACTGATAGTTTAAAGGGAACCTGTCACCTCCCTACATTACTATAATCTAACCTATGGTGCTGTTAGGGCAGCTGACAGCGAGCCAGGTGCTGGATTTTTTATGGTCACCTGTTTCCTGGTTGTCGCAGTGGCCACCACTGAAGTCAACGTGCCGGTCAAAAATCGGACTCTTTTTAGAGTCCTGTCCACGCGTTCTCCCAAAGCCTTGTATAGGAGAGCGCGCAGACAGGGCTCTGAAAAGAGTCAGATTTTTGGCTGGAACACAGACGGGCACCGCAGGAACCAGGTGAGTATAAAAAATACCTCACCTGGCTCCCTGTCACCTGCCCTAAGAGCACCATAAGTTAGTTTATTGTGCCTCAGGCAGGTAACAGGTTCGCTTTAAAGGCGTATTTCAGGACTTTAATTAATGATGACCTATCCTTGGGATAGCTCAGTAGTTGATTGATCTCTCGGGATCCCTGCTGATCAGTGCAGTGGGTCAGGTATTGGCACGGATAGTCAAGGAAGGAAGTGTAGTAGCCGACTTCACTCCTATTGAAATCAATGGAAATGTTGCCTCCTATTACACATCCATCTCTTTCCTTATTGCAGTCAGATGTCTGGTCCTGACCACAACGAGGAGCCGGAAGTGTAATAGGTGTCAGTGCCCCATTGATTTCAATGGGAGTGAAGCCGGCTATTAGACTTATGGCGCTGATTGCCAGAGATCCCAAGTGATGGGCCCCTGTCATTCAACTACTGTAGCACATGACATCAACAGTTAAATTCCCGGAATAGCACTTTAATGACAGCCGATGTGTTATTTTGCGTCAAAATGGTGTTTAGACTAAAAACTGAAGATATATGGGGATCAATGAGCTCTGTAACAGCAGGCTGGTATGACGTGAATGGGAATACGAGCTGGGGCCACTGCGCAATGTACGGAAGTGTCTGCTTCAAGCAGAAAGACAGCTCCGCACATACAGTGACCGGCCTGGGGGAACAGCTGATCACCGAGGGTCGCAAGTGGCAGCCCCCCGCCAATCTGCTATTGATGACCTCTTCTGAGGTTAGGTCATCAATGACAGAAGTGATGACCCCTTTATATAATATGTGCAGCAATGTTCTTTACCCAATGCCGAGAAAATAGAAAATCAACTCAATAAATAAAGAAAAATATTCCAAAGAAATGACCAATTTCATATTTTTCCTCAATCTTCCTCATCAACACATTTATGCCGTCGAAGAATTTCCATGCGCACTTGTCAACCATAATTTTTGCAAGAACGAAATAATGCACCAGATGAAAGAAAGCAATTTTTTGACAGAATTCTCCCCATTTCCTTCCAGACTCAATGTGGTAAGAAGCGAACAATGAAACTATTGAGAGGTTTTCACAAAAACGGAATTGTTGAATTGAGTGTAATAAATAACAGTTGGCGGTCTACTAGGGAGAGCAGCCTGGATGACAGAAAAGCCAGACACAATTTAGGAGGATTATTATTTACTGCATACTGGAGTGCTTTCACACCTGCGTTGGGGATTCTGCTTTTCTACTCCGTTCGGGGAGCGGGAAAGGGGAATCCCTGCGGCCAAACGGTTCCGACTCGGGACAGAACCGAACAGCGGCTATAATGGACAGAACTGAACAGCGGCTATAATGGACAGAACCGAACAGCGGCTATAATGGACAGAACCGAACAGCGGCTGTAATGGACAGAACCGAACAGCGGCTATAATGGACAGGACCGAACAGCGGCTATAATGGACAGGACCGAACAGCGGCTATAATGGACAGGACCGAACAGCGGCTATAATGGACAGAACCGAACAGCGGCTATAATGGACAGGACCGAACAGCGGCTATAATGGACAGAACCGAACAGCGGCTATAATGGACAGAACCGAACAGCGGCTATAATGGACAGAACCGAACAGCGGGTATAATGGACAGAACCGAACAGCGGCTATAATGGACAGAACCGAACAGCGGCTATAATGGACAGGACCGAACAGCGGCTATAATGGACAGAACCGAACAGCGGCTATAATGGACAGAACCGAACAGCGGGTATAATGGACAGAACCGAACAGCGGCTATAATGGACAGAACCGAACAGCGGCTATAATGGACAGGACCGAACAGCGGCTATAATGGACAGGACCGAACAGCGGCTATAATGGACAGAACCGAACAGCGGGTATAATGGACAGAACCGAACAGCGGGTATAATGGACAGAACCGAACAGCGGCTATAATGGACAGAACCGAACAGCGGTTATAATGGACAGAACCGAACAGCGGCTATAATGGACAGAACCGAACAGCGGCTATAATGGACAGAACCGAACAGCGGCTACAATGGACAGAACCGAACAGCGGCTATAATGGACAGAACCGAACAGCGGTCATAATGGACAGGACCGAACAGCGGCTATAATGGACAGAACCGAACAGCGGCTATAATGGACAGGACCGAACAGCGGCTATAATGGACAGGACCGAACAGCGGCTATAATGGACAGAACCGAACAGTGGGTATAATGGACAGAACCGAACAGCGGCTATAATGGACAGGACCGAACAGCGGCTATAATGGACAGAACCGAACAGCGGCTATAATGGACAGAACCGAACAGCGGCTATAATGGACAGAACCGAACAGCGGCTATAATGGACAGGACCGAACAGCGGCTATAATGGATAGGACCGAACAGCGGCTATAATGGACAGGACCGAACAGCGGCTATAATGGACAGAACCGAACAGCGGCTATAATGGACAGAACCGAACAGTGGGTATAATGGACAGAACCGAACAGCGGCTATAATGGACAGGACCGAACAGTGGGTATAATGGACAGAACCGAACAGCGGCTATAATGGACAGAACCGAACAGCGGCTATAATGGACAGAACCGAACAGTGGGTATAATGGACAGAACCGAACAGCGGCTATAATGGACAGAACCGAACAGCGGCTATAATGGACAGAACCGAACAGCGGCTATAATGGACAGGACCGAACAGCGGCTATAATGGATAGGACCGAACAGCGGCTATAATGGACAGGACCGAACAGCGGCTATAATGGACAGGACCGAACAGCGGCTATAATGGACAGAACCGAACAGTGGGTATAATGGACAGAACCGAACAGCGGCTATAATGGACAGAACCGAACAGCGGCTATAATGGACAGAACCGAACAGCGGTTATAATGGACAGGACCGAACAGCGGCTATAATGGACAGAACCGAACAGCGGCTATAATGGACAGGACAGAACAGCGGCTATAATGGATAGGACCGAACAGCGACTATAATGGACAGGACCGAACAGCGGCTATAATGGACAGAACCGAACAGCGGCTATAATGGACAGAACCGAACAGCGGCTATAATGGACAGAACCGAACAGCGGCTATAATGGATAGGACCGAACAGCGGCTATAATGGACAGAACCGAACAGCGGCTATAATGGACAGAACCGAACAGCGGCTATAATGGATAGGACCGAACAGCGGCTATAATGGACAGAACCGAACAACGGCTATAATGGACAGGACTGAACAGCGGCTATAATGGGGTCCGCCTGCTTTCGCCCAGCTGGCTGGCTTTTGGACAAAAGAAAAAGTGCTGCATGCCGTGCTTTTTCTTCTGATGCTTTCAGCCGCATCTGAAAACCTCAGGACGCAGCTTCCGACGCAGATTTGAAACCGGCCTAACTGCATTAGAATATTTACTTTTATCTCATGACCTCCTGCTTTATTCCTTCAGTACAACATGGTAACTTTAAGTATCAACAAGTCTTTGTGTACTCTTCTCTCATTGTCTTCGGAGGTGGTAACTGTTGGCAGCCAGAACAGTGCTCTTCTGTGAGCGCAGAAGTATTTCTATGTGAACTTAATATTGCACAATCATGAGATCTAAGCGTCCGTTTACACCAAACGATTTATCGTAAGAACAAGCGAAAGTTCTCGTCGTTCGCTCGGGCGGCCTGTTTATACAGATACATTGTAGGCTCGCTCAAACGAGGCATTCACATTCGCTGTATAAGTGAACCAGAACGACTGAATGATTAGTATTTAACCCTTTCCAATCCAATGTCGGTCCTGCCCCGACATCATCATTTTCCTCCACAGCTCCGATGTCGGGACAGGCCCGACACTGTAGTGCAGGAGTCCCAATCATCAGACACATCGGGTGCAGATGAACTCCTGCACTGTTCCTTATCAAGGACCCCGAGGAGAAGGCAGAAAGAGGTTTTAACCCTTTCTGCCTTCTCCTTTACACATTACATAGCGCTCAATTAGCGCTAAGTAATGTAGATCGATTCCGGCCGGCGTTCATGTTACCTGACCCCCAGTGGTCACATGATCGCTGAGCCAGGAGGCGAAAAGGAGAATTCTGCCCGGCGATCATGTGACCGCTGGGTGCCACCTCACCCCAGCGGTCACATGATCGCCGAGCCGGGAGGCAGAAGGGAGAATGCGGAAGTATTACTTCCGCATTCCCCCCACAGTGCAGTGAGCACCTGCACCCTCCTGAACTCTGTCAGATCAGGAGGATGCAGGGAAAATGTACTTTTTCTCATCCATTCTCCCCAGCTCCAATTTATTTGGAGCTGGGGAGAATGGATGAGAAAAAATAAATGGATTGGAAAGGGTTAAGCCAAATGATTAGTGAACGAGCCAACGATGATTTTTATACCTGCATAAATTAACAATGTATCGTTTGCCTTTCACTCGTTAACTGCTTTGGACTGAAGGTGATCATTCATTTTTGCTCATTTGAACAATTTTTTTGAACGATAATTGTTTTGTGTAAATGGGCCTTAAAAGTGTTATCCAGGGTGCGCCCACCGGGATACACCGAGGTCAGAGCAGAAGCACTACTCCGACCCCTGTGCAGTGGACGGCGCTTGTAATTGCAGGTGCAGCTCTTATTGAAATCAGTGGGACCCTAGGCTGCAATTCTAAGCTTCCACTCCAACCCCGATGTATCCTGGTGGGCGCTGCCTGGATAACCCCTTTAAGGCCCCACAAACCACCCCGCCATTTGCTGAAGTTTTTAAATTGCTAAATGGCCAAACAATTTTGAAAATAAATTTCACTTTTGCCGGCACAAATGCGCAACCATATTAATATTGGCTGTTAACGGTCGAGCGGTTTGTGGGTCAAATTGCTGCCTTCCAAATGGTGCAGCCTTTTAACAATCCATTTACCAAGCCCAGCGGCCGCATGCTGCTGAGACCTTTGATGCTGTGCCATGTGGCTTCACCCTAAGTCATCCATTCTCATTTTATTCTATGCCATCTGACATATTTTCAGGTTTCTCACAAATTGCTTGACTGTTTTTGTGGAGTAATTTGCTCTTCACTGGATGGAAAAACTGAATTGGTCTAAGACACATGTGTCAAACTCAAGATCCGCGGGCCGAATCCAAACCGTCACGTCATTTTAGGTGGCCGTCGAGGAGGTCCGGATGCAGAAGAACCAGCTCTCCACTTTCCCTAGAGCATGCAGCCAGTGCTTGGCAGAGGGGGCTGCGCAGCACAGAGAGCGGGTGCCATCTTGGATGTCGGCGTACCTCCACGATACTCCGTTCAGCAGCTCCCAGGTGGTGCCATCCCTATCCGGGCACCCTAGCCACCCGCCAAGGTAGGAAGCTCAAAGCTAAAGAAGTGGAAGGGGAGGAACCCATCATAATGCAGAGACCTCCATAGCCACGTGAAGGTGCAGTTACATTTAGGGCTCAGCCACACAGACGGATGCAGCTTCGGTCCCTGAAATACGCAATGATTTTAACTCTGCGTATTTGGACCTTCTTGCATTTTTTTTCTGCGTGCATATTCACTGCATTGTTCACATTTGCAAAAAAAACAAGAAT
Source organism: Eleutherodactylus coqui (assembly GCF_035609145.1). Taxonomy (NCBI): domain Eukaryota; kingdom Metazoa; phylum Chordata; class Amphibia; order Anura; family Eleutherodactylidae; genus Eleutherodactylus; species Eleutherodactylus coqui. Next base: position 138,720,607 of record NC_089840.1, on the reverse strand, counting down.
TTCCCATAGATTTCTCCTGCCTTCATACGTAAATATGTAGTGAATACATACATATCATGCGTATATACATGATCCCAGTGACCTGAGTGGGCAATTTTGCACCAAAATAGGATACACTGTGATTTTTTCAGGGGCGCAAAATACACGTCTGAATACCCCGATGCAAATCAAAGCTGTTTAAACTATGCATATTGCACATGTAAAACGGAGCACAAATCGCCCAAGTGAATGGCCCTTTGAAGGCAACCAGAATGCTGATGTGGCGAAAATGAGTTTGGCCCCCCTCCTGGTTTAAGGGATGCTTAATCTGCTTTATTAAAGAGGTGGAAGGGTTATGAATAGAGATGAGCGAGCGTACTCACTAAGGCAAATTACTCGAGCGAGTATTGCCATTTTCGAGTATATGCCCGCTCGTGCCAAAAGATTCGGCGGCCGGCGGGGGAGGTCTCTCTCTCTCCCACCCGCTCCCCCATGCTCACCTCTGCAACTCACCCCCGCCGGCCCCCGAATCTTTTGGCACAAGCGGCCATGTACTCAAAAATGGCAATAGTCGCTTAAGTAATTTGCCTTAGCGAGTACGCTCGCTCATCTCTAGTTATGAACATTTGTGCAGGTAAGAAGATCTGAGAGCGTGTGGAAGATGTCATTTCTGTGAGCAATGTCTGCAATATATTCATTCCAATGTCTGACAGTGTGCTATAAATGTCTGTAATATACCAAGGACTATAATAAAGCTGCTGTGCGCCGTGTCTGACCCGTCGTATGTTCTCCGCGTGGCTAAGAAAAGAATCTAACTTTAGACACTGATAACTACATGGCAAACAAGCTGCGCCCCCACCACACCCCTGTAATACACCCAGCACTTTACATGGAGCAGGATCAAATGTCTTAGTTGTTAAAGTGCATCTGCCATGCTACTGCGGTGCCCTGATTAAGTGCCACACTCCATGGAGACGGCGCCAGCGCACTTCTAGCCCTGACTGAACAGAGCAATATGGTGCCAGTTGGCTAGTAGTGGCTATCAAATAATCCAATTATAGGTTTAGTGTAGTTATGAGGGAAGCGTTCTCTGTCTCCCCCGACTCGCACAGCAATGACTGATGAGCTGCTGTATATCTGTATGCAAACATGCAGCCTGTCAATAGCGGCGGGGAAGCATTCGCTTCCCGTATACTGAGAGTGTAGAACTTGGAGTCTGTAGCATTCTTCAATAGTTACTAATAGCGGAGAAGTACAGTTCTCATCTACATTTGACAGAGAAGCCACTATAGTGGTGTGTTTGGCCACTAGGGGCACATTTTAGGAGAATGGTTGGTAGAGAAGTTTTCTCTGCTTTGGAGATAGCTGATGATGCTTCACCTGAAAAAGAGGTGTGAGACCCTCGGTTGTGCAAAAAGGCCTGCGGGAGTCGTAAGGCAGTGGCTGTATGTTAATGGACACACTGTGCAAGTCTAGGGTTTGTGAAGTTTTGAGCACTAGTCCTGATTGTTAGGCTAACTTCACACGAGCGAGCGCGATTTGGTGCTGTGAATCCCACCCTCATATTGCACTCCCCACCATGAAAATTCCCCAGGGATGCGAGGCGATTTCATGTGAAAACAGCCTCGCATCACTTCGGGGATGCATGGATCCTCCGGCGTGGCTGTCACAGCTACAGCAGAGGATCGCGGGGTTTCTCCCATTGCTTCCAATGCTACCGCCGACCCCATTGAAATGCGATGCAAGATCACGCAGCCAGATAGAACATGCTGTGATTTGTTTCCTGCATCGCATGGCGGTGCCATGCAGGAAGACATCGCTCATGTGTATGACTCTATTTACTAGAGTGGGGTTTATAGTTGTGCATCTCGCAATGCACAAATCTAATGCGATTTTCTCGCCCGTGTGAAGACAGCCTTAGGGCTCCTTCACACTGACGAGGGTGATATTGGGTCATGAATCATGGCCCAATATTGCACTTGTCACTGTGTGAAAGCCCTGTGGATGCGAGGCGTTTTCATGTAAAAAAAGCTTCACATCACTGTGGGGATGAAGGGAATTCTTCTACCAGGGCATTAATAAATATGGTGCATTCCATGGTAATGGACAGGACACGCACACGCAAATTTTTTCACATATTTTTTTTTTAAATATATTTTTGTCTGAAACTTTAAAAATAGCTATAGTTAAACTATGCACTGTGACAATTGTATCTATGTCATACCTACCTCCTAACTTTCTATCAACTCCTAGTAAATGACATGTGACTTTTAGTAACAGACAAGACATGCAAATGAATAGCAATTGCAGAATGCTTGTTTGTTCCAAAATTTCTGTTCTCCTAGTTAATATATAATCAAGACTCTTTCGCATTATTTTCAGTATACTCTTAAAAGATTATCTGTTTTGTGCTTGTTCTGATCTGTTAGTTATAAACACTCCTAATTTATTTTTTCATATGGTAACAGACAGGACGTGTTTGAATGTAAACGTACTAAAAATAAGAATAATCATTTTTTTTAGATATTTTATTCAGTAACAGGTAACTGCAATATATATGAACCTTATGAGACTTAAATTAAGAACTTTTGTTGTAAATTATAATGACCATTAACTAACAGAACGATTAATTACACTTTCTTGGTAACAGAGCGGACATCTAGTTGGTGGGCTATTGATTCTACTATAAATTACATAATATACAAATATAAGTTACATTACCTCACTGGCTTATTTTTGGTCACGTGTTAGTTAAAAACATCTATTCACTTCTATATTGAAATGCAGACTGAATAAATCTTTCTCTTCAATCTGTCAAAACTTGTGGAAACGCGTGTAAACTTGCATGGTCAAGTTTGAGTGCAGTATTAGATAGGATTTTGTTAGAAGAAATGTTTGAGAATAGTAAAATATACTCTCTGAGTCATAAAAACATAAATCATCAAAAAATATTAACAAATATATTTTGATTATTTTTTCAAAAATTCCCTCTTTAAATGGAATGAGCCATATAATAAAAAGAATAGGGTCCAGTACTGCCCTCTGCGGTACCCCACTAGTAAAGGTGACCCCTCCAATACTGCCCCTGTGGTACCCCACTAGTAAAGGTGACCCCTCTAATACTGCCCTTGTGGTACCACACTAGTAAAGGTGACCCCTCCAATACTGCCCTCCTGTGGTACCCCACTAGAAAAGGTGACCCCTCCAACACTGCCCTTGTGGTACCAAACTAGTAAAGGTGACCCCTCCAAGACTGTTCCTGTGGTACCCCACTAGTAACGGTGGCCCCTCCAATACTGCCCTTGCGGTACCCCACTACGGTAGTAACGGTGACCCCTCCAATACTGCCCCCCCCATGAGGTACCCCACTAGTAATGTTGACCCAGTCAGAGTATGTACCATTTATAACCACCCTCTGCTTTCTATCACTGACCAGTTACTTACCCACTTACATACATTCTCGCCCAGACCAGGAATTCTCATGTTATATACCGTGTACTATGTTGATGTAATGCACTTCTGAAGTGTTTGCTGTGAAGTACAATAAAGCAGGAGTGAGACTTGTAGAGAATCTTCAGCGGAAGTGGATTTACTCCATGTGCCAACCATCTTATGCAGGAAGAAGACGATCCCGGTGATCCACGTCAGGACTGTAAAGACTGCATCATTAAGTCCCCTTGAAGGACTAAAAAAAAACATCAAAAAAGTTAAATAAAAAGTTTAAAGAAAAAAAAAAAATCCACTTGAAAAAAATGATCCAAACAATGAAGATATTTTATTATTGATCGCCAAAAATAATGCTAGAATTGCTATTTTTCTTTTGTTCGCCTCCTGTAGACACAATAAGAAGCAATCCAAAAGTCACACGTACCTCAACCTGGTACCAATAAAGACTACAACTCTTCCCACAAAAAACAGTTTCTGGAAAAATAGCAATGTTCTGGGTCTAAGGATGGGGCGATGCAGATGCAATTGTTTTTCTTTAAAAACGTGCTTTATGTCTATATAAACTCGGTCTGACAGTAATCGTGTTGATCCAGATAAGAAAGTTATCATCTTATTGTTACAGAATGGTGAACGCTTTAAACACAAAACATTTCAGCCTTCCCACCCCCCAAAAAATGTAGTAAAAGTTCTACAACACATTATATGTACCCCACAGGGCGGCTATTAAAAAATACAACTTGGCCCTCAAAAAAGCAACAGTATGGCCCCTGAAAAATACAAAAAAATACAAGAAAAAAAAAAAACCAAGTCCTCATACGGCTATGTCAACCAGTTATGGCTCTTACAGTACGATGATAAAAATTGGCTGGCCACTAAGGGGTTAAACTACCATGGCCTCACTAGCTGAGAACCTGATTCGTAACTGCATCACTTTCTGACCCCACATTGACAAGGAAACGTTCTCCATCCAACAATGTTTTGCTACCAAGGACACTCTTTATATTGGTCCTGGGTCTCCAACCATGTAACGCTCCGCTGTAAGTTCCCCACACTCTCCTTAGGCGAAGCCCTTAGTTCACTTCTCAGAAATGGCGCTCAGGTCTGAACTTCCTCATCGCTGCTGAAGACAACTTAGGGAGAGCCATCAATACACAACATCAGCATCATAACTAGTGTTGATGTCTTGATTGGCTGGGTGATAAAATCGCTCTGGGCCAATATCCTGGAGGTAAAGCATGAAGCTGAAAGCGGCGGTCCACGTTCCATGGTACCCCCAAGAGTTGTGGGACATTCATCCTTGCCTGTCCCCTCCTCATCTCCTCTTCCTTCCAAAATTAACATTTTCTTAAGCAGAAGAGCCATTTCTTGCTCCATGGCTGTTCCTTGGAGAAGGGCCATGCTTGAGTCGTGTGTTCTCCTTGTAAAATGTATGATATTGCTCTTAGACCGAGCAGCACACCTGCCATCTTCCTTGGTGCAATCTTAGATCTAGGAGACCCAACGTGGGCCTTCCTTTGTTTTCACCCTTGTGCTATGATTGACTCCCTACACCACTGCACACCATTTTGACCGATCTTTTGGAGGACCACAGTGTTCCCCCAGATGAGTGGTTGTATTTCCATATAATTTAGGGGCTTTGGCTACATTGGGGACCTTCTGGAGGCCAAATTAGTGAATTTTGTTTGTCAATTGACTTTAATAGGAGTTGGAATGGATCGTTCCGCTTGACGATGATCTTCATGAACTCGGCCCTTCACTAACTGATTATTCCACTAATCACATCACTAATCAGAACACATCGATACTAATAATATCATCACACGAGGGCAGCGCGGGGCCAGCGAATGTCCGTCCTCATCTAAAGAGCCGTCCTGTCTTGTGGAGACGTCTAGTATTTTCCAGGTGATGATTTCCATCAAAACCCGCTGAACTATCAGATGTGTCAATATTCTGCTAAATGTCCCCCGGTGCGCAGAGCGCTCCGCTGAGGCCGGCGCACACCAGTGTATGCGGACAGCACTCTGTGTATGCCGCAGCATGTTACCGCTGTGTGAGTCGGCGTTTCGCTGCGTATGGCAGTGAGTTTGGACTGCGCATCTCACGGATACGCTATCTCAGCGGATGTACAGCATTAATTACAATAGGCTCTACCGTGCGTAATAAGCAGTACAATAGAACAGGCGGTGTTATTTTCATGCCGTATTACGGTATATGCAATGTATATACGCATGAGTGTAAACAGACTTGTATTGACTCGATTCACCGTGTAATACGCGCGAGTCTGTCCTAAGGGCTCATTCACACGATCGTATTGGTAAAACGTTGTTTGTAAATACCGCCTCAGAGACCGCATATGTCTGCGAGTGCACTGCGCATGACGCTGTATCACATCACTACCAACGCACCAATGTCTACGGATCAATGGAAGTCTATTCACTCTCATTGACCCCATTCACTGCGTTTCACGCGGCCGTAATACCTGCCGAAATCAAAGTGGTGTGAATGAGGCCTTAGTCTTTGGCTTCTCACTCACCAACACTCTACTAGCCTGCCCGTTAATGAGGGGCTCTCGGGGTCCCTGTGCTGCTGTGTACGGGGAAGGACGGACTGTACAACTCGTGTGAGCACTCCGACATCAGACGGCTCAGCCTTACTGCAGACACTCCGCTGCGGCAGCTGCTGGCCGGAACGTTCCGCGAGGACCGCGTTTCCAGGAGTACTGCATTGAGGAACGGACCAAACATGGCGGCCCCCAGGGAATGATTCATGCTGTATGTAGACGCCGGTCCGCCGCTCCAGCCTGCCGTCTTCTTAGTAGACTTCAGCCATGTTTGCCAAACCCTTCAAAGTGAAGTCCAACACGGCCATGAAAGGCTCGGACAGGTGATGAGCGCCGCCATAAACCGCTTCCTCCCTGTACAGCCTGCCGCATGTACTGTGACAGAGGGCGTAGTACCCTGTAGACCGGGGGGCAGCAGACTCCTTTCCACCGGGAGCCACAGCAGCCTTATGGCTGTCATCGAAGGGCTGATTGTAATTGTAACACTGTACAGTAATAGTGACCTCCATAGTGGCCGCAGTAGTAGCAGGGACCACCATAGTGAACCCAGTAATAAGAGACCCCCATTGTGTCCCCATTAGTAATAGCTCAGTAATAATAGTGTCTGCTATATCAGCTACAGTAGTAATGGTGCCCCCTCCTCCCATAATTGCTGCTGTAGTAATAGCTTTGCCCACCCCCACATAGTGGCACAAGTAGTAACACTGGCTCCTATAGTGGTCCCAGTAGTAATAGTGTCCCCAGTAGTAATAAGTGACCCGCATAGTAGTGTCAGTAGTAATAGTGATCCCCCTATTGGCCTCTGGATGGGCAGTATTTCACTAACCCAGACATAGCCTGGTGGCGGCAGCTGCTACTGAGTCTGTGAACTCTGGCCTCTCCCCTTGGCACACGCAGACATCGGGTAGGTGGAGGGGGGAAAAGGCTAGTGGTCACAGACTAGCCACCATTGGAGCGAAGCTGCAGGAATGCCCGTGAGGCTTGCTGCACGGGCAGTGGGTCACATAAAATGAGGTGGTGGGTGTGGGCCTTTCTTATGATATGTGTGCTGTAGTGCACATAGTGTTGTCTGGTCTATTGTCAGTATATATTGCATAAGAGCGCCTTCACACCGGCGATCGTGAGATCGCTGCGAGAAAATCGTAGCAAATCGCATTTGTGTTCAGGCGACTTTTGAGCGCCAGCGATGCTTTTTCCTGAAAATAATCTCATCTCACTGCCACCCACGATTTTCTCACATGATAGACAATAGGAGGTTCTAGTGTTAAAAACTCATCACATCGCGCAAATATCGTGCAATTTTATCGCAAGTATGAAGGCGGCCTTAGAAATATATATTTCATTTTAACTAATATGTGGGGCGCTGAGGTTTCGTCTCCACTTCATAATGAACCGTGAAGATGCCGCCATATCTGTGTGTGCTGAGGAGACACGAAGCTATTCTGCCTGCGCTCCACTTTGGCGTGAACTCGCATTATGTAAACTGTCCTGTGGGTCGCTCCAGGGGCAACACCAGACCATCTTCGAATTTTACGAAACTTTACACATTTGTCCATTACTAGAATATATATAAAATTCTCAATTTTCAGCATAGATTTTCCGAAGGTCACGAGAACCATAATGTTTGATTATTCGTATCTCGGAAACTGTTAAGTGTATTAAGATGTGCGCAGTGTCATTCTCTCCGTAATAATATGTAGATTTATAACATCTATCACCTAACTCTGTAATTCCAATACAAGTCAGAAGGGTTTTGGCATCAAAACAAAACCCTGACCCCAGCTATGTCCTGCCTAAAATAACCAATGAGACTATACTTGCCTGGGGCCCAGGAAGCAGGCTAACACCAGGAGGTGACTTCTGGTTAGGCGGGCCAGGCAGAAGCACATGACCACTGTGGCCAATCAGTGGCCACAGCGTCGAGTCCCCAGACTCCACTCATCATAGCGGCCAGGATTTGGGTGCTGATGCCAGGAGCGCCGGCAATGACCAATTGGCCGCAGTGGTCAGATGCTTCCTCCAGCACTTTCAACACAGGTAAGCCAAGCCATTTAGCCAGCAGGCTCGGTCCAGATCCTTCTCACTGCTGCAGTCCTTGGCCAACCACACAGGATCACTCTACAAAGCGATGGCTATGATTGGTTCTTTAAGCGCTGTATTAATTGGTTGAGCAGCGCTCAAAGAACCAATCATAGCTGCAGCTGAGCCAATTCATAAATTCCACCTCCCACGAATCAATAGCTGTCATTGGTTCTTTGCACGCAGCATTGATTGGCTGAGCAGCACTCAAAGAATCAAATCACAGCCATCGCTTTGTGGAGGTTGGATTTATGAATCTCGTAACCAGCAAGTGATCCTGTGTGGGCGGCTGAGAACTGCCGGAACTGCGACGGCTTTCTGGAAAGCAGCAGGAGGGACCTTCACCGAGCCTGCTAGGTAAGTGACTCTCAAAATAAGACATCCTCTGAAAATAAGCCCTAGCGTGTCTTTTGAGGCAAAAATTAATATAAGACCCTGTCTTATTTCCGGGGAAACACGGTGTGTGTGTCTAAATGTATATAATTTTTTTTTCAGCTTTCGTTCTGGAGTGGCTCAGTTCCAAAATATTTTTTGAAAATTTTCTTTAAATTTTACTTTAACTTGTATTGGAATTACAGCGTTAGTAGAAATGTTATTACATGTTATTATGCAGAGAATGCCACCGCTCACATGTTCGTACACCCAATGGTTTCTGGGATATGAATAATAAAACATAGTTTTTAGTGACCTTTGAAAAATTGGCCCCTCTGTGTTTCTTGACCTGATGGTTCTGAAAATGGAGATTTTTATATACATTCGAGTACCGGATAAATGTGCAACATCCCATAAACATCTGAGAGAGTCAGGTAAGACCCCTGGGGTGATCTGTCCCGGACCATCCCCTGTTCATCGGAATGGGGTTTGCAGAATTCTTTGTACCTGATGCCAAAATGGATCTGCATCTGAATTCAGACGTTGCGGTCAACCAAGGTTTTTACCATAAATCTATCAAATTTCTTTGCTCTCTGTTAAATGGCCATACAACTACAGCGTGTTGACACGGTGTCACCGCAATTGTAGGGAAAACTGTGAGAGCCGTGGCCGGCACACCTTTCTCCTCTAGGAGTACCATGAAGGTCTTCTCACACCACTAGGAAGGCTGCTTACGGATGGGCGTGTATTTGGTCCACATTTTGGGCAGTACTGAGCTAATGTAACTATCCAGCTAATCACATGGCTGTTTTTCTTACGGCGTTTTTTTAAAAATGCTTCACAACTTGTGTTTTTGTCTTTGCCTCCATATTGCCCTTCTTTTCAATTGGGCAAACATGGATCAGTATAGTCCAGTAGAAAATAAAACCCACTACTGATGACGTACGCGTAGCATGTCATCTGTTACACATCCATAGTATTTCTGTCACCTGGGAGATTATTGGGGTTTGATATTTGGCACCGACAGCATCCTGCTTTTTCTCAAGACGCAGAATTGGGAGTTGACTTAAAATTTACTTATGGCACATTTAAGCGGCTACAGAACTGCAATGATCCGGCCAAAAGCTGCACTCCTTGTTAAAAAGCACTCCCGCCTGTGAAGAAGTTGTTGTTTTGCTGCAAAACTGGGCATGCAGTTACATCTCCGATTAATTTCACACGAGTGAAACTCGGCCTGATATCGCGCTCGGCAACATGTGATGTGTTAAAACCGCATTGCATTACTTCGGGAAAGTAGCGATCTTCTGAGCAGCTAAAGGGTTTGCCGAGTGTTTCCCATTGTTTTCAACACGTGCACCTCGCTACATGATGCCGTGCTCTCCCCATTGAAAACAATGGATTAGGCAAAGCGTTTCGAGGGAGCGCCCAAAGATAGGACATACTGCAATTTTTTCCTGCGCCACAATGTGTGAAAAAAATCGCTCATGTATATGACCCCATTTAAAAGAACGGGTTCATATTCGTGCGACATTTGTGCACGTATAGAAACTGTCTCGGGCAGATATGTACTACATTCTGTAATAATCCCTCACTGACAGATCTCCTATTTAGACTTAGCCTGCAGGCAGTGTCTATATACAGGGGTATGTAGAAGCTGCAGAAGACAAATAGTGCAGCATTTTTAATCAAACTGCTGGCCGTCTTTGATAAGAGTTTTGATTTTCTGAAAGTGGCGAGGAAAAACACTATTTTGATGTATATTACACATACATACACGCCAAGATAGTGTATGGGGATCGGCAGCACGCAGCAAGTACGCAATGCATGGTATACTGTTGCGTGCTCCCGCGTGGGATATACGCCCGTAGTGTGAGAGAGCCCTTATTTTCCAGCCTGTATCGGTACTGACATAGGACTCTGTAAGCTGTGCTTTAACCTCATATTGTTTTGCACAGGAGAAAGCTGCGAGCCGATGTTAGTGTGTCGTTCCCTTCGCTGAGCACGGAAAACCTGTCGGACCTCATGCCAACCAAGGAAGAGCTGAGTGTTGTGAAGGTGTACGCGCACAAAGGAGACTCGCTGACCGTCTACGTCCGCAGCAAGAACCCCATTGTGTTTGAAATGGAGAGAAACCTTTATCCAACAGGCAAGATGGGATACACTGTTAGTTGTAGACGTGGACGGGATACACTGTTAGTTGTAGACGTGGACGGGATACACTGTTAGTTGTAGACGTGGACGGGATACACTGTTAGTTGTAGTCGTGGACGGGATACACTGTTAGTTGTAGACGTGGACGGGATACACTGTTAGTTGTAGACGTGGACGGGATACACTGTTAGTTGTAGACGTGGACGGGATACACTGTTAGTTGTAGACGTGGACGGGATACACTGTTAGTTGTAGTCGTGGACGGGATACACTGTTAGTTGTAGACGTGGACGGGATACACTGTTAGTTGTAGACGTGGACGGGATACACTGTTAGTTGTAGACGTGGACGGGATACACTGTTAGTTGTAGACGTGGACGGGATACACTGTTAGTTGTAGACGTGGACGGGATACACTGTTAGTTGTAGACGTGGACGGGATACACTGTTAGTTGTAGACGTGGACGGGATACACTGTTAGTTGTAGACGTGGACGGGATACACTGTTAGTTGTAGACGTGGACGGGATACACTGTTAGTTGTAGACGTGGACGGGATACACTGTTAGTTGTAGACGTGGACGGGATACACTGTTAGTTGTAGACGTGGACGGGATACACTGTTAGTTGTAGACGTGGACGGGATACACTGTTAGTTGTAGACGTGGACGGGATACACTGTTAGTTGTAGACGTGGACGGGATACACTGTTAGTTGTAGACGTGGACGGGATACACTGTTAGTTGTAGACGTGGACGGGATACACTGTTAGTTGTAGACGTGGACGGGATACACTGTTAGTTGTAGACGTGGACGGGATACACTGTTAGTTGTAGACGTGGACGGGATACACTGTTAGTTGTAGACGTGGACGGGATACACTGTTAGTTGTAGACGTGGACGGGATACACTGTTAGTTGTAGACGTGGACGGGATACACTGTTAGTTGTAGACGTGGACGGGATACACTGTTAGTTGTAGACGTGGACGGGATACACTGTTAGTTGTAGACGTGGACGGGATACACTGTTAGTTGTAGACGTGGACGGGATACACTGTTAGTTGTAGACGTGGACGGGATACACTGTTAGTTGTAGACGTGGACGGGATACACTGTTAGTTGTAGACGTGGACGGGATACACTGTTAGTTGTAGACGTGGACGGGATACACTGTTAGTTGTAGACGTGGACGGGATACACTGTTAGTTGTAGACGTGGACGGGATACACTGTTAGTTGTAGACGTGGACGGGATACACTGTTAGTTGTAGACGTGGACGGGATACACTGTTAGTTGTAGACGTGGACGGGATACACTGTTAGTTGTAGACGTGGACGGGATACACTGTTAGTTGTAGACGTGGACGGGATACACTGTTAGTTGTAGACGTGGACGGGATACACTGTTAGTTGTAGACGTGGACGGGATACACTGTTAGTTGTAGACGTGGACGGGATACACTGTTAGTTGTAGACGTGGACGGGATACACTGTTAGTTGTAGACGTGGACGGGATACACTGTTAGTTGTAGACGTGGACGGGATACACTGTTAGTTGTAGACGTGGACGGGATACACTGTTAGTTGTAGACGTGGACGGGATACACTGTTAGTTGTAGACGTGGACGGGATACACTGTTAGTTGTAGACGTGGACGGGATACACTGTTAGTTGTAGACGTGGACGGGATACACTGTTAGTTGTAGACGTGGACGGGATACACTGTTAGTTGTAGACGTGGACGGGATACACTGTTAGTTGTAGACGTGGACGGGATACACTGTTAGTTGTAGACGTGGACGGGATACACTGTTAGTTGTAGACGTGGACGGGATACACTGTTAGTTGTAGACGTGGACGGGATACACTGTTAGTTGTAGACGTGGACGGGATACACTGTTAGTTGTAGACGTGGACGGGATACACTGTTAGTTGTAGACGTGGACGGGATACACTGTTAGTTGTAGACGTGGACGGGATACTCTGTTAGTTGTAGACGTGGACGGGATACACTGTTAGTTGTAGACGTGGACGGGATACACTGTTAGTTGTAGACGTGGACGGGATACACTGTTAGTTGTAGACGTGGACGGGATACACTGTTAGTTGTAGACGTGGACGGGATACACTGTTAGTTGTAGTCGTGGACGGGATACACTGTTAGTTGTAGTCGTGGACGGGATACACTGTTAGTTGTAGTCGTGGACGGGATACACTGTTAGTTGTAGTCGTGGACGGGATACACTGTTAGTTGTAGTCGTGGACGGGATACACTGTTAGTTGTAGTCGTGGACGGGATACACTGTTAGTTGTAGTCGTGGACGGGATACACTGTTAGTTGTAGTCGTGGACGGGATACACTGTTAGTTGTAGTCGTGGACGGGATACACTGTTAGTTGTAGTCGTGGACGGGATACACTGTTAGTTGTAGTCGTGGACGGGATACACTGTTAGTTGTAGTCGTGGACGGGATACACTGTTAGTTGTAGTCGTGGACGGGATACACTGTTAGTTGTAGTCGTGGACGGGATACACTGTTAGTTGTAGTCGTGGACGGGATACACTGTTAGTTGTAGTCGTGGACGGGATACACTGTTAGTTGTAGTCGTGGACGGGATACACTGTTAGTTGTAGTCGTGGACGGGATACACTGTTAGTTGTAGTCGTGGACGGGATACACTGTTAGTTGTAGTCGTGGACGGGATACACTGTTAGTTGTAGTCGTGGACGGGATACACTGTTAGTTGTAGTCGTGGACGGGATACACTGTTAGTTGTAGTCGTGGACGGGATACACTGTTAGTTGTAGTCGTGGACGGGATACACTGTTAGTTGTAGTCGTGGACGGGATACACTGTTAGTTGTAGTCGTGGACGGGATACACTGTTAGTTGTAGTCGTGGACGGGATACACTGTTAGTTGTAGTCGTGGACGGGATACACTGTTAGTTGTAGTCGTGGACGGGATACACTGTTAGTTGTAGTCGTGGACGGGATACACTGTTAGTTGTAGACGTGGACGGGATACACTGTTAGTTGTAGACGTGGACGTCATACACTGTTAGTTGTAGACGTGGACGTCATACACTGTTAGTTGTAGACGTGGACGTCATACACTGTTAGTTGTAGACGTGGACGGGATACACTGTTAGTTGTAGACGTGGACGGGATACACTGTTAGTTGTAGACGTGGACGGGATACACTGTTAGTTGTAGACGTGGACGGGATACACTGTTAGTTGTAGACGTGGACGGGATACACTGTTAGTTGTAGACGTGGACGGGATACACTGTTAGTTGTAGACGTGGACGGGATACACTGTTAGTTGTAGACGTGGACGGGATACACTGTTAGTTGTAGACGTGGACGGGATACACTGTTAGTTGTAGACGTGGACGGGATACACTGTTAGTTGTAGACGTGGACGGGATACACTGTTAGTTGTAGACGTGGACGGGATACACTGTTAGTTGTAGATGTGTAATGTTAGTTGTAAACGTATATGGAATACACTGTTAGTTGTAGACCGCCATCATACCGGTACACAATACACTTTCCACACTGGGTGTATGTAGTACAGATCAGGACAGTGGCCCACGGATCCACAACACCTGGTTTATTTACCTCCAGAACCCTCTCATACACTTTTTGAGTGCTAAGTATCTATTAGTCTTCAAGAAATCCTTTACAAAGCCTTCTCATAACACTACATGTATGTATTTGTACAATTCCACACAATCCAAATTTGGATTTAGGCCATATTCACATCTGTGCTGGGTCTGTCACAGATCCGGCACAAAGTATCGGACATCCTGCATGTACAGCTTTGCTTCCGGTAAAATGCCAGGGAGCTGAGCGGGAACCGAACGGACCCAATTACAGTAAATGGGGTTGGTGTGGCGCTGTTCAGTTCCATCATATGATGGACCTGGTTGGCCAGGGGATTCCCCTTCCGGTTCCCTGAATGGAGCAGGAAACCAGAACCCCCAACACAGATGTGAAAGTAGTCTTAGAGTGGTCCATTTAGGAATAGTCAGTATCTCCAATGTCCAGTCAGCAATGTCATGTCTGGCTGGTATCCTCTTGAAAGGCCGAGATCTTGTTCTCTTTTGTGCACTTAGATGAGCTAAAACTTGTAATATATTGTACAACAGTGCAGAGTGATGCAGTTTATCTCAAGCCTTCCTGAACCCTTCAAGCCTAACTGGCTGATTCCCTCCTGAAGGTAGGTCTTGGGGTTGGGGGTGACAAATGGGTTGGCCACTCACTATAGCTTTTGGAGGGATCTCCCATAAGAGCACTGTACCCCCAAACTCCTAGTAACAAATGTGAAAGTGAACACAATAGTTTTGTAAAAAAGAGTATAACAATGTATCCTGGCCATGCAAGCAGAATGCTTAATGCTGCTCATTTAGACTGAAGACTATATTTTATAGGCCAAGGAAAGATTTGACGTAAAGGATTAGTTCTTACACAGAAAATTACAGATATACAGTCTTTCTTCTGTCACTCCCAAAAGTGGTGCCACCAGATTTAGACTGAGTTTTGCATGCAGATTTTACCCACAATCATATCCCCATCCCAATTACTAATTCATTTTATAACAGTGCGCTGGGCAGAGTTGTATCCGGACACAAAGCGGGAAGGCACCGGGCAGAGCTGTATCCAGACACGAAGCGGGAAGGTGCCTGGTAGAGTTGTATGCGGACACGAAGTGGGAAAGCGCTGGGCAGAGTTGTATGCAGACAAGAGGCAGAAAGGCGCCGGCAAGAGTTGTATCCGGACACGAGGCGGGAAGGCATTGGGCAGAGTTGTATCCAGACACGAGGCGGGTAGGCAGCGGGCAGAGTTGTATCCAGACACAAGGCGGGTAGGCAGCGGGCAGAGTTGTATCCGGACACGAGGCAGGAAGGTGCCGGCAGAGTTGTATGCGGACACGAGGCGGGAAGGCGCCGGGCAGAGTTGTATGCGGACACGAGGCGGGAAGGCGCCGGGCAGAGTTGTATGCAGACACGAGGCGGGAAGGCGCCGGGCAGAGTTGTATTTGGACATGAGGCGGGAAGGTGCAGGGCAGAGTTGTATGCGGACACGAGGCGAGAAGGTGCAGGGCAGAGTTGTATGCGAACACGAGGCGGGAAGGCGCCGGGCAGAGTTGTATGCGAACACGAGGCGGGAAGGCGCCGGGCAGAGTTGTATGCGAACACGAGGCGGGAAGGCGCCGGGCAGAGTTGTATGCGAACACGAGGCGGGAAGGCGCCGGGCAGAGTTGTATGCGAACACGAGGCATGAAGGCGCCGGGCAGAGTTGTATGCGAACACGAGGCATGAAGGCGCCGGGCAGAGTTGTATGCGAACACGAGGCATGAAGGCGCCGGGCAGAGTTGTATGCGAACACGAGGCATGAAGGCGTCGGGCAGAGTTGTATGCGAACACGAGGCATGAAGGCGCTGGGCAGAGTTGTATGCGAACACGAGGCATGAAGGCGCTGGGCAGAGTTGTATGCGAACACGAGGCATGAAGGCGCTGGGCAGAGTTGTATGCGAACACGAGGCATGAAGGCGTCGGGCAGAGTTGTATGCGAACACGAAGCGGGAAGGCGCCGGGCAGAGTTGTATGCGAACACGAGGCATGAAGGCGCTGGGCAGAGTTGTATGCGAACACGAGGCGGGAAGGCGCCGGGCAGAGTTGTATGCGAACACGAGGCGGGAAGGCGCCGGGCAGAGTTGTATGCGAACACGAGGCGGGAAGGCGCCGGGCAGAGTTGTATGCGAACACGAGGCATGAAGGCGTCGGGCAGAGTTGTATGCGAACACGAGGCATGAAGGCGCTGGGCAGAGTTGTATGCGGACACGAGTCGGGAAGATGCGGGGCAGAGTTGTATGCGGACACGAGGCGGGAAGATGCGGGGCAGAGTTGTATGCGAACACGAGGCGGCACAAATTTCTTTTTGCCATAATAATTGTATGTTTGTAAAAATAAATGTGGTCCATCAACTTTGTAGCTCTAGAGTTCTGTTCACATATACGTTCGTAGTTTCCTTTGTTCTGCTCCCACACAGTGCATATAGCAGACAGCAGCCGTGCCTGGCATGCTGCGCTGTTTAGTCTCAGATTTTGTGCCCGGTACACACCGGAGCTACATGCAGTGCTGTTTCTTTCGTTCAATAGCCAGGCAGCTGTGCGGAAACCAAACAGACCCCATAATAGGCAATGAGGTCGGTTCAACGATGTTTGGTTTCGTCCTGAGACGAAGCCGTTCGGCGGTGGGGATTCCCCTTTCCTATTTCCTGAATGGAGTAGGAAAGCGTAACGCTGAGCGCAGATGTGAAACCACCCTAAGACTGGGCTTACACAACCCGATCGGATTCTGCATGCGGGAGGCTCGAAGCAGATTCGAGCTGTGAGCCTGGACGGTGACCCTGCATAGGGCGCCAACCTGTATTTGGTATGGCCGCCTAGGCTCGCAGATAGTCATGCACGGTACAATTTTTTTTTTTTTTTATTTCCTGTGCCGTCACTTAGTGATAATGCGGGCACCCGCGGGCCGTACACATGGGCTAACTGGCTAACTGGCTGTTTTGCTGTTATGGGAGGAGCTAAAATGTCTCGAAGCCTTGCAAAATGTTCTCTGTTTTGGTTCTCCGTTCCGCCGCTCTCTTCCTGTGTCTGTAGACATGACTTGGATTAGGACAGATTTGTTAAGACTTGAATCAGACAGGCTTGATCATTTGCACACGCTGATTGTCGCTACAATATCATGTTTTTAGTAGAGATATGTCGGAAATTGCCGTGTTCATCATATGATCGGGTGGCTCTTTTCAAGATATGCTTTAATTTTTTACTGAAATGATGACCTCATGAACACTTCCTGTTGTAGGTGAGAAAGTCTTGATATACATGACATTATGCTAATGAGTTGTGGTTACAAAATGCCCACCGGCTTTAATTAGCTTAGTAACGCTTATGTGTCCGGGAGCCGGTGGATGACTGAGCTTGTCCGGATGAACTCAGCACCTTGTATGTTGTGAAAGCTATAGAGTTCTATGACTCATTAGCACTGATGTCATTAGGGTGCATGGGAAGCATTACTGGATACATCATTTGCACACAGTGCAGTAAGTATAGTCTTTGGTGCCTTAACACACTATGATATTTCCAGCCACAAGTCATTGGTGAGGATGTGAGGGACATAACCCACAGACTGACCCCCACAACTACCGGGGGGAAAACCACGACTTGTGCATAAGCTATAACACTGGTCCTGCCACCAATACGTCATCGCTGCTATGAGTTTTGTTGCTGGTCTTTACCTGCCTGCACACGGAGCGATTATCACTATCATTGTGATCATTTTACAGTGTAAATGGTCCTTTAATGAAGGCAGGTAAGTTCTGGCATCTGGGGAAACAAGTAAACACAACCAGTGAGCGTGTCTGACAGTTCTCATCTCTTGTACACTCCACACACGGAATCTGGCCGCGGCCGGTGACCCCTGTCTACCTGCATTTTTCTTCATTCTCTGTAGTTCGGATGGGCCAGTAAAGATTTCCCCCCACCGTCGCTAGGTGATGACGTGGGTCTTGCAATCTTTCCAGAATTGACATCCCAGAAAGGCTGCTGGTCGGGCGGCTTCCATTGACTGCAAGGGAAGCCGTCCGTGTGGAAAACGCACCGAAATGGAGCATGGTGCGATTTTTTTTATTTTTATTTTTATTTTCCCCCATTTCCTCCACGAGTGGAAATCGAAAGTGATTTTCGCTCGTGTGCGTGGAAGAATCCCTTTTACACTGCTTGCTATGGACGGACATTGCTGCGGAACCCGCGGGAAGACGCCTGCCGTGGATTCCACAGCATAAATTCGCCCGTGTGCATTCGGTCTTATGTCTACACTAAGGGTCCAGAGGGGCTTTGGTGGTCCCATCCTTCCAAATCTGTCTGCTTATGCTGGGCGTAGCTGTTCAGGCCTGTTATTCATATTCCCCGGTGGAGCTCTTAAATTGGCCATATTGGTTGGTGCCTGGCTTACCGAAAAGCACGTATAACCAAGAAATAGTTCGATCATTAAAAGGCGTCACACAAGGAGACATTTCTGATTCCAGGCTTTACATTTAACATAGTAAAATCAGTATATAAGGCTGATTATAGACAAATGTCAATCCAGTTCAGCCCATTACCCCCCAATGTTGATCCAGAGGAAGGCAAAACACCCCAACGAGGTAGAAGCCAATTGTAGTGTCAATGAATAATTTTAGGTGGAAATGCTGTTTAAGTTGTAATGAGTCCCTTTTTTTACCAGTAACGGGAAAAACGTGTCTTAGCAGTGGGCCTTCAGTGTAACGCTAGGTTAGTTTGCCCTAACACCTGCGTTAGGGTCAGTTCAGGGTTTCTGTCTCTCTCTGCTCCGTTTTTGGTAAAGACAGACTAAAATAAAACAGAAAAATACAGATTGTTTTTTTTTCCCATTGATTTTAAAAAAATGGAAAGGCTCCCATTTCATTAATTTTCAGTAGTCTTTTTTTTTTTCTATGAAAAAATAAAGCTTCCAACTGTGCTATTCTCCCATCCAAAAATACGCAAACCTAGCAGAACGAAAGTAAACTGAAGCTATTAAGTTTGCTTTTCGCTTTTGTGAAACCCCATTGAAACCAATAGGGAAAAAAACATCAGTTTCTCTCCTCCTGAAACGGAGCAGAGAGCCTGAAACCCTGAACTGACCCGAACGCAGGTGTGAACCCAGCCTTACTGTAGCCGTTCGGCAGATAGCTGTAAACAACAGCTCTGTCACTGAAGTTAATGAAGTCAGGCTTGAGAAATAAAGGTGTGTGTATGATTACTGTATACCATGTAAACCGTGTTACCGCCACACCCTTCCTGCCTCCTTAATAATGCTTTATATTTATGGGCCGAGGACATTTAGGGTAGAGCTCTCTGTACAGACGGCCTGGATAAGTGAGTCCTATGGCTTGTGTCCTGCTGAAGGTGATCATACATATTAGAGAGAACAACACTGGTTGAACAACTGTTGGCTGAGCAATCATCAGACACCGCCATACCCATATCAGCCATTATAGCCATTCAATCTGCCCCTACATGTTCAGTGACGGTGCGCAATGGACGACCAGTCATTCTGGGAATGTTCCTTCAAGAAAAGATTGTGGTGGTGTTAGCCGTTTAGTTTTCACGACCCGCGGCGATCCTAAAGGCGAGCTCCCTCCATGTTTTTCGGTTTTGCACTGCTTGTTTCAGTTGGTTGATATCCATGGCAGTGTCAGCATTGACAGGATCAAGCTTGTACATGGAAGAAAGATCTTTTACATATTGGATGACAATTTAATCCATGGCCAACCAGTTGATGTTGAGGTGTCGCAGGTTGGCTAAGACGATTGTCCATTTTCATCCACCTAAGTATAATGTTTATAAACACCTTAAAGGGGTTTTTCAGGCAAATGTTATTGAAGACCTATCCTCAGGACAGATCATCTATAGCTGATTACTGGGGTCTGTCGCTCAGGACCCCGACCAAAGTGCTGTTCAGGCACCACCAGCAAAACACACAGGGTACGAAGTTAAAGCAAATCACTCTGACCCGTGTGGCCGGCACTGGTAATTGCTGGTGCAGCTCTCACTGATTTTAATGGGAGCTTTTGTTTGCAGTTACCAGTGGAGCCACTACACGGGGGTCGGAGTGATCTGCTTTTGCTCCATACCCTATGTGTTTTACCGTGACAGTGGTGACCAGATATCTGATCAGTCGGAGTCCTGAGCTATAGACGCTATTTAATCCGCTATGAATGACCTATCCTGATGATAGGTCTTCAATAAAAATTGCCTGGAAAACCCATAATTTGCCTATCCGATCAAGCCCGTTGGGTTCAGCTGATGCTCATGGCCCGCTCAAGCTAAAATAGGCCTGAGCAAAAAAATAACGGCAGCCTATGTGACAGTACATTTTTTTTATTCCTTGCTATAATGGACAAATCAGAACATGTTATCATCTGGCACCTAACAGGATCTAGTGATGCCAGATTAGAGGAACTGATTGCAGTATTCTAGATATTGCCTAGACCATAATGGTTCATATTACATGTATCAGGCCACCATAACTATTCATTTATTTTTATTGCAAAGGGAATCGGCCAACCATCCAAGATGAAATACATGCAGTATAGGTGAATGTTACTTAAAAGTGGTCGAAAGCAAATAGCAAACGCATACATGATGTATGAGCTCACTGATGGCGCCATGAAATATGCCAGTAGTGAATGCATGAAATTCAACTGCTAAACATACTAAGTAAATCATTGCAGTTCTTAGTGTACACTTTGATCAAATTGTGAGAGCCCATCTGTCAGCGACAAGAAGACTCCATCAGACAAGACCCCAATATTCAGGCTCGCCTCTCCTTGGGTCAACTGGCTCCAAATTAACTAGTGGTGTCCTGTTACACCAGGTATATATTTGGTATTTGCTTTCAGCCACTTTAGCGTAACATGCACATATATGTATCTCTTGGATGGGATGTGATGTCTGATCCTCTTTGCATTGATCATATGGAGTGTAGCTGCTTCTATTGTGAATGTGCCCTGCACCCCTAGCTGTCCAAGGCAATTTAAGTAGTCTTGGTACTACATGCCCTACTTTATGTGGAGGCCATTGGCCCAAGGCAAGTCTGACTGTTGTGGTCTCGTCCGGTGGAGTCCCCTCGTGCCTGACAGATGGGCTTTCACAAATTGATCAAAGTGTGCACGAAGAACTACGGTTAGCAGTATTGCAGTTCAATTTCATGTATCCATTACTGACATATTTCATGGCGCTATTAGTGTACTATTACACCACGTATATGTTTACTATTCATTAATTTTCTACGTGTTTTAGAGGCAGTTAAGGGAGTAGTTCTTCACCGGACTACTGCCATAGGTTAAGCTCACAACTATTGACGACACACTGGGCTGTTAACGCTGGAGGGGAAGGGGTTGACCTGTACTAGCATCAATGAGGAGTATCATGTAAGCTATATATTTATATCAGCAGAGATTGGTAATATTCGCTCTTGTTTATTTCTGCAGTTTATACCCTATGGAGTTTTCCAGATCTTCTCCCGACTTTTACCACTTGGCCGCCGGTGCTTGAAAAAATGGCTGGCGGGGCAGGTAATGCAAATGTTTGTGGTATGTCTCCAGACAATGATATGCAATAATGTGGGGGATGAATGGAATTGTACAAATACAACATATTACAGAGCGTTCTTTTTTATCAAATGTTCGGAAAGCTTTCAAAGACAAACTTTCCAGCCAAGATGTATTTATGTACACCCCGACCTGCAGCTCAAGGGGCAAGTACCCACATTATTAGCCATTCATTTAAAATCTGTTATTTCTATACTAGATGGCCAAAAACTTAATCGGCTTGTTACATATACATATACCATTCTAAAGTCACGGCTGTTTGCCCCGGTTTTTCAGCTACAACAGCCTTCAATCTTCTTGGAAGGCTTTTCGCGAGATTTTGGAGTGTCTGGGAGAAGTAGTGCCCAGTTAGCTAAAGAAGCATTTAGGGTGCATTCACACGTGGCGGATTTTTGGTGTAGATTCTCACCAAAATCCTCACTATTTGATGTGGGTTATGACACGGATTCTCAACAGATTTCAACCTATCAATTGAAGGGGTGAAGTCTGCTGCGGATCCTCATAAAATATCTGCACCAATGGTGTGGACTTTCGCGTTGAGTCTTGAGGCAGATTTTTGTGTCGCTTTTTCCATTACCTGTGAATGCACCCAAATGAGGTCAGGCACTTTATACTGGATCAGTACGTCTGGGTCACAATTGTCATTTCATTTCCCTCCCCTAAGTTGTTTGATGTGGTGGTGTCAGAGATCTATGCCGGCCTCTCAAGTTCTTCCACCCCATCCTCATCAAACCAGGTCATTATTGACCTCGCTTTGTACATAGGGGCACAGTCATGCTATTTCTCCAAACTGTTTCCACAAAGTTGGATGCATACAATGTTCTCAAATACCTTTTATATTCTGTAGCTTTAACATTACCCTTTACTTGAAATCAGGAGCCTAGCCCAAACCCTGAGAAGGGACCCCGTACCATTATCCTTCCTCCGATAAACGTTACAGTAGGGACTATATTTTCTGATGGTGATCATTCTCCGGGCAGCTGCCAGACCCAGACGAATCCATCAGATGGTGAAATGGGATTCATAACTATAACTCTGTAGTGAGTAATACAACAGAAAATGGGCAACTTTTTTATGCGCTACATGCTTCAGCATAGAAGTATAGAAGACCCCTCCCTGGATCCTGGGGAACCTGCCCTATCAGTACCATACCTTAGTTTACGGTACTCGTAGCCGGTGACCGGTTCCCTTTAAAGTCCTGAAAGAAGACCTAAGCTGCGTGTATCAATCACCTAAGTCTGAATATGGACTTGGGGAAAAGCACCTTACAGTTTAACCCAAGAGAGGCTTCTACGGCTCTCTCCAGCTAGAACGGGGCTACAGTTGTGGTTTTCATCTTAATTTAAAGAGTCTTGGCTTTTAAGCAACTCTAAAATTGCTGTTCTAGCCGGAGATAGAGAAGGTTAAAGTGAGAGCTGCATGTACTAAGCTTGCAGCTCTCACTTCTGCACAAGCTGAGAAGGGGAACAAGCAGGGAGAGGAAGACGACCTGTTGTTATCCTGTTGGTATTTGTAAAGCCTCAGCGGCCCCTAGCAGACGGGTGACATAGGCTTTTATACCTCACCCCACTTATCAATACGTGCTCTCTGACATTTTCCACCCATGTAGGTTGTCACATAGGTGGACTTTCACATCATTCCTCTGCACCTGAGTAGTCCATGCTCACCGCTGCACAATAAGGGGGAAAACTACTTTATTGCTGCACGATGTTTTGTTAGTGAAAAAAGCCCACAGAATTGTTCTCTGCATCCATAGCAATCCATAATACATAACTTTGAACAGCATTTAAAAAACATGAGACTAGCAGTTGTCTGATCATCTCGCTTCCAAAAAAAAGGAATTTAAAAAAAGTCATATGTACCCCAAAATGGTACTGATGAAAACTAAAAGTCGTTCCACAAAAAACAAACCCTCATCATACAAGCGGAACAGTAAGTATCCTACAGCTCTTAAAATGCAGCAACACGGAGACAAATCCTATCATAAAAATAGCTTTTACTCCAAAGGTTAGAATTAGTTGCGTCACACAGAAGATAAAATGTATTTAGGGCGGCTGAGTTATGAGCCAACTATATTTACTTCAGACATAAATTATAAATCTACAGTGATCTATTAAGGAGGGCTTTTCTAATTTTTAATGTGTCTGGTAGGTGTATTTCTTCATCTTCAAGTATAGCGTAACACAGCGGCCAAGATGCCCTTGTCCACCTCCGTGCTACAACTGAGCCGAGTGCTGGGAGCTGGACCCCGGCCGTCGGCTGATCTCCTCGGGAGGCATGGGTCATAGGGACAGCGCTTGTCTTCATGAGGCGTAAACTTTTAATAAAACTTTAAGTTGTGCAAGCAAAGGAGGTTTCCCAAGAGAAGATCCTCTCCTAGTGGTGCTAAAGCCTTAATGGAAGGTCCAAGTTCAACTGTCCTGTGTTCGCATCCGCATGGCGGTTTCTGTTTAGAACGAAAGTCCCAACGCTGCGCTGGGTTTGCCGGGGTGTCTGTTATTGTCAAGTGCACTATTTTTCTGTCAAAAATGACGGTTCCTGCAACGCAGGGGTGATCATGGCCCAAGGTGGGAATACCACTTACTGGGAGTCTGCCAGAAGTTTTGAGCCCTCAAGGCTGCTGACTGCACAACGTCATGACAGGGAGAACAGTGTAATCATACCTCTGTTGTCAGGGTTATGTGACTCAGAAATCCAAGTGTAATCCCTCTGACGTCGGCGTGCAAGTGTCCAGGGGGCAGACCCTCGTGTGTAGTGCCTTGTCGCACCAACCCTTCCCCTCTGGCCTTGAGTGACAGTTCTAGCAGCCATTGAGATGACCACTCAGAGCAGTTCGCAAGGGTTAGAGAGTGTCTAGTGCAGCGATCCTGGGGCACCGCTCGCAAGGAGACTGCCCCCTAGGCACTTGTGAGCAAAGTGCAACAGAGATTAACAGTTGGGTTCTGCAACCTGCATGAACATCTATATCTGTTTGTTTAAATTGCTCCCCCTGCTACCAATGTAGCGCTGTCAGCAGTTTTAAGGGGTCAACACTGCCTCCCGTTTTAAGGCTTATTGCATGCTTTGCTTTATTGCCCCAGGATATTACAGCTACGAGTAATAATAGATCCCAAAATGGTTAAAAAAAACAGGTATAAGGCACAACCTGGGGGGCATGTATGAGGACACATATCTCTGCTTATTGTATAACCAGCACATATACACGTTTTGAGGCCATCATGTCTCTTGCTGGGGACACACTATACATAAAACAATAGGGAGGGGACAGCGGTGTGTGATGGGTAGTACAAAACACAACAAAATGTATTCTTTTAGAGTTTTCAGGTGATTGCTGGTAAACAAAGCCCTCCTGGGAAGCCCTTTATATTGTTCTTGCTGCAAGTGAGGTATGTTGTTAAGTTTGTCTTCACAAGGCACCTTGCAACATCATACTTGTACTTGAGTACTCCAGCAATCACACGATGATGACATGATGACACATGCAGTTTGTCTGTAGGCATGACAAGTGAAAATCTTCTTTGGTGGAGTACCTCGGAGCCAGGCCGCTGCCCTCCACCCCTCCATAGGTGTATTAGAAGAGAAAGTTTCATTTGTTTCTTTTCCAGATCTGATGCTACCTGGAGTTGTGGTGCCACCTACAGGCCTTCCAGAGGTACAACAGGGCCGACTCTGTGCAGTCAGTTTAGTGGGAAGCAGGTATAGTACATTCTGCATCTTATTATAGTGCAATTTGTAAAATCTATTTTATCCAATGCAGATTACAGCTGTGTGTACCTACACAAGAAATGTCCTCTAATGCAAGTGTGTCAATCTCAAAGTCGCCTTTGTAAGTCCTCATGTCCATGGGCGGTTCAGATGCGCATTCGGGAACCCGTCCGGGTCTTTTGCGGGTCTTCATTTTGTCCTCGGCGGATGTGTGCGGAAGCACTGGCTGGCGCACCGCCACACATGCGAAGTGGAGATTTAAAAAAAAAAAAAAAAAATCTCCTGCTTTTGCACGGAATCCGCAGCCCGTCTGCAATTTAATTGTGGATGGGACACGGATCAGATGGCTTCCATTGAATTTAATTGAAGCCGTCCGGCGCGGGTTCTGCAGCAATATGGAACATGCTGCGATTTGTTTTCTGGACCAGAAGGTCCACAAAACAAATCTGCATGCTTTAATTAAGCTGCAGACACCCATGTCTCCCTATGGGCGGCTTGAATTGCAGATCGTCTGTGCGTTCCGCAATTCAAATCCACCCGTGGACATGAGGCCTAAGGGTGAATGCCCACAAGCAGATTTCTACCGCGTTTCCTGCAGTGGAAATCCGTACTTGAATTCCGCGGCTATTAAGTTCTATTGAACCTAATGGCTTTCTGCCTGCCAATGCTCACATGTGGAATTCTACCACGGATCTTCGCAGCGGGAAATTAATCACAGCATGTTCTATTTGCTGCGAATTTACGCCGCGGGAGGTCTCCATTAATATAGCATCCATTATTATAGCCGTGGTCTGCAGCTGCAGGCATGGGTCACGGGGGGTGATGTTTCATCCAGGACGTGACTGAGGGTAGTGTGCGGCAGCCAGATTGAGACATGAGAGGAGGGAGATGGCGGACAGGGAAGACTGTAAGGTCTTGGCAGACTGTTGGATGTGGATGGTCTGGAGGTTTCTGTAGGTACATTAGGTGGGAGGGTCTGGGAGATGCTGGGGTGTTAAATGGAATAGGAGAGGAGATTATGATCTGAGAGTGGGAGGAAGGAGTTGGTAAAATGGGCAGCAGAGCAAAAGTGGAGGAACATTAAATCGAGGGTGTTGCGATCTTTGTGATTGGGGGAATATGAGAGTTGTGATAGGCCGAGGGATGAGGTGAGCATTAGAAGCTGGGAGGCAGATGGGGAGATGAGGTCCTTAGTAGATTTGAAGTCACCGAGGATGAGGGTTGGCATTTCACAGGATATGAAGTGGGGGAGCCAGACAGCAAAATGATCCAGGAACAGGCAGGTGGGACCCGGAGGCCAGTAGATGATTGCGACACGCAGAGACAATGGGCAGAAGAGTCGTAGAGTGTGAACTTCAAACAACGGGAAGGTGAGTGAGGGAGCTGGGGGAATAACCTGGATGGTGCAATTCGGCGACAGCAGAACACCTACAATACGGTGGGGAAAGCAGTGTCAGACTGCTGTATCCACGTTTCGGTGTGGGTGAGCAGGCTCATACATTTTGTGGTGAAGAGATCGTGGATAGTTGGGAGTTTGTTATACGCAGACTGGGAGTTCCAGAGGGCGCATTGGAAGGGGACGGGGGTGTGCAAGGGCTAGTGGTTGGGCTTGAGGGGTATTTTAGTGTAGTTGGTGGGAGGTTGCGGTAGGGGATGGGATAGGATTGGACTGGGAGAAATGTCCCGCTGCTAGAAGTAGTAGGGTTGAGAGGGTGAGCAAGTGGTTAGCATAGATGATGTAAGTGAGTGATGTGCAAGATATTGTGAAGGTGGCTATGGTATTTCTTGGTGGTATCAAGGAGGATGGAGGCATTTGAGGAAGGTGAATACTGTGTGTGAGCTGTGCATGGGCGTGGAGAGGGTCTGATGTGGATGCACTGCATTAGAGGTGGACGTAGGAAAACAGCGTTTAGGCTAGCAGTGAGAATGGCGAAAGAGGCTGTAGCATAGATGATGTAGGTAATGTGCAAGGTGTTAGTGCAGTTAATGTAGTCTACTTGTCTCCTGCCCCGTCACGCTGTCGTGTCTAGGTGCGTAGTTTGCTTGATTGACCAGTTGAGTTGGTAGGGCAGGGTGTATACGGAGCAGGCTGTTGCGGGTGATGGCTAGGGAGCAGTCGGTGCAGGATATGGAGCAGAAACATAGGCATAGGTGTGAGCAAAAGCAATGGAGTGGAAATGCAGTCTTTGCAGTTTATGAAGCACATGCAAAGATGAAGCAATCTTAGATTAATTAAGTGTGATTGGTGGGTAATAAGTAGAATGAAGCAGTCATTTCGGGTGATGAGGTAGATGGACTGGAATAGAGCAGGGAGGCAGCCTTTGACAGGTCTTACCCTGGCACCCCACCTCAGTGGAATTTCGTCACAGTGGAAACCGTGGGAAGGCTGCAGTGCCGTTATAGGGACTGGTAGATCAGTAATGCCAGTGTCTCCTCTTTTCCTAGTGGTTTATCCCACTGGCAGCACACTGGGTAACATATGAAGTGTTGTACAACTTTTGTTGCTTTTTTTTTTTTTCTGTGCACAGGGGGTTGTTGGATGGTAATAATGTCCAGAAATTCCACCATTGTTTTGGGGTTTTGTTTTCACAGCGTTCACTATTTGACAAAAATAACATCCTTTTTTTCATCTGGATCCGCACGATAGCAAGTTCATATAGATTTTTTTTTTACTATCTTCGAACAATTAAAACACATTTTTAAACAAAATCATTGCATTCTGAAACCCAAAACATTGTTATTTTCCCCGGTAACAGAGCTCTGTGAGGTCTTCTTTTTGGCAGGAAGAGTTGTAGTTTTTATTGGTACCAGTTTGAGGCACATGTGACTGCTGGATTGCTTTTTATTACCTTTTTTGGGAGGCATAAAAAATAAAAATAGTAATTCTGGCATTACTCATTAAATTACTTTAACAGCTTTCACCATGCACAATAAATAACAAAATATTTTCATTGTCTGAGTCATTATGAATGCGGTAATATATGTGCTACTTTTTGGCATATCATCCATTGTTAACGTGTTTTTTTTTGTTTGTTTTTTTTTAAGAAAAATATGCATTTTTTTAAATTGGGTTGTTTTTTTTTCCCCTCTAAACTTTATTGAACCTTTTTGATACTATTTTTTTAGTCCTTGAAGAGAACTTGAAAATGTGATCGATCACTAGTATCGTACACTGCATTACTTATGTAGTGCATTTTACTAAGCCTATGGCAGTAGCATATTGGGCTCTGCTAGATGCGGGGTCTAACAGGCTGAGTTGCATGGTAAACATGGAGGCCTTTGTCAGACTTGTAGTTGCCATGGGAACCCATTGGTGCCTTGCAATCGCATTGCAGGGTGCCGATGGGTGACAGAAAGAGTTCCCCTCACCCTGTCATCTTCCAACATGCTGCAGTTGCTATTGATTTGGCATGTAAGGGGTTAAACTACCAGGATTTAAGGTTTCTCTTCTTCTAGTGGTTAGAGCAGGAGCCTGGCTGTTAGTAGTCAGATAAGCCACTGCCTTAAAGAGATGTATCTGCAGGTTTAAAGCCCATTAGTGAGGTCAGTAAAAAGGCGTATTGGCCGTCACTAAGAGGTTAATGCAACTACTGCCAAGGTAAGAAAATCATAAATTAGTCAAGTTAGAAGTTAGTACTGATTTATTTGTCTTTAAAGCTGTATTTGGCCTATTTCCGTCTGTCCATTGCATGATACTAGAAATGCGTAGGGGACCTTCATGTACTGAATCACATCTCAGCACGAGGCTATGTGACTCCCACCCTCTCGCCCAATGCAATAACGAGAACTCGATAACTAGACTGCTTTTTCTTATGCAGAGCTGCTGTAGCAATCGGTGTGGCCACGATGTCTACAAGAGAGATGTTGGCGTCCGGAATGAAGGGCAAGGGATTCAACATATTACACACCTACAAAGATCAGTTGTGGTAAGAAAAACCCCTACAAAACACGTCATTTATTGTGTATGTGCACACTATGTGCTCGAATGTCATTTATTGTGTATGTGCACACTATGTGCTCGAATGTCATTTATTGTGCATGTGCACACTATGTGCTCGAATGTCATTTATTGTGCATGTGCACACTATGTGCTCGAATGTCATTTATTGTGTATGTGCACACTATGTGCTCGAATGTCATTTATTGTGTATGTGCACACTATGTGCTCGAATGTCATTTATTGTGTATGTGCACACTATGTGCTCGAATGTCATTTATTGTGTATGTGCACACTATGTGCTCGAATGTCATTTATTGTGTATGTGCACACTATGTGCTCGAATGTCATTTATTGTGTATGTGCACACTATGTGCTCGAATGTCATTTATTGTGTATGTGCACACTATGTGCTCGAATGTCATTTATTGTGTATGTGTACACTATGTGCTCGAATGTCATTTATTGTGCATGTGCACACTATGTGCTCGAATGTCATTTATTGTGTATGTGCACACTATGTGCTCGAATGTCATTTATTGTGTATGTGCACACTATGTGCTCGAATGTCATTTATTGTGCATGTGCACACTATGTGCTCGAATGTCATTTATTGTGCATGTGCACACTATGTGCTCGAATGTCATTTATTGTGCATGTGCACACTATGTGCTCGAATGTCATTTATTGTGTATGTGCACACTATGTGCTCGAATGTCATTTATTGTGTATGTGCACACTATGTGCTCGAATGTCATTTATTGTGTATGTGCACACTATGTGCTCGAATGTCATTTATTGTGTATGTGCACACTATGTGCTAGAATGTCATTTATTGTGTATGTGCACACTATGTGCTCGAATGTCATTTATTGTGTATGTGCACACTATGTGCTCGAATGTCATTTATTGTGTATGTGCA
Source organism: Eleutherodactylus coqui (assembly GCF_035609145.1). Taxonomy (NCBI): domain Eukaryota; kingdom Metazoa; phylum Chordata; class Amphibia; order Anura; family Eleutherodactylidae; genus Eleutherodactylus; species Eleutherodactylus coqui. Next base: position 138,690,273 of record NC_089840.1, on the reverse strand, counting down.
CACTATGTGCTCGAATGTCATTTATTGTGTATGTGCACACTATGTGCTCGAATGTCATTTATTGTGTATGTGCACACTATGTGCTCGAATGTCATTTATTGTGTATGTGCACACTATGTGCTCGAATGTCATTTATTGTGTATGTGCACACTATGTGCTCGAATGTCATTTATTGTGTATGTGCACACTATGTGCTCGAATGTCATTTATTGTGTATGTGCACACTATGTGCTCGAATGTCATTTATTGTGTATGTGCACACTATGTGCTCGAATGTCATTTATTGTGTATGTGCACACTATGTGCTCGAATGTCATTTATTGTGTATGTGCACACTATGTGCTCGAATGTCATTTATTGTGTATGTGCACACTATGTGCTCGAATGTCATTTATTGTGTATGTGCACACTATGTGCTCGAATGTCATTTATTGTGTATGTGCACACTATGTGCTCGAATGGCATTTATTGTGTATGTGCACACTATGTGCTCGAATGGCATTTATTGTGTATGTGCACACTATGTGCTCGAATGGCATTTATTGTGTATGTGCACACTATGTGCTCGAATGTCATTTATTGTGTATGTGCACACTATGTGCTCGAATGTCATTTATTGTGTATGTGTACACTATGTGCTCGAATGTCATTTATTGTGCATGTGCACACTATGTGCTCGAATGTCATTTATTGTGTATGTGCACACTATGTGCTCGAATGTCATTTATTGTGTATGTGCACACTATGTGCTCGAATGTCATTTATTGTGTATGTGCACACTATGTGCTCGAATGTCATTTATTGTGTATGTGCACACTATGTGCTCGAATGTCATTTATTGTGTATGTGCACACTATGTGCTCGAATGTCATTTATTGTGTATGTGCACACTATGTGCTCGAATGTCATTTATTGTGTATGTGCACACTATGTGCTCGAATGTCATTTATTGTGTATGTGCACACTATGTGCTCGAATGGCATTTATTGTGCATGTGCACACTATGTGCTCGAATGTCATTTATTGTGTATGTGTACACTATGTGCTCGAATGTCATTTATTGTGCATGTGCACACTATGTGCTCGAATGTCATTTATTGTGTATGTGCACACTATGTGCTAGAATGTCATTTATTGTGTATGTTGCACTATTTTGCTTTGGATTTGTATATGTTTTGCAATTAAACGGGTTTGTGCTGAATTAGAAAAAAATTTTCTGCTGTTCTACTCCTATACAGCACCACATCTGTACATGGCTGTCTGGCATTGCAGTTCAGCTCCATTCATGAGATGCCATACCATACACTGTCCGTGGACAGATATGGCGCTGTTTATGGGAAGAATTGACCTTTTTTTCTAAACCTAGACAAACCAAGGCAAATCTTCTGAGACTATTGATCACTGGAGTGGATCTTTTATCACGTGTTGTACTGATCAGGTAGCCTAGAAGTATAGTGCTGTATGGGAAATCCTTACATGTCTTTCTTGTCTTCTCATACATCTAGTAGGTTTCCCCTATAGCACAGACTCCATCATTTGTGTGGTAATACAGAGGTCTAGTTGCATTAGTTCAGAAACCATGAAGTAATGTAAAAGTAAATGTTGTGAGTGGCCCATGAGTTTGTCTACCGATGATGTGTTGGCTTATGATGAGCTGTAACATGTTACGGCAGGGCTTATGGTGACAAGTCAGGCCCACCAGTCATTGCTCCTATGGAGACTGAAGCCATCCCTGAAGAAGATCAGGAGGAACAATTAGCCCCCCACGACTCTGTGCCCGACACCCACCTACCTGAAACACAATTGGAAAGCTTGTGCCTGGTGGAAGAAGCAGCTGACGCATCTCAGGAGGGTGAAGACATTGCTGTAGATAAAGAGAGCCAGGAAACCTCGGACTCTGAGGGTTGTCACTTGTCTCCACAAGGTAAGCATTTTCTCTTCCCTCTGGCCACCATAGACCACATCTGAGCTGTGGCTGTGACATGGGGGCTTTTTTTTACACGGGCCAATAATCATTCAGATTCTTGCATCCAGAGAGTATATGAACGTTATTGTTCAGTGTAAATGCTCCCCAGACTGAATGGCAAACAAGAATTTGTTTGCTTCTCATTAGTCGTTCATTTTCTGCATGCAGAGAACTGAAGGATGGATTGGCTGTGTAAACAGGCAGTACCACTGATGAACGACTGCCTGTTTACTGTGATTGGAGGTGGGCGGGTGGAATGATCCCCGATTCACTCCGCCTCCATTCACTGAGTGATGCTCGTTCCTGTGTAAAATCACAGAAAGAGATTATCGCAGGGATGACCTCTTGGGCATCTGCATCCGACAAGTCATCCCGTGTAAAAGGGCCCTAACTTACAGCAAATGCTAACTGATACAATCTGTTTAACACCTGAAGGTCTATTTTCCTGATTTACTTTCATGTCCTGTTGATAGTAATCTGAGACAGGAAGAGTTCTGTCCAACTATTATTCCCTTTCTTAGAAAGGTACGTATGTAGCAACAGTGAACTTGACATTTAACACGTTCTGATAACATAACTGCAATGTACCACAATGCTGTAATGGAGCTATCGCAAAGCACCAGTCATGATTACTATGTTTTTTTTAACCCCTACCAGTCTGATGGCATACACCAAGTTCATTAGCCTTTCAGTTTACATGTTGTCTTTGATGCCACTGCCTCTTCTGCACTCTGTGCTATCATCAGAATCTGCTCTTGCATCAGTGAGTAAAAGTCATGAATACAACTCTTATGTTTAGCGTTCTGTTCCCATATGCAAGTCTGTTACAGATGAGAATCCAAGAGCAATCATATCCTGCTGCATGAAATGATCCAAGGTTCCTGCATCACCCCCGGACCCCTAAGGTCACTAGAAGGTATAGGGGTAGAGATGACACAATGCGCACCTTCTTCCCCAGCCCCCTAGATTCACTAGAAGGTATAGTGGTAAAGATGACACACTGCGCATCTTCTTTCCCGGCCCCCTAGAGTCACTAGAAGGTATAGCGGTAGAGATGACACAATGGGCACCTTCTTCCCCAGCCCCCTAGAGTCACTAGAAGGTATAGCGGTAGAGATGACACAATGGGCACCTTCTTCCCCGGCCCCCTAGAGTCACTAGAAGGTATAGGGGTAGAGATGACACACTGTGCACCTTCTTCCCTGGCCCCCTAGAGTCACTAGAAGGTATAGAGGAACAGATGACAATGTACACCTTCTTCCCCGGCCCCCTAGGGTCACTAGAAGGTATAGGGGTAGAGATGACACACTGCACACCTTCTTCCCCGGCCCCCTAGAGTCACTAGAAGGTATAGGGGTGGAGATGACACACTGTGCACCTTCTTCCCCGGCCCCCTAGAATCACTAGAAGGTATAGGGGTGGAGATGACACACTGTGCACATTCTTCCCCGGCCCCCTAGGGTCACTAGAAGGTATAGGGGTAGAGATGACACACTGCACAACTTCTTTCCTGGCCCCCTAGAGTCACTAGAAAGTATAGGGGTAGAGATGACACACTGTGCACCTTCTTCCCTGGCCCCCTAGAATCACTAGAAGGTATAGGGGTGGAGATGACACACTGTGAACCTTCTTCCCCGGCCCCCTAGAGTCACTAGAAGGTATAGCGGTAGAGATGACACAATGGGCACCTTCTTCCCCAGCCCCCTAGAGTCACTAGAAGGTATAGCGGTAGAGATGACACAATGGGCACCTTCTTCCCCGGCCCCCTAGAGTCACTAGAAGGTATAGCGGTAGAGATGACACACTGTGCACCTTCTTCCCTGGCCCCCTAGAGTCACTAGAAGGTATAGAGGAACAGATGACAATGTACACCTTCTTCCCCGGCCCCCTAGGGTCACTAGAAGGTATAGGGGTGGAGATGACACACTGTGCACATTCTTCCCCGGCCCCCTAGGGTCACTAGAAGGTATAGGGGTAGAGATGACACACTGCACACCTTCTTCCCCGGCCCCCTAGAGTCACTAGAAGGTATAGGGGTAGAGATGACACACTGTGCACCTTCTTCCCTGGCCCCCTAGAATCACTAGAAGGTATAGGGGTGGAGATGACACACTGTGAACCTTCTTCCCCGGCCCCCTAGGGTCACTAGAAGGTATAGGGATAGAGATGACACACTGCACAACTTCTTCCCTGGCTCCCTAGAGTCACGAGAAGGTATAGGGGTGGAGATGACACACTGCGCACCACCTTCTTGACCTACTAAGACACATGTCTTAAAAACCTTTCATCGAAATGGCTGTTGCTCTCCAAATATTGATCATGCTCTCGTTCCACACTTTAGAATGACGCCAACGGCTCTGGTGCTTCTATCAAAGTTCCAGGAACATGTTATATGGGTCCCTGACAATACAGTGGTTGAAAATAATCAAGATAGTTAACCTTAGCAGCAGACCGATGGCTGCCTCATATATCCTTATGTCTTATATTATGTATATTCTCTCTTTTTTAATGCTACAGAAGCCATGGACAGCCTACTAAACCAGTGCTTCTTCCATGCTTTGAGATACAAGGTGAAAAAGTCGGACCTCCCCCTGCTTACAAGCAACTTTCTACGAAATTATCTTTTCACCTGCTGGTAAGTTATGTTGTAACTTCAGTACTGTTACGGTGAATAGCGTGTTGGTATTAACTTTGTTTCCAGGATTTTACACTAGTGAACCCCCACCAGTAAAAAGACTATAGAGGAAGTGGTGCTGGCTGGAAAGCTGCACTAAAGTTATTTATGCTGTATGATTAACGCTGTAAAACATGTCAGCATTGATGTGTTTTTTTCTCCCTTCTCTTCAAAAAAAAGAAAAAAATGAATAGAAGTTTCATAATACATCATATGTAGCCAAAGATGGTACCAATGAAAACTACAAGCCCTCATACAGCTACGTCGATGGGAAAAATAAAAAAGTTATGACTTTTGAAAAGTGGAAAAATGGAGATGAAAAACACCAAAAAATTGATGCATCCTTTGGGATGCAAAATATGCTGCAACACTAAGGGGCTAATATATAACTAAAACATGTGACTACTGTCAGGCCTAAAACTGCGCTGTGAAGTTTAACTGCTCTAGTTATCTCATCCGTGTTCTGGTCCATACCCTACACACATAGTGCAGATGTTGGGCTGCGGTCACATCTAAAAGAGTGTTCTTTTTGGTTCAGTGTTGCAATGCATTGTAGGTAAGGTAGTGTTGGGTAATGTGCCACTGGGGTATTTAGTTTACTAGCGTGTCGTGCTGCCTAGTACTCTGCCAATAAAGAGTGTCAGCCCAGCCTCTACTAAATTGATCAGCCCCAAACCAGGCTAACCACAGTGATGCCAGTGAGCCTTGTGTGTAGTACCGGGACCCAGACGCAGGAAGCTTCCTTCTTGCAGTTGGGGAGATGCTGTGGAAGCTCATGATGGCACAGGTGTGGAGAAGAGCATGCTGGGAGGATATGATCAATGGTAAAAGAGGATAAAAATGAAAAGTACATCAAAAATAATATCTGTCCTCCTAATTCACCCATATTATTAGGAGCATCCACTACGATATGGAGGCATGTTGCACTGGTGACATCCACCCTTGTAATAATGCAAAATGTTAATGTTACCATAAGTAATTAACCGGCACTTTCTTAGTCTCTCCAGCCCCATCTGCACTTAACCCCTAAAATGACTACTTTGTAACCATTTACAGAACCCATATACCAGCTATTGGTGGGGAATAAGCTAGGATAAATATGGGCACCGCTGGGCTAAGGACAAGTACTTCACTCTTGCTCTTCAGCAGAGTAAGAACATTATATTATAAAGTTTTTTTTTTTTTTTCTGAAAGTAATTATATGAAGTTATAAAAGGAAAAAGTAAAAAAAAATGTTTCTGCAGGGAACGAATAGATAGATTCTGATTTACTGGATGCTGCAGGACTGTTGACTTGACCTTGAATGACGTTGGGATGCAATATTGTTGTACCTTTATGTCCACAACCTACATTAAAGCAGCTGAGACTTCTTCCTTTTGTGTGGGTCTTGCATGTTGGAACCCCGCGATCACACACAGAAAACTGTCCGGGCCATCGCCTGATTGCCCCGTAGCTGTGAGGCTGCTCTGTAGAGAACCACTGACATGGAGACACTCCAATCTAAAGAGATGATGAAAGAGTAATATACATTTATTTGTTAGGTAACATAACTTTTAGGGTATGTTCACATGTTGCAGAATTGGCTTTGGAAATCTGCAGCATTGTACAGAACAATCATTATTTGTAATCTCCTCCACATGCTGCAGACAAGATCCAAAGCGTAAATTGACCTGCCGTGCGGACTCTTACCTATTCATAATGAGGGCATGAAATCCGCTGCAAAATCCACCTGTCATATGCAGATTGTTATGTGGATTTACACCCAAAATCTGCATCCTGTGAACTTACACTTTAGATTTGTACTTTGTGAGGCCTGACCTAAGGAGGAGAAGGCTTAGGGTGTGCTGCGTACAGAGACGAAGAACATCATTCTACCTTTTATATTCTAGTCTATTCTATTACTTTTTGTTAATCGATGTACTTTGTAGCCCTGAAGGACAGCAAGTGGACATTAAGAAGTCCAGTTACAAAAAGGTACGGTACCCACAATACAGCCTTGCTCACCTCTAATGCTTTGTTTATCATGTTTTTAGCATTACTGTCATCTTTTGTTAATCTGTTTTAGGCTGCCTGCTCTCGAATGGTTGTTCCATCCGATTTTTGGACCGAAAACTCAGTCTGTAAATCAGATGGAAATAGGATGCATTCATCTGAATGGGTGTATGCACATGGGCGTTTTGTAAAACTTGGACTGACAGTCTGAGTAAAAAATAATCGCAGCATGTCTCATTCTTGTCAGACGCTCAGACAGAAATGACACGTGATTAGTGCCCGAGAACCTTGGGTGCAACAGTTTATCAATCTGTGTGCATGTACCCTTAGGAAAGCTAGTGGGCATGCAAATGTGACCCATTCACAGATCCCACAGTGGTCTCCTCTCAACCCTCACGGACCCCTTATATCTGCCCATTCGCACAGTGCTGTAGTGGGATATAGGCAAGCAATTTTGCCATTAGAAAATGTAAAGAGGATGCATCTGGTCTGTTCCAGTAAATACTGTACATCACAGGTTCTGGGCAATAATAACAGCCAGTTGTTAATTTATTCCTACATGTTCATGATGAATAACGGCGGACACTGCAGAGCTCTAAGCAAACCTGCGCCAACATTATCGTGTCATGGGGAATGCAAGTATCTAAACCATCAGACCCCTCAGGGGAAGTGCCAGGGCTGATTTCATAGAAAAACTGATTGACTATAGTATGTAACTATTGACAGTCAAGTAAAATGTGAGAGTTTTACTGGTGGTTATCTGACTTTAAGATAAATGCTCTTTGACTCAATCTGTATGTAATCCCAACGTTATATTAGAAATACAGTTCATGTGCATTGAAGATCAGCGGAATTTGTGATGTAACATAGTGTGAAAGGCTGAAAAAAGCCCTACGCACATGCAGTTCAGCCTATTACCCCCCAATGTTGATTCAGAGGAAGGCAAAAACCCCAATGAGGTAGAAGCCAATTTACATCATTTTAGGGGGAAAAAAATTCTTTTCGACTCCAATCTGGCAATCAAAATAATCCCCGGATAACCGACCCTTCTGAGTAATCAGTGATATAACATGTAATATTGTAACACTCAAGGAGGGCGTCCAGGCCCCTCTTATACTCTTCTAGTGAGTTCGCCATCACCACGTCCTCAGGCAGAGAGTTTCATAGTTTCACTACTCTTACAGTAATGTCAGTGTAGAAACCTTCTTTCCTCTAGACATAGAGGGTGCCCCTTTTTACAGTCACAGCTCTGGGTATAAATAGATGATGGGAGAGATCTCTGTACTGTCCCCTGGTATATTTATACATAGTTATTACGTTGTTCCTCAGCCATCTTTTTCCTATACTACATAATCCTAATTTTGATAGCCTCTCTGGGTATTGTAGTCCACCCATTCCATTTATCACTTTAGTTGCCCTACTTTGTACCTGCTCAAGCTCAGATATGTCCTTCTTGAGTACCGGTTCCTAAAACTGTCCCCAGTAATCCATTTGTGGTCTGACCAGAACCTTGTAAAGAGGAAGATCAATATTCTCGTCATTTCCCCCTAGACCTCTTCTGATGCACTCCATGATCCTATTTGCCCTGACAGCAGCTGCCTGACACTGGTTGCTCCAGTTTACAGTTAACAAGCTTACAGTTAACAAAACCCCCAGGTCCTTTTCCATGTCAGTGTTCCCCAGTGGTTTCCCATTTAGTGTGTAATGGTGACATGTATTTCCCTGACCATGTGCACAACCTTATATTTAGTGTTAAATCTCATTTGCCACTTTTCTGCCCCAAACGTGTCCAGATCCTCTTGCACCCACATTCTGTGCTCTTGTGTTAATTATTTTGTATAATTTTGTATCATTTGCAAATATTGATATTTTACTGTACAATCTTTCTACCAGGTCATTACTGTGCTACCCCTCTAGTTAACCCTCCAATACTGCCCTCTGTGCTACCCCACTAGTAACAGTTACCCAATCATTGTATGGACCATTTAAAATCATCCTCTGCTTTCTATCACTGACCAGTTAGCCACTTACACACATTCTCGCCCAGACCAAGCATTCTAATTTTATATACCAAAGTTTTATGTGGCACAGTATCAGATACACAAGATCCAGTGACTCACCCTGGTCCAATCTAGAACTTACCTCATCATAGAAGCTGATCAGATTAGTTTAACAGCAGCGGCCCCTAATAAACCTGTGCCGATATGGAGTTATATAGCTAATTTTATTAAGGTATTCAGGAAAGCATCTGTTAGAAACTCTTCACATGTTACCCATAATAGAAGTTAGACTTACTGGCCTATAATTTCCAGGTTCACTTTTTTGACCTCCTTTTGAATATCAGCACCACATTTGTGCCAATTCAGTGGAACAGAACCCATCACTATAGAGTAATTGGGTATAAAAAAAACACGGGTTTGTGTATCACATTACTTAATTTCCAGCAGTGTATGGCATCAGGACCTGGTGATTTCTGTATTTTAATCTTTTAAGGCAGTTCTGCACTTCTTCCTGGGTTACACTGTTGAGATTTAATGGAGAGTTTACTTTATCACACTGCATTTCATCTGACATTTCATTTTCCTGAATAAACACACTGGAGAAAAACTATGTACAAGATTTGCTTTCTCCTCATCACTCTCTACAATTTTCCCTTGTTACTTTTTATATGGCCAACACTTTCTGTTTTATATCTTTTTACTATTTATATAGTTGAAGAACAGTCTAGTTTTACTTACTTAGGCAAAACGCCTTTCTGTTTCCACCTTTTGCTGCTTTTATCATTCTTTTTACATAGTTTATTTTTTTTCCTTACAGACATTTAGTTCATCTTCGCTGACTTCTTATTTTAGTAGTTTCAGTTTTTTCTTTTTGCTGTTTATTGCCCCCTTTATATCTGTATTGAGCCACATTGGTTTTCTCCTAATACTAAGTATTTTATTCCTGTAAGGTATGAACCCCTCACAGTAAGATTTAAACATTTCCCATTTATTGTTTGCACTCTTAGTTTTGGTGATATTGCCCCAGTCATGTCTTATGGTTAGGGGCATCTCTGAGCTGGTCGAACTTTGCCTTCCTAAAGTTTAGTATTTTCGTAGCTCCCCTATAAAACTCCCTTTTAACCCTTCCCTCCACAGGACGTAAGGGTATGTCATGGCAGTGGGGGTACTTCCCACAACTGGATGTACCCTTACGTCATGTAGATAGCGTAAGATCAGAAGAGATCTCGCGCTATCCAGCAGCGGGAGCTGGCTGTCACTGATAGCCGGCCTCCCTCTGCAACAGCGGGGGTGCATCGGAGCAGCGACCCCCGCTGTTAACCCCTTCCCTGCCGCGATCTATGTAGATCATGGCATGGGGAGGGTTCATAGAGGGAGCGCGCTCCCTCTGTGACCTCATCTGGCTCTCGCAATGTAATCAATTGTGCTTTAGTTATTGACAGAAACTATAAAATCCGTAGGTTTCAGCTTCCCAGTTTATATCCAGATAGTTAAAGTCCCCCATAATAATTACCTCATTGTGATTTGCTGCTTCATCTATTTGCCTCCGTAATGTCTTTCCATAATGTGGGCTTTAAACAGGATTTTACACAAAAACAAACTCATCCCCTTTTCTTTTTTTTATGATCTCTTCTGAACAGACTGTAACGCTGTAAGTTCACTGCCCAGTCACAGCTTTCATCCAACAAAGTCTCGGTTATTCCCACTATGTCGTAATTTCCCTCAGACATTATTACTTCTGGTTCATCTACTTTGTTGGTCAGACTTCTAGTATTAGTCACCATACAGTTTACTAGCTTTTGGATATTTTTTAAGTTTATCCCTACTAACTATTCTGCCAGTTCTAGTTGTACTAACCTCTCAAACTGATCCACTTTCATTTCCATTACTTGGCCCCAGGTCACAGTCTACACTGTCCTCCCCTGGCACCCAGTCCCTAGTTTAAACACTTTTCTAACCTTCTAGCCATTTTCTGCCCAGCACAGCTGCTTCCTCCCCATTAAGATGCAGCCCAACCCTATTGTAGAACCTGTAGCCAATAGTAAAGTTAGCCCAGTTCTCCAGGAGCCCAAACCCTTCAGTCCTACACAAACTCTGGAGCCACTTGTTTACCTCACTAATCTCCCGCTGCTTTTCTGGTGTGGCACGTGGTACATGTAGTATTTCAGAAAATACTCTTATGGAGGTCCTTGCCCTAAGCTCACATCCTGGTTTCTTGACATCGTTTTTAAGGACCTTCCATGTACTTTTAACTTTGTCATTTTGCACCAATGTGAACCATGACCGCTGGATCCTCACCAGCCCCGCCCAGTAATCTGTCAACCCGACATATTGCTATTGGATCTCAGGGTTGTAAGCTGCTCATTTAGATCCAGGATCTGGGCTTCCAAATGTGCAACACGCTCGCATCTCATACAGCAGCATGCACCCTTGAATGGCTGTTGAAGGACTGTATACATGGCACAAGATGTACACTGGATGGCATAGTCGATCATGCAGCACGTTCTAAGGGTGACTACCCACTAGTGTTTGCGAATTTGCTGCGTTTTTTTCCCCAGATGTCTATGGGGCTTTCTAATGTTAAAAACGCATCGCGGCAAAATCGCAATTTACTGCGAAATCGCGATTTTGCGCGATGCGATTTTAACATTAACAAGTCCCATAGACCCTTGGAGAAAAAAAATGCTGCGAATTTCACAGGAGTGGGTAGTCATCCTAAATGGGGATCATAGAGATAAAAATCAAGTAATTTAAACAAGTGGAAAAACAACAGTAAATAAATAGAAGGGACGCCCTTCTAATGCCCCTGAATCTAAAGTCACCCGATTTTAAATCTCACACACTTAAAACAAACCACACTTTAAATCCACCACCCTCGCTTTTGCTTAGCTTTATGTAGCTCTCAGCAGCATTAATCCGCCAATGAATCCTGTGTTCAAAAAGCCTTTTGTATTAAGTGTTACTTTAGTCTCCCGTCTTACTAATAGGTACAATGTCCTTTTCTAGCTGTCCAAATTCTTACAGGTTATGCAGCAACGAAAGATCCTGCAAATAAAGGAGCTCAGTAAAGGCGTGGAGAGTATTGTGGCGGTAGACTGGAAGCACCCTGAGTAAGTATGAAATAAGTACGTTACAAGGATTTTCTGGGATATTAACATGTAATGTTTGATCAGCTTGGCTCAACCTCTGGGGCCTTTACAAATCAATGCAGTCAATTGGCTTCAACACAACTGCCAGTGGCTGTGCCTGGTACTGCAGCTTGTCCCATTCAGATGAGTGAGTTTGCAGCGGCCCATGTGTTGTGTTGATTGAACCCTCCTGCTAATGAAACATTGTTGACCTGTGCTTAGGTTAAGCCATCAGTGTTGCAATTTTTAAAAACCTCTTTATTTGTAGCTGTTACAAATTAGTTATAATGTTTTTATAATCAAATTCAGGTGTCATGTTGTACTATGTAGTCACGGCTTGTCTCTCACTGACCGATGTGATGTGTTAGATCTCTTTAAATTTCTAGGTTTGTAAGCTTTTTGTACTACAAAAATGTTGCATTTTTGTTGGTCCGTTTCTGGTGCTCCTTCCTCAATGGATTCTCTTCTCAAAAAGTTTATGAAGATTGGGTTATTGCAGTATACAACGTCCTGGACTTCAGTCTCCTGATTTCCTCTTTGGCCTGTTGGGTCAAGATGTCAGTGGCAAGCTCAGTCTGTGCTTACCACATTTGTATGTTCCTGGCCAAAAAGATATGTTGTTCAACTACAAGAAATTCAGAAATCTGAAGTCTGTTCCACTGTGTGGGGACCTCCCTGATCATCTTCTGCATCTCATACGAGGTGTTCATATTAACCATGGGGGCAGGGAGGCAAAGCGCTATCAGATTACCAGTTGTTTGCTGTCGCAATGGCCACTGCTCTCATCACTGTCAGTCTTCAGATTGGTCTGAACTAGAGATAAGCAAGCACGCTCAGATAAGGCAGTTACTCGAGTGAGCATCGCTCTTCTCGAGTAACTGCATTCTCATCCGAGCAGTTGCTCACTCGAGTAACTGCCTTATCCGAGCGTGCTCGCTTATCTCTAGTCTGGACACCTCGTACTGGATTTTTGTAAACACTACCTTCATATTTGGAAGTATCACCATCTACTGAAATAATGTCTGATTTGCATAGTGCCAGAATCCATGTTCTATTTTCGTCTAGATTTATATTCGCGGGAGCACCACCAAATGCCCTCAGGCAGCCATATCTCTAGCTGACCATAATCTTTATGGTGGTGGTATCCTTGCTTCCATTTGTAGCATTAAGGTTTATGTGGCCTTCAGAAAGTGATAAAATTCAAAAGAATTGTGAGAAATTTAAAATCGAGGAAACTCAATGGAGGCCACAGGTTGGCACACTCAGATGTGGCATGTCTGGTAGACGTTCGGCATAAGCTTTCTCTCATCAGTGAGGATATGCCAACCGTATCACCACAGGTGCAGTATCCGAAGAAAATGGACTCCTCTTGATGGGATGAAACTGAAAGGGAGGAGACACAGATTAGATATTAGACAGTGAGGGGGATCAGTGAGTGGTATAGGTTGCCACGGGAGGTGGGGAGTTCACCTACAATGGAAGTCTTCAGAAGCCGGAAAGACATCTGTCTGCAATGATTTAGTCCTGCATTGAGCAGGGGGTAGGTCCTGATGACCCTGGAGGTCCCTTCTAACTCTACTGTTCTACAATGCCATATTTGCCACCAACGCAATGACCAACATCCAGTTGCCAGGAACGATATAATCCCTTAAAGGGAACCTGTCACGTCCCCACAGCACCATAAACTAAGATAGAGCCGGGTGTGGTATTTATACTCGCTAGCAACCGCAATCCAGCACTATTACCCACCGAAGATTGCACGGTGCACAACAATCTGACTCTTCAAGTTTACGTGCATGCATTTTCCCATTGATTTGTGTAGGAGAGCGTTTACACAGGAATCTGAAAAGACATTTTCAAGTGCCGCTTGATCTTCAGTGGGTGACAGCGCTGGATTGCAGGAGCAGGTGAGTGTCAAAAATACTTCACCCGGCTCCCTGTCGTGTCCCCTAACAGCACCATAACTTAGTTTATGGCTCCGTGGGGACGTGACACTTTTCCTGTTAGCTTTCCTTTTTTTGTTCTTTGTGAACTCCTGTACATGGAGGTTTTGTATATATCTTTATATAATGTTCCTCTCGCCCAGGACACTTTTGAATACAGATGGAACTTGTATCCCTGAGGGTTATTTTCTTTGTGTACTTTATATACAAAGACCAAGTATTTTTCAATATCCATTTTTGTTCGTTGAAGTCAGCACCAAAGGCATTCAGGTCCAATCATTGACTTACTGAAGCGGTGGCCACCACACAACTTGCACTAATTGCAATTCTTAAATGCACACATGGATCAGGGGTACTTTTGTATATCTGACGCAGAGGAGACTTTTTTTTTTGTTGTTTAACGATGGATGTGAAACTATTGTTTACGCTTTTTGCCTTTGCACAATTAAATACTGTTAAAAACTCCAGTAAAGGTTTTTTTTGTCTTTAATAAATGGTTTGCATTAAAAAACTCTTTACGTAGTTCTTCAGCAGCTGCAGTGTGCGCCGATCATACACACCTCAGCTGCTTCTGAGCTTCGATTGGAATGTGTTGAGGGTGTTTCACATTCATCAGTAAAGAAAGGCCCATCTTAAAGACCTTTTACATGGGCTGATAATCGTGCCGCAATCCAGCGAGAATCTATCGTTCAGTGTAAATCTATTCTTTGACTGAACGACAAATGAGAACTCCATCGCTTCTTGTTCGTCATTCAGTTTCTGTATGCAGAGAACGGAACGAGGGATCGGCTGTGTAAATGAGTAGCATCCCTAATGGAGGCGGCGGGGCGGTACGCTCCACAAACTGCTGCGCCTCCATTCACTAGTGATGATCGTTCCTGTATAAGCACATCAACGATTATTACTGGGACGACCTGTCAGGCATATGCACCCAACATGTCGTCTCATGTAAAAGGGCCCTTACTCTTTTTAAAGAAGTTTGGAGCTCTTGTTTGTACTAGAAGGAAGATCCACATTTGATGTAAATTATGAAGACTATTTGTGATAATATGTGTGCGGTTTCAGAACACCGGGGGGACTTCTAGTACTCCGATAAATAATAAAACATTTCTTTAAAAGCATTTTATTTGTTTAAACCGCAAGCAATGTTTTGTAAATTCTCCCATAGGGGTTGTACTGTAAGGTACGCCACCACCGCTTGAAAAATGTTGCATGCTCTTTTTGCACAGTATTACTTAAATTGGGCTAAAAGAAGCCTGAAATGTAAATAGGACTTTAAAGAATCAGTTTTACTTAAAAAAGAGAGATTTCTGCTGCAGTTTTTTTCTGGCGTAAATAAGAGCCAGGAATATCTTCCTTTAGGTGGGAACAGAACTTATATTGATTTCTCAAGTATTTAGGTTACATAATTTGTAAAGCAAATTATTAGAATTGCAGAACCTTATGGGCAGTTTCTGAATCATTATGTGCCTCTATTCTGATGATTACAAAGAGAAAAAAGAAAGGCGCCAAAGCTTAGACTGACGGGTGCGACCGCAGCGGGGAGACAGAAGTTATGGCGTAACTTATAGTGGAAATGTACGTCAGCTGACTGTTGGAGTAGATTGCAGATTGTGGAGCGCGAAAGCCCCCAGATGTGCCAAATGTGTTAAACAGCGTGCTCATATTAATACTTTTTGTGTCCCTTCTTCCATCGGGCTCCAGATTAAGTCTTTATAAATTGCCCTTTATGCCATCTGGGCAAACCGGAAGCAGACATCTTGTGAGCAGCTAATAATTTGATGTATAACCCAGATGCTAACTTGTGTTAAACATTTTTTTTGCTTTTCTTGGCAGCATCAGGTCTTTTATTGCTTCAGCTTCAGAGGCTCCTGCTCCCGCAGAAGACATGGGTGGCGGAGCAGAGCAGTTGTATCAGCCACCGGAGATTATCTCCCTGTATGGAATTTCTGCCAAGATGTTGCCGCTGTTCCAGGAGTCTGGCCACAAGTAAGGGACAGGATCTACCTAGGAATACATTTGTTAAAATAAGTTTAAAGGAGTTTGCCAGTGCCGAGCTACATCGAGGGCAGAGAGGAAGCCGCTGCTCCAACCTCTGTGTAGTGGCCAGTGCTCGTAATTGCAGGCGCAGCTCTCATTAAACTTGATGGGAGCTGTGCTTGTAGTTGCGGGCTGGGGTCCCAATATTTTTAATGGAAGCTGCACCTGCAATTACAAGTGCTGGCCGCTACACAGGGGTTGGATCAGCGACTTCCACTCCGACCCTGGTGTAGCCCAGAGGGCACTGTTTAGAAAACCCCTTTAGTCACATCATTCAGTATTATGTCAATTCCCCACGCTGGGATCAAACACTATTATCAAGATGCCATTTATATTTCTGAATATGGGCATAAGAGAAGCATATGGCAATACAACAGTAAGGCCTCATGTTCACGGGGAAAATCAGGCCCGCTGTGGATTCTTCATTCAGAATCCCACAGCGGGTCCCTCCTTTCCCGCGGACATGAGATCTAAAATTAAGAATTCCTTACCTGTCCGGACGCTGCGGACCTGCTCTCCGTCGCGGCCAGATCTCCTTTCTTCGGCCCGGCGGATGTGCTCGGCACGCTAGCAACGTGCCACGCGGCTGCGCCGTGCACTCTTTTTTTTTTTTTTTTTTTGAACTCCTGCTCTCCCGCACCGGAGAGCAGGTATTCAGCTGCGGGTGTGCCGCGGATCCGGACGGCTTCCATAGGCATAAATAGAAGCCTGCAGGAGACCCGCACTAAAATGGAGCATGCTGCGGGTGTTTTCCCGCACACGCAATCCACGCCTCAAGGGAAAATGACATCCACAGGTATTTAATTACCTGCGGGTGTCCAATGCCTATGAGGCGCGGAACACGTCTTTTTTCTTTTTTTTTCTTTTACCAGAATCTGTACATCTTCGCTCTTTTTCTACTAAGTTGGCCAACTGTTCCTAGCAACATTAGATCTGAATGTGTTGAGTCATTTAGAAGCGCCATTCTCATGCAGACTCGCACAGGCAGAGAGACTGCAACATGGCCATCTCCGCTCCCAGCACTGCATGAGTCTATGAGCCCTTTTACATCAGATGACCTGTTGGGTGCAGATGCCTGTCGGGTTGTCTCAGCGATAATTGTTCTTATGCTTTTACACGGGAACAAGCATTGCTAGTGAATGGAGGCGTAGCGGGCCGGGGTTCGTTTCAGCTCCATTCACAGTAAGCAGGCCATCGTTCATAGATGAATGTCTGCCTGTTTACACAGCCGATCCGTCGTTCAGTTTTCAGCATGAAGAACCTGAACGACGAAAGAGAAGCAAATGAATTCTTGTTGTCATTCAGTTGGGGCAGCATTTACACTGAATGATAATTTTTCAGATTCCCACTGGATGCAGGAATCTGAACGCTTTATCACCTTTACACGGCGCTGCAAGGGAGGGATATTGCTGCAGCTACCGCCCATTTCCTTCTGAGTTAATAGATGGGAGTCTAATTTGGCACTTTCATGAACTAGGCCAACATATACCAGGAGCGGCACACAATGTGACTGCAACAAAGTTTTGCAAACTTCTTTAATCTGACTGTGCATGTGTTGAAGAGTTCGCTTGTCGTAAATGTAACACATCATTTCCTTTATTTTTGTGTCTCTTGTTTTATAGAAAAGGAGACCTCCTTACCGCGAGCGATGTCAGAAGTGTGATCATCTCTTACGTCAAGAGCAATGAACTTGTCCACCCTGAAAACAAAAAGTGAGATTCCCGTCTAAATGGCCTTTAAGTGTGAAAGTAAAAGTATCTTTCATCTACATCTATTGTGCAAAAACAAAAACCACAGCCCTCTTTGACTGCATTGGTTCATGTCACTCATTTACAGTACATATACCTGCTCATATGGATGTTACTCTAGCTATTGCTAGTCAACAATGATATTCTGTGCCAGGCCCCCCGTTTCTTCAGTGGTTTGTAATCCAGAATAAGGTAAAAGCGGTCGCCCAACTTCTTTAAAAAAAATGCAACCGCTGGCTATGTCATAAAATAACAAAAGAAGCAATACTCGCCTCTCTTCTTCCTCGGAATAGCGTAGCAGTTCTCATGGCCCTGCTGGTCTGTACTGACAGGGAAGGTCAGGTGACCACTGCAGCTAATCATAGGTCGCAGCATCACTGCTCGTTCTCCTGGCATCAGCACTTACGTTCTGGGAGTTCAGAATGGTGACGGTTGCTTGACCTCAGCTATCGGTACAGAACAGGAGGGGCTCAGGAGCCAATGTGTTGTTTACTGTGGGGAGAAGACAGGCGAGTATTGCTTCTTTTATTTTATGGCATACCCAGATGTTTAAAAAAGGACAACTCCTTTAAACAAGAGCCATAAGTTAGTTGTAGCCTGTTTTGCTTTATAGTGTAAAAGATTTCTTTTTGATCTCTCAAAGGGTATGTTTACATGTAGCAGCAATTCTGCTGTTGTGCCGCAGCTTAACATTCCACGGGCAAATCCGTAGCATTTACACCAAAGAGTCAAAATCCGCACCATTGTTGTGCAATTTGACTAGAAATCCGCTGCGTTTCCGCTCTTCCCTCACCTCCAAAGTCTTCTCACTCTCAGCTCTTCCTTCACCGGGCACCCAGCGGCATCTAGTGAGCCCAGCCTCTAGTGGTCAAGATTTTGACCAAATAAAGCAAATTTTGGTGTGGATCTGTTTTTGACTCTTCCACTGAAGAAAAGTCACAGTAAATCCACAACAAGCAGACTGCACCATCAGGGTATGTCCATACTGGCAGAGCTTCCTGTTAGTGTTTCCGCATCATTTGCAGATTTTGGTGCAAAATTTTGCCCTTCATTTGAGGAGGTGAAATCCACACTGAAAAATCCGTGCTATAATCGGCATGGGGGTTTAAATTCCGCACCACGTGTCAGTTTTCGCAGCGGATTCTTCTGCAGCTTGTGACAAGATTGTGAAAAGCTCCTGTACTTTGCTGCAACTGTAAATGCAGATTTTCTGATCAGAAAGTCCACACAAAAAATCTGCAACAAATCCACCTTCAGGCTGCCTTCAGACATGCCGTATATGCTGAGGAATCAACACAAAAGGTTATTATAGGAAAGTCCCTAGCATTTATAGTACAAGCAAACGTGGATGAGATTTAGCTTGTACTCGCACCTAATGCATTTACTGCAGGTTCCCCCTAGTGGAAAAAATTAGCTGAAAATCTGCATTGAAATGCCCACCATTGGTAGGGATAACCGCATGGATCCACAGAAGATTTCACCCTGTCATTTGAAGGGGAAAAATCTGCTGCAGATCAGCGTAAAAATCTGCATGTGGATTTTGGTGCAAGTCTCTACCAGAATCCGCCAGGGTCTTTTCACATGCGCATATGCGAGTTTCGCCCACGTGAGACAGCACATGGACACATGTCAAAGTACTGTCCAATACCCACAGGCAGTAGACATTGCATGTCTGTTTCTGGACACTGATGCAGACCACAATAGGACATGCTGTGGTTTTTTTTTCATATGGTCATGCAAATAGCCTAGTTGGCTTTAATGGGTCCGTGAAATACGCCCATATTAATGCACCCTTGAGGTGCATTCCAACCTGGCAAATTTGCCATGCAGGAGAATCTTCACGTGGATTTAGGCTTTTGAAGGTACATTCACATGTAGCGCAATTGCTTTGTTTCTTTTGAAGATTTCCACGGGAGAGCTGCAACAAAAAACCCGCTGCATTTCGCGGCATGTTTTGGAGCAGTTCGGCCGCCGGCATTCCACTGTGGCTGTCTCTCCCCATAGAGTGAGGCCGCAGCGGAAAAGAAAAAAAGAATTGACATGCCGCAGAATTGAATTCCGCGCTGCATGTCTGTTTCCGCCCGGCTTTGCTGCAACGGATTGGCTGCCCCATATGGACGAGATTTTTGCAAAATCTCATCCCCATGGCTGGCTAATTCCGGGGTTAGGAGCAGAGGGCGGAATTGCCGCACGGAAATTCCACGGTGATTCCATCCCGCGTGAACTCAGCCTTAGGGTTCAAATCTGCTGAGGAGCTGCACCAAAATCCTCATCACTATCTGCACTAAATTTGGATTCGCTCAGAATTTTTCCAGCTGCTGAAAATCTACAGCAAATCTGCTGCGTGTGAACAAACGTACTACTTGCCTTTAAAAGTGAAATAGAAATAAATAAAACTGTAACATGTAAACTGTAAAACTTTAACTCTGTCAAAAACAATTCCCCCCGGAAGAAGTTGTTGTTTTGCTGCAAAACTCAGCATGCAGTTTCATCTCTGGCAGATATGTAAATGATGAGAGTTGTGGTGTGATTAGATGAGCGGTCTTGTCACCTTAGGACTTAAAAGTGGTCTGGTTACCTCGGGGTGAGCGCCTCAATCCTGCCTTTGCTGTGGAGCGGCACACTGCCCCCTGCTGGTGTGATAGTCTGGGGGGGCCCCTAGCAGTGGTACGAGGGACCCTGACAGCTCAGCGATATGTTCAGGACATCCTGCAGCCACATGTGCTCCTCCAATGGCGGCTTCCAAGAGGCAACAGTATAATGCTCGGCTGCACACACAAGGGGATCACAGGAATACCCCCCACAACATTGTCACACTTCTGTGGCTGCCCGATCCCCAGATTTATCGCCATTAGAACATGTATGGGACCATCTGGTTCAACGGTCTATGAGTTTGCACAATCTAGAGGCTCAGTTATAAGAAATGTGGAGTGATATGCCGCAGGATACCATACAGAATTTGTATGTCTCTATGCCCGCCTAGGTGGCCATTTATATTTTTTTCATAGGGAGGAGATGTTCTGGTCCTCTAAATATGGCCATAAATATGCGTATTTATGTATTATTTCTAGATATTCTTCTCAGTGATGGATTTAGTGGTTCGAGCAGAATGCTCGTTCCGCTGTAAGAGCAGAGTGTGTGATGATATACTGGCATTAGCTGATCGGCTGCTCTACGCATGCTCAAGCCGGCTGACCGCCAGGGACAACGCACACGTATGCTGTTCCTTCACCACCATCCAGAAAACAAATGCTGTGGGGAGGCAGAGGAGCAGCTCGGGTAATAGAACTACTGGAGGTCGGAGCATACACAAGTGACTCTGGTGGGGTCAGAGCAGGACCCGTAACTTCTAAATGGTCAGACATTGAACATCACTTGTATTGAATGTTACACTTATCAACAAAAAATACATGAGCCTCCATTGTGATCTGGTAAAAACCCTTTATATTAGATGCAAGATAATGTCTGTCAGATCAGATCAATCTTGCACGTCTTTATTTTGTAGACTTTTTAGTCCACGCTGTTTCCTTTTACTTCCCACTAGTGTTTTTCAGCAACTTTCCATGTTCCATGTGGTAGTTTTGACCAGTCTCTACTCTGCCCTACAGCTTTGTCACAGTCAACCCAGTGATATGCGACTGCTTGTTGGATAAATCTGAGTACAATGACATCTCTCTTCTCAAATGGGACGACCTGGTAACAAGGTATAATTCATAGTTAACCTTCAGCAGTAGTAATCGGATCATTTTGCTTTTCTCATTGATGTAGTTCTGATTTCTAGTACTTGTATCACTTATGTTGGCCACAGGTTCTGGTACAATGGTACATTTCCTTTACTGCAGCATAAAAACATATAGCTTAAATGGATACAAAAAAAGTCAGTGTTGAATGCTTCTTAATATTCAATAATGTTACAAAGCCACTTAGCACATCTGAAGAAACTTTCTATCCATAGGGGATGGGGGGGGGGGGGTAGTTGTTTTGTGTAAATGCTGCACAGCATCATTACCCAATCAAGAGTTACCTGATTAGGGATTGCGTTAAACTGAAGCCAAATTTTATGCTCTACTTGATGTATGTTTTCTCCCTAGGTGTTTAGTAAGAATGCAGCAGTCGCATCAAGTGACCTTCCCTGGGTGCTCTCCTGTTATTCGGAAGGGGAACATTGACCCTATTGACATCACTGTAGCACAAAGGGCTTCAAACAAAAAGGTGATTTTCACTGTAACTTGATTAACACTGTGGGTCATGCAGTATAAGGTTTCCTACTAACCGTCTAACTACTAATTATTGGGGTTGATAATGAGCGCAGACATGGACTCTTATTTTCAGATTTGGAAATATGACATGTGTCACTTTAACATAGAATAACTCTGTAAAGGTTTTGCATATCCAAGTGATTCTGACATTGTTTTCTCGTCCATATCATTGGGGGACCCAGCCAGACCATGGGATATAGCCACTGCCACTAGGAGGCGACACTAAGCAAAAGTGTTAGCTCCTCCCACCAGGCTATATCACCCCTGCAGGCACTCAGCTAATTAGTTTTTAGCTTAGTGTCTAGCAAGGAGGCAGACATGTCAGGTCCAGGAGGACGTTATGGCGGGCATACGGGGAGTCGGGGCTTTTCCCTGGTTTTCCTGTACTCCCGGGGAGGGCGCAGGCAGAGGGTGTCTCCACCACTATGCGGCGCCCTACCCAGCGAAGAAAAAGTGGCACGACCCTGCCTATGTGCATTGGCGTCGTTGGCCCGCCAGCAATAGGGTTCCCCCCTCTGGAGCAGCGCCCCTCTCGGACGGCGAGCGCAGGGGGGAACACTGCTGGAGTGCAGAAAGGGGAGTAGGAGCGTACCCGGGTGGAACAGAGCGGCACTTCAAACCCCCTTCAAGTCTGCGGTTGGCTGCCAGGACCCCCTTCAGAGGACCCCCACCAGATTGCAAGGCTTCAGGTGTCGTTGGTCCTTCACCCTCCTCTCTCCTTCTCTCCACCCTCTATCTCACCCAGGCATGTGCTTAATGCCCCCCTCCCTCCTGTTCCCCCCCCCCCTTTCCCCTTCTGTACATTAAGGGATTGGGGGCTGGGCTCTTACCGGCAGGGCTGGGAGGATGCTGCTGCTAGCCATTGGAGTCCTGATGCGGGCGGCTGACGGCGGCGGCGGTACGCACGCTCCTGCGGTTAGTCTGCACATTACAGCCTGCAGAGTGAGCTGCGGCGCCCTGGGGGGCGGGGCGCCGGCCCCGGGGGTGCTTTTGTGTGTTGCACATGGCGCTTCCGGTGACACAGCGGGACTTCCGGTGCAGGCCACGCCCACTTCACTCGGCTGGTCTGCACTCTACAGTGTACAGTGAGCTGCGGGGATGCTTTTGTGTGTTGCACAAGCCACTTCGGTGACGAGGTTGGACTTCCGGTGCATGCCACGCCCACCTCGGACGCGCGGGACATTTAAGGAGGCGGCCAGGAGGGAAAATGGCCGCTTACAGTAACAGGACAGCAGTTCCCCAGCTTTTGCAGGAACTGCTCCCCAGTGAGTTGCCCAGGTCTTTCCAGTGGCATTTACTACAGCCAATCAGCAGCATTTGTCATCCACATCACCAGGCTCCAGCAGCACCAGTCACCTGCAGCGACAGTCTCCAGCAGCGGCAGCTTCCAGTGTCGGTACCACCGAGAAGGCTGCCGGGACCCAGAAGCTCCAGCTGGGCCAGGACAGCCGCAGGACGGGGTAAGCCCTGCCAAGGCAGCTCTCCCCTGTGTTGTTTCCCCCCTGCGGGTACTCGCTTGCAGCAGTACATGGAGACACCCTACCCCTATTCCCACCACCCCTTGCGGTTATATATAGGTGTGGATTGCGTCATGTCTGACCCTAGACCAGAGGGTTCCAGTCAGGCTATGGGGAGGGCGAAGTTTTATGCGTGCACGTTGTGCAGCGCTAAGCTCCCCAGCGGTCAGGCGGAATCCCGCTGTGTAACCTGTATCCCAGTGCGATCGGCTCCAGGGACCCCGGTGCCCCCCGCTGCCCCTGTAGAGCAGGTAGCCGAGCCTGAATGGGCTAGATCCCTGGCCGCAGCAGTGTCAGGACTAGCCAGCTCGTCGGCAGCAATATTGCGCCGCTTGGAATCCGATTCGGAGGTGTCCTCCCCGGAGCGTTCGCGGGGAAGGTCACACAAGAGGCGGAGATCCCGCAGCTCTGAAAGGGTTTCCCACAGGTCTCGTCGGCCCAGAAGGTCATCCAGATCCTCTAGGTCGTGCCACTCTAGAGAGTCTTTTCACGCTCCTCATGGTTCCAGTGGAACATCCCGGACGTATCCTAGGTCCAGGGAAGATTCTAAGCTGTCTCGGCATACAGGGAGGTCGGTTAGGTCCCATCCGGATCTCTCACGGGCCTCATGCTCCTCAGCCTCTCAAGCGGTAGACCAGGATCAGCCTCCGCACGGTTTTTCGGGGGGGTAGTAGCGATCTGGAGGAGGAAGAAGGATCCGCTGTGTCATCTTTGTCAGACCTAGATGACGAACAGGTGTCCAGGCTGTCCACTTTAATGGACAGCTTGGTGTTAGCAGTGAAAGACATGCTGCAGGTAGCCGAGACTCCAATCGAGGTACCACAAGCTACCGTATCATTTAAACGGCAGAAACGCATTCGCCAAACATTCCCTTTCCATCAGGATTTTGAAGAAGTCCTGGGGAAAGAATGGGAGAGTCCGGACAAACGTTTCAGGCAGCCAGGTAAATCCTGGGACGCCGCCTATCCTTTTTCAGAGGATCTAGTCAAAAGCTGGTCGGTGCCTCCGGTGGTAGACCCACCAGTATCGCGCTTATCAAGGAGCACGGCGTTGCCTTCAGCCGAGGTTGCGGTTCTAACCGACACACAGGATAGAAAACTTGATGTATTGGCGAAGACAACTTTTCAGGCGGCAGGCACCGCCTTGCGACCCACCTTCGCTTCAGCCTGGATGAGCAAGGCGTCGGTGGCATGGGCAAAACAACTACGCAAGGATATTTTGGCAGGCGCCCCACCCAGTGAGCTGTTAGACGTCACTGAAAAGATCATACAGGCAGGAAGATTCGTCTGCGCGGCGAGTTTGGATACAGCCAAATTTGTTGCACGCGCATCAGCGGCGTCCGTGGCTACACGGAGGACGCTATGGCTGAAAAACTGGTCAGCGGATGCATCATCTAAAGCGGTTCTGAGGAAACTGCCATTTGAGGGCAAGAGACTGTTTGGCCCAAAGCTCGACGATCTAATTAAGGACGCTACGGGAGGGAAGAGTACGTCTCTCCCGCAAGGGGCTGGAAGATCAAGAAAGGCGCCATCTAGGAAGAAATCCTTTTTTCATTCCTTTCGGCAGGTTACATCCCGGCCCACAACAGGACAGTAGACGCAGCCAGAAAGTGCCCCAGCAGAGCAGAGGAAGAATCCTTCCTTTAAGACCAGGCCAGCCTGGCGAGCTCGCTCCAAGGCACCTAGGGACGCGAGGACAGGAGTATCAGCATGAGTGTCTTCCCCCACCCGCTATTCACAGGGTGGGGGGCTGGCTTTTCCGGTTCCAGGATGTACTGGCACACTGGAACAGGTCGCAGTGGACGTTGGACCAGGGAATCCCCATAACGCCAGGGGTTCGCCTTGCCCTGAGATAGTGGACAAGTCTCTGGAGAATCCAGGGGGGTCGGTCACTGGTTCTCAAGAGGTAAGGAGGTCCAGCAATCCTGGTGGCTCCGGATTGGCCGAGGCTAGTAGGGTATCCAGACCTGATCGAAATGCTGGCCGACGCTCCATGGCCACTCCCAGAACAGGAGGACCTACGATCACAAGGACCACCCGAATTTAAGGTCGCTTCGTTCGATGGCCTGGCCGTTGAGACCGCGATATTAAAGAAACGGGGATTCTCGGAAGCAGTTATCCGAACTATGGTCCAAGCCAGGAAGCCGACATCATCGAGAATTTATTACCGCGTATTGAGATGCTTCTTCAGCTGGTGTGAAGACCGCCATATACATCCCATGCATTTCTCACTAGCAAACATCCTAGCGTTTCTACAGGCTGGACTAGAATTCGGGCTGAAGTTAGGTTCACTAAGAGGGCAAGTATCAGCCCTTTCAGTGCTGTTCCAGAGACCTATCGCTAGTAGGTTGGCAGTGCGGACTTTTTCTTCAAGGGGTCGCACATACGTCACCCCCGTTCAGGCCACCTACTCCGGCATGGGACCTGAATTTGGTGCTGGATGCTTTGCTATCACACCCTTTTGAACCACTCAGGGACGTACCCCTGAGACTGCTATGCTGGAAAGTGGTCTTTTTGGTGGCGATCACGTCTATACGGAGAGTATCCGAATTAGCTGCACTATCGGTCGAACCACCCTTCCTGACTTTCCACCAAGATAAGGTGGTGCTGAGACCGGTTCCGGGTTTCCTACCAAAGGTAGTATCAGCATTTCACCTTAATGAAGATATTGTACTTCCATCGTTTTGCCCGGTACCGGAACATGCGAGAGAGAGAGCACTGCACCGGTTGGATTTGGTAAGGGCCCTACAAATTTATGTGGCAAGGACCAGAGACTTTCGGAAGACAGAGACTCTGTTCATAATCCCGGAAGGGCCGCGTAAGGGTTCTGCGGCCTCGAAGGTGACCATCTCAAGGTCGATTCGGTCGCTAGTGACTGAGGCTTATCAAGCCAAGGGGAGGTCACCACCATTCCGGATAACAGCCCACTCTATAAGGGCGGTGGGGGCTTCCTGGGCGGTTCAGCATGGAGCCTCAGCATTACAGGTATGTAAGGCAGCCACTTGGACGTCCCTGCATACATTTGCGAAATTCTATAGGGTCCATACATATGCGTCAGCGGATGCTGCATTGGGTAGAAAGGTTCTACAGGCGGCAGTCCCCTGACTGCTGGGGACCCCTTTTTTTCTGGGAATTCCCACCCTTCTATTTCCAGGGCTGCTTTTGTACGTCCCATGGTCTGGCTGGGTCCCCCAATGATACGGACGAGAAACGAATATTTTTGGTATAACTTACCGTAAAATCTCTTTCTCGTCGTGTTCATTGGGGGACACAGCACCCTCCAAAGGATTAATTTCGTTATAGCAGGGCGGAGCCCTTTGGTCTCGGGCTACAGATGACGAGATATATTTCCAGAAGACTGGTATGTCTTTACTTGGTTTACCTTAAAGTGTGAATAATTTTTTTGTGTACTCCCACTGGCTGTTCCTACTGCTTGCATACAAACTAATTAGCTGAGTGCCTGCAGGGGTGATATAGCCTGGTGGGAGGAGCTAACACTTTTGCTTAGTGTCGCCTCCTAGTGGCAGTGGCTATATCCCATGGTCTGGCTGTGTCCCCCAATGAACGCGACGAGAAAGAGATTTTACGGTAAGTTATACCAAAAATATTCGTTTTTCGACACATATTGTACTTCATTTAGGTGGTACAAATAGACCGATAGAATTTGTTATTTTTTCACATTTTGCACTGCAATGTCTCAAACATGTGAAAACATACTGTACACATTTTTGATGAGATACATATTTCTCTGTTTACTTTATTCTGGATGCACATTTGAAAAACTGTTTTGTTTTTTAACCATTTAGTAGATGTACAAATTTAAAGGGGTTGTCTCGCGGCAGCAAGTGGGGTTATACACTTCTGTATGGCCATATTAATGCACTTTGTAATGTACATCGTGCATTAAATATGAGCCATACAGAAGTTATTCACTTACCTGCTCCGTTGCTAGCGTCCATGGCTCCGTCTAATTTCGCTGTCTTCTTGCTTTTTTAGACGCGCTTGCGCTGTGCGGTCTTCTCCCCTTCTGCTCGGTCCAGGCACGAGCGGCGTTCTGGCTCCGCCCCTTCTACGCGTCATCACGTAGCTCCGCCCCGTCACGTGTGCTGATTCCAGCCAATCAGGAGGCTGGAATCGGCAATGGAACGCACAGAGCCCATGGTGCACCATGGTAGAAGACCCGCGGTGCACCATGGGAGAAAACCGCAGTGTATCCCTGGGAAAGGACCGGCAGCCATCTTAGGGAGAAGATTTTTTAAAGTCCTTATTTCGCCGGATCGGTAAGTAGCAAGCGGTTTAAAAAACCGCTTTACTTTGCTATTTTATGCCAGGGGGGTGACAGGGGGAATGGGGTAAGGTAAAATTTTGAGGTTTGCCACGAGACAACCCCTTTA
The DNA here is from genome assembly GCF_035609145.1 of Eleutherodactylus coqui. Classification (NCBI taxonomy): domain Eukaryota; kingdom Metazoa; phylum Chordata; class Amphibia; order Anura; family Eleutherodactylidae; genus Eleutherodactylus; species Eleutherodactylus coqui. Next base: position 138,662,613 of record NC_089840.1, on the reverse strand, counting down.
ACATATCAACATTTTGAGGAACACTTTGTTTTCCTACACCAAGCCAAGATTGCAAAGGCTCATAGGTGTCAGAATAATAGATACCCCCACAAATGACCCCATTTTAAAACTACACCCCTTAATGTATTCACTGAGGGGGGTCATGAGGATTTTGACGCCACAGTTTCTTTTCAGGAGTAAATGCAATTTAGAGGAGAAAAAATAAAATTTCATATCTTTGCAAATATGTCATTTTAAAGACAGGTTTTTTTTCTATAGTGCCCATGAAAATGAGGATTTACACCCCAAAATGGATCCCCCTGTTTGTCCTGTGTTCAGAAACATATTTGTTGTGGTGCTAATATTATGTCTGTATGCACAACGGGGCGCAAACCGAAAGAAGCAGCGGGTGGTTTTCAGAACAGACTTTTTGCTTGAAGCCCTTTTAAGCCCCATTGCGCACTTGTAGAGCCCTTGTGCGGCCAAAACCATAGAGAGACCCCATTTTGAAAACTAGACCCCTTAACGAATTCATCTAGGGGTGTACTGCGTGTTTTGACTCCACAGTATTTGAATGAATCTAAGCAAAGCAGAAGGAGAAAATTGTGATTTGTAATTGTGTCATTTTAAAAACTGTTTTTTTTGTACAGCACACATGAGAATGAAGACTTACACCCCAAAATGGATCCCCCTGTTTGTCCCGTGTTCAGAAACATACCCATTGTGGTGCTAATCTTCTGTCTCTATACACATCGGGGACTAAACCAAAAGGAGCATTACACTTCAACTGTCTTTTACTATTTACGTGATCGCCAATATCCATTGTATAACGGCGATCACATGACCAGGGACCACTCACCGCAGCCCTTGGTCACAGCTCCAGGCTCTCGGCTACTTTTAGTAGCCAGGAGCAAGGAGCTTTTAAATTTCCCGTCTGGCTTAAATATGACGTCTGCGTGCAGATCCCGGCATCAGGTCCTGGAAGACCAGAATGCCACAGGACATCGTGGAGGACGGGGGTAAGTACTCTCAGCTCTTCTCACGGATCTGATCCGTGAGGGAAGCTGAAACTTTACCTTTTTCCAACTTTGTATTTACTTTAATGCGATCGCTGCTATCCATTGGATATCGGCGATTGCATGACCGGGGGTGGGATATCCCGGCCCCACATAACAGCTCCAGGTTGTTGGCTAACTCCGGTAGGGAGCTGTCACGTCCACTGCCCGCAGGGCTTTAATCCCCATAGCGAGCGTGTTTTTATGGCCTTTGGGATTGAAGCCCAGCCAGCCAGGACGTAAAAACACTATGGGGAGGTCACTAAGGGGTTAAAGGGAACCTCTCACGTTCCAGCAACACTATGAAGTTATGGCGCAGTTAGGGGACGTGGTAGGGGGCCGGGTAAGGTATTTTTTTTTACTCCCCACTCTCTGGTTCCTGCAGTGCCCATTGGTGAAATTGTGCTGGCACTGCAAATCAAAATTAATGTATTTATTTTTTTTAACAGTGCTGTGCACACGCTCTTCCATAGACTTGAATAGGGGAGCATACGCACAGCACTGTGAGAAGAGTCGGATTATCAGTTCAGTGTGTAGTCTTCACCGGCCTGTGAGTATAAAACCTACATCCCTCGGCTCTCTGCCACGTCACCTAGCATCGCTGTAGCTTAATTTATAATGGGGATGTGACGGGTTCCCTTTAACTACTGTATATAGTTGGTGAGCATCTGCACTGTTATACCTAACAGCTATAATAGTGTGTGTATCTGTTATAATGTAACTCTGGGCAAAAGATGAGTCAGTCCCCATTCCGGGATCTTGATATATGTGATGTTTTTTCATAGTTCTGGTCAAAAGTTGAATTTTCCATTTTGGCCCGGACTTTAATGATTCTCCTGGTCGTACCACACTTTATTGTTGACGTCATATTGAACTGTTTGATGCAGGTAACGATCATTAAGAACTTGGAGTTGTACGGCTTGGACCCATCGGCATTTGCCAGCTTGTTGCAACAAAGAGTTCAGGCGAGCGCCAACTGCGCAGCACTTCCAGGGGCAAAAGAGCGAGTGCAGGTGCAGATTCAGGGCAACCAGCTGCCGCACGTTGGGAAGATGCTGCTAGGTGAGTAAAGTTTCCACACGGGGGACTGTATGCGTCATACAAAATACCGAAAGGTCATATTTTTATTTCAAATGAAACATTAATCCTTTATCAACGAATAATTGGAAAAAGCAAGTAAATAGTGGCTGCTGTTAGGGCAAGAGCTGGATGTGATTCTCGTGTTCCAAGGCTTAATGTGATCTTCAGTAGTTAAAGTAAACAATTTAAGGAAAAAACACAAGTTTCGGTGGCTGGTTGACATTTCTACTTGTGTAGAACTACACATACCCAGAGCTAACAAGTTGCTGCACCTACTTTAGTAAAGTGCATCCTACAAATAATGTAAGTTGTCCAAAACTCTGTTCTGATTAATACCTATGTTTGTAGGATACAAGTCTCCAGTTTCTGTTTAGCATGGAGCGGTCTGTTAGAACACGGTAAGGCTGAGTGCACACGGGCGGAAATTCCGCAGCGAGATTTAACGCCGAATTTCCGCCGTTGCATGTTACCATAGGATTGTATTAGTTTATGCAATCCTATGTAGACAGCCGCAATTTGACCATGTGAAAACTTGCGCGGTAACAAAATCACGGCATGACCTATTTCGGTGCAAGCCTCGCAGAGGCTCGCACAGAAACGTCACCGCTGATGCGCGCCAGCTCTGCTCTGTGCATGTGCGGCTGTGTGCCAGCCAGCACATCGCAGAGCAGAGAAAAGACACCAGAGGTGCGTCCATGTTTACCTGTGGACCACGCACAAATTCACAGTAAGCATTCAATGACATGCATACTTCCTGTGTGCCGCCAAGCCCCATACACTACCTTGGCATGTTAAGCACATGTAATGCACACCAAGATAAGACATGGCGCATTTTTTCACACAAGTAATACGTGCATGAAAAAACACGGGTGTGAGTAACCCAATAGAAATCAATGGGCTATTGGCATCATGTGGTGTGCATGCAAAAATGACATGTGCGACATGTGAGCCCGGCCTAATTGGCATACTTTGCAAAAGATCACATGCAGGTAAAAAAATGTATTTTATGTATTAATGCCAATAGTAGGTGTGTGTGTGTGTGTGTGTGTGTATATGTATGTGTGTATAATAAATATATATAATTACTGTACACTCAGTATTGGCATTAGTAGGTGTAGAATACATGAATCCTGACATGCTGCCTTCCTTGGTCTAAATATGTACTAAGAAATGCCTTCTATGTTCTATTTCTTTTTTAGAACATTTTAAGATTCCTCGGAAGTATGTGAATGGATTAGATCTATCTGCTAAATCCAGCAAGAAGAAATGAAAGAAATCTATCTCCTGGTCAGATCTGTTTGCTTCGAATGAGTCTGTGCTGGACAACATAGGAAGAAATGTCATTAATAAACTGCCAGTAGGTGGACAACCACAAGCGAGCATCGACTGCAACTAGTATTAGGAAATGTTAGCAATATCCCACTGCTTGCAATGGTTGGACATTCTCTCTGGCCCTACGAAGGAATTCTCTTCTGAAACCTATGGCTGCAGAATAGCTGGATAGAAACCTCTGCAGAAAAGACTTGATTTATGAAAAGTGCACTGAATCACACAAGTACTTCCAATTGTCCATTGTCTCATTAACTGGTTAGCTAGATTTAGTACCAGACATCTCCATGTGTGTATATATACCTCCACTTGCGATACCCTGCCCAACCTGTTCTAATCCATAGGCGTGCATGACTTTTCAGTTATCCTACTCTTGCATTGGCAGCGGTACCAGCAAGTGTCAGATTGGGCAGGAGATCATGGAGTGGAGGCATACTTTAAAGGCTTTGGACACCTTTTGGAGGGTATTTTCCCATTTTAATGCTTGTATTTTGGGCTGACAATCATTTCTGCATTAGAGTTTAATTAAAAATTTAGCATTGTCTTTTGCACCTTCTACATATAAAAACGGCAGTCTGTCTCCGGTGATCCATCAGTGCAGCTGGACTGGCTGCTTAGCTCTCCTCTGCTCTCTCCTATCCTGAACTTTGTAATCAGCTTGTCTTATGACCGCAACCAACTTTATCTTTGTTATCGTCATAAATTATTTGGTAACCAGTGCAGGAGAGGAGAGATGAGGGCTGATAACTAAGCCAGAAGTCCAGCCTCACTGACAGAGCTCCTATTGAGACTAACGGCCCTTTTACCTGGGACGATTATTGCTGAGCATGGAAATGTGAGTGATATTTGTCCTGTGTAAACGCATGCAGTGACTGGATGAGAATTGTTCAGTTTATAGTTGCAGAAAACTGAACGATGAGCTGTTCAGTGTATACAGCAGTCAGTCACTTCTGAAGACTGTGTGCTTACTGTGAATGGAAGGGGAGGGGGGGGGGGTACGCTCGCTTCCATTCACAGTAAGCAGAACGGCCCGCTCCACCTCCATGCCGGCAGCACTTTGAGCAAGTATCGCTGGGCCAAGCAGATGGGCATATGTAAAAGCTGCAGAAGACACTTGGTGCGAAATTCTTAATGAAACCCTGTTACAAAAAGGATTGTCAGCCCAAAATCCATGCATATAAGTGGAAACAAATGTCCCCGAAAGTTGGCCATAACCTTTAAATGGTAACACTGCTTTTCTAGCACTATCTCCCAACACTTTTTAGTAAAGATCACCATAAAATGTTAAATAACTTTGCAAATACTTTGCTTTACTTTTCTTGTACCGCTCTTTCATTACATAAGGTTTCCTTCGTCCACATCTAGAGCTGAATGCAGAATGTTGTTAATTTCCTCTTACCAGAGATGAGTGAATTGCAGGAGCTACACATGTGACAGCGGAGTGCTGACTTAGGCCCAATGTCCACAGGCGGACTTGATTTACGGAATCTGTGCGGGGCACCCGCAAATCACGCCTCCCATAGGGATACATGGGCATCCACAAATGAAATAAAGCATGCAGATTTGATTTGTGGACCTTTTGGTCTGAATAAAAATCGCAGCATGCTCCATTCCACTATGGATCCCACATGGACGGCTTCCATTGAAGTCAATAGAAGCCATGCGGTCTGCGGCCCATCCGCAATTGATTTGCAAACGGGCCGCAGAATCCGCTGGAAAGCAGGAGTTTAAAAAAAAAACAAAAAAAAAACTTCACTGGGCATGTGCGACGGCGCGCTGGCCAGCACTAATGCACACATCTGCAGTGAAGAAAATGAAGACCTGGACGGGTAAGTGGAAGACCCGCAGTGTCCTCTGCCACGGGCAGTGTCAGATTCCGCTGCAGGTTTCTGAATGCGGAGTCCGATCCGCCCGTGGACAGTCAACAGCATTTTAAGAACAGTTATATACATAAATGGAGAAAGAAGGAAAACTGACATTATCTAGGACTGGTGCAGCAGCTGTAAAGCAAGGTACTTGTTATGGTGCTCAGCGTTTTCTATGGAATGAAGATGTAAAGATGATTTGTCTGCAGAGTTTAGTCATCTAACTTTTATGTTGGATAGAGAATGAGCTTGAATTTGTTTTACTCTCTTACTTTGGGGATTGCCACCAAAAAATGACTATTGTAAAATTTCTTCTCTAAACTATTTTGACAATGACAATCAGAAAGATCTCTATTGTAAGAGAGAAGTTGTGTCTGTGTCCTTAATGATCCGCTAAGTGGTGTTATTGGGCAGTCTGCCGTTACATTAGCCAATTCATCCCCAATTTTCTTGAATTTGTATGTTAGAGAATCACATTTAAGTGCTTTAGGATGGCCATACTGATATAAATCAGGCCAAATAGGAGCGGTCTTCAAGTGCTGCACTACATCATGACAAATGTTATTACTAAAACCAAATATACGACAGAGCCCCTTACTTTAAACAACTTTATCTATATCTCTAGTGTAGACTATAACAAACCCTCTTCCTCTAAACAGAACTTTAGTAATTAAATAACTTCCCATTCAGGGCTCCAGTTGATCATGAAGTAACCTTCTTCTGGCCCCACTGACATCCTGTAGATAAGCCATATGAGCTAGCAGCTAGTAGTCCTAGCACTATATATAAGATCACTGGTGGTGGTCTGTTTTTGGGGCAAGAGATTTGTCGCAGCGGTCACGGGGGTATACAGGCATGTCAATAAGCCCTACCCTGATTTTTTAGGGAGGCTTGAGATAGACGTTTTATCCCAAAAATAAGCCCTAGCTGCATTACATTTAAAAGAAAAAAAACCAATACATTACCTAGCAGGCTTTAGTGCATGTCCCTCCCGCCGCTCTCCTGAGCTCTGGCAGGCTTCCTGCAGTCCTCAGACGACTACAGGATATTGCATCCTGGTTATGGGATTCATAAATCCTGCCTTCAGGAAGCGATGGCTCTGATTAGTTCTCGAGCACTGCTCAGCCAATCAATGCAGCACTTGATGAACCAATGCGATGGCTGTGATTGGTTCATCCAGCGCTGTGTTAAAGGGGTTCTGACATGAATAATGTTTTTATGCTTTAGCAGCCATTGTTCCCTGGTGTGCCTAATGGACCCAGGGAACCCATGGTTTAATGGCTGCTAAAGCATAAAAAGATAATACTTACCTTGTCTTCTGTTGTTGTTGACATCGGGGGGTCATCTCCCGGCAGGCGTTGCTCCTCTTCTTCTGTCTGCACGAGCCGCGCCGCTCCGGGATCGCGCGCATGCGCAGTGGAGAGGTGCCCTCTGACAGGAGTCAGGACGGGCTGCGTCTCCACTGCGCATGCGCAGCACTCCGGAGTTCAGCCGGACGGACGGGCTGCCCACAGCAAGCACTGCTTGTGACGTGCTTGCTGTGGCGGTCCGTCCGTTGACCTCGGAAGTGCCTGACGGACGGACCAGAGCAGGAAGCGGTCTTTTTGACCGCTGCTGCTCTGCTTTAAAGGCACAGAAGATGATGCCGGCTGGAGGGGACATGCCTGGCGATCGGGCCAGGCCAGGCAAGGTGAGTACAATTTTTTTTTTTTGATGTCAGAACCCCTTTAATTGTCACTAAAGACAGATGTAACTGCATGCCGAGTTTTGCAGAAAAATGACAACTTCTTCTAAGGGCGGGATTATATATAGAGATATATCTCTATAGATATATATATATATATAGATAGATATATATCCCTTAGCCTGACCCCACTCTATATTGAGCCTGTGAAGCAATGTATCAATAATCACAGATGCAAGTTGGACACACTGGGGATCAAATATCAGTTCCCAATCCTCCAATTACGGAGGATTAAGAACAATATGGGAGGCACTTCTTCAGGCTGAGGAGTTGCTTAGGGATACACGTATATTAACATTTTCGCTAACAATATAACAGCAGTGTTGTTTATTCACCATCAGGGTGGCACGAGACCTCCACATCTACAAAATCTTGCAGAAAGAATTTTCTGTGCAGAGACGACAGTAGTATCCGTTTCAGCCATACACTTGAAGGGTTCACAGAACATTGTAGCAGACTACCTCAGCCAGCAGAAGCTAAACCTGGGAGCGTGGTCAATAAACCTGCAGGTCTTCAACTCCATCATAAACCAATGGGTACAACCCCAGGTAGACCTGTTTGCCACAAAACTAAACACTGTGCCGGAAATTCTGCCTGACTCCAAAGGACAATCCATTAGGTCTAGACAATCTCTCTCAAGAGAATGGAACATGAATCTGGCATATGCTTTTCCCCGGTTTCCAAGGTACTGTGGGAAAATACAAGGAAGCAGAGTCAATATAATACTGAATGCTCCTTTCTGGATAAAGAGACCATCATTCTCATTACTAAGGTCACTTTTAATTCAGGATTTAATGCCCCTACCTTCCAAACGGGACCTTCTCGTCCAGGGCCCAGTTCAACTCCAGGAACCTTAAAGCTGATGGCCAGGATATTGAAAAGCAAAAACTATTAGATCAGACTCTCTCCGAAAAGGTAATAAGCACCCTTTAAGGAATCCTAAAAGAATAATTTCCTCTATATATTCTAGAGTGTGATGAAAGTTCTGTACTTGGTGTGGCCTAGATCAACCTTTTATGAACCTAATATACCGGCGTATAAGACGACTTTTGAACCCCGAAAAATCTGCTCTGCAGTCGGGGGTCGTCTTATGCGCCGGTAATACAAAAAAAAAAGTGTAAAAAAAAAAAATCATTACTCACCTCCCCCGGCGTTCTGTCGCGCTCCGGCAGGATGTCGCTCGCTCCTCGTCCCCGGCGCAGCATTGCTTTCTGAATGCGGGGCTTGAAATCCCCGCTTCCAGAAAGCTAATACACACGCCGTCAGCCGCTACAGCTATTCAATGACAGCATTGAATGGCTGTGATTGGCTAAAACACACGTGGCTTCAGCCAATCACACTATTCAATGACATCATTGAATGGCTGTGATTGGCTGAAGGCGCACGTGTGTTAGCAATCACACCCATTCAATGATGTCATTGAATAGTGTGATTGGCTGAAGCCACGTGTGTTTTAGCCAATCACAGCCATTCAATGATGTCATTGAATGGATGTAACTGGCTGACGGCGTGTGTATTAGCTTTCTGGAGGCGGGGATTTCAAGCCCCGCATTCAGAAAGCAATGCTGCGCCGGGGACGAGGAGTGAGTGACATCCTGCCGGAGCGCGACAGGACGCCGGGGGAGGGGAGTACTGATTTTTTTTTCTCCATTGTAATACCGGCATATAAGGTGAAAGTTGGGGGGTCGTCTTATACGCCCCGTCGCCTTATACGCCGGTATATACGGTACCTAAAATTTTAGACTTTCTTCAGGCCTGGAAGCATAAAACTACAGGTATCTGCCCTTAGTGCCTTCTCTGAGATCTGGTTGACAGAACATAGTTAGATTTGAAGATTTATCCAAGAAGTCAATAGCCTCTGTCCCTTCATTAGGAAATCAATTCCCTCTTGGGACTTAAACCTATTACTAAATATTGTCTGTAGTTGCCCTTTGTAACCTTTGGAGACATAATTAATTAAAATAAAAAGTCCTGAAAGTCATTTCTGGTAGCAGTGACATCTGCTAGAAGGGTTAGTGAGATCCAGGCCCTTTTCTTGTGGACCCTATCTATCAGTATAAGGGCTCTTCCACACTGGCGATAGATTTTCCAGCGATGCAAGAGCGAGTCAAAACGCATGAGTCAAAAACCATTGAACAATGATGTTCAATGGTTTCATTGTCATTTGTGATGTTTTCACTCAATGAAAGTTGCTATAAAAAAAATGGGCACTATCGCCCATTGTTTTAAAGGGGTCCAGCAGCGGCTGCACTGGCCCCATTGAAATCAATGGGAGAAGATCGCAAAAGAGCTTTGGAATCCCCCCATGGCAGGGAAGGGGTGGGGGGGCGAAGCTACAGGGGATCTCTTCCATATCTCCCCATATTTGGAGAAATAGGGGTGGGGCTAGAGGACTTTCCCAGGGCTTCCCTGAGAGAGGGGGTGGACGTAGAGAGGGGCGAAGCGATAGGAATCAGTCATATAGCCCCACCCCACTCTTGGAGAAGCCCTTGGAAAGTCCTCTAGCCCCGCCCCTATCTTGCCAAATATGGGGAAATATGAAAGAGATTCCTTATAACCTCACCCCCTCTCTCTCCTCACTGTGGCAGATTCCAAAGCTCCTTCGTGATCTTCTCCCATTGATTTTAATAGGGCAGGTACTGCTGCTGCCGGCTTCATTTAAAACAATGAGCGATTTCACAGTATTTTTAGAGCAACTTGCTGTGAGTGAAGGCATCGCAAATGAGAATAAAACCATTGAAAATCATTGGTTTCAAAATCATGCGTTTTCACGCCAGAGTGGAACAGCCTTTAGTTGACAGGATAGTCCTTCGATTAGACACCTCATTTCTTCCTAAAGTTGTTTCCACCTTCTATAGAAAGCAGGACGTAATTCTGCCTTCCTTTTGTCAAAACCCTACCAATAACAAAGAGGAGGACTTTCATAAATCAGATGTGAAAAAGGTTGTGCTAGCCTTTCAGAAGGGATAATAACTTGTTTATTCAATTCCAGGGCCCTAATAAAGGGAAAGCAGCCTCAAAAGACTCCATTGCCAGATGATTTAAATTGGCTATCCAGAAGGCATATAGGGCTCAAGATGTATCCCCTCCAGAAGGACTTAAAGCTCATTTGACAAGGGCCCATTCATCATCTTGGACTAGCATTCACACCTTCACAAGACATCGTTTAGATTTACATGCCAATAGAGAACTGGTCTTTGGGTGGAAAGTCCTTCAAGCTGTAATGTTCCCCCTTCCCTCCCAGAGACTGTGATCTGGTACTGCTCCATATGTGCTGTCATGACTGGATGACGTGGAATGTAGGAGTTATGTCCTACTGTTAATTCAGTTTCCATGAGTCGTATCCGTTGTAGATATTAGAAGTCACTAGCGGTGGTTGAGGGGTGGTGGAGGTGCTTTTCATCTCTCCTTCCTGTCCCTACAGAGGACAACCTCCATGTGTGCTGTCATGATGGACTTGTGGAAATTGAATTAACAGTAGGACAGAATTCCTATGTTTGTCATGGTCTGTCGGACACAATTCACTATTCTGCTCTGAAGTCTGTTTTCTTCTGAGTAATAATTAGCAGCATTTTACTGTTTTCCTGGAACACGAGATGACATGACGGAGGATCCTGTAGATGATCACATCAACCACGAATGTTTGCTTGAATCAGGTTTAATACACTTACATGTAGGTTACAGTACACTGGTAAACTCTGCGCTTCTAAATACGGCAGCATTCTCCTAAAGCCAAAAACAGCAGCGCAGAGCAGCTTTCCGCTACCGGTAAGAACTTTTTCCTTTGTACCTGACTGATCGCAGACAGATGCATGAAGAAGGCACTTCCTGCAATGTCACATTCACTGGAGCTTCAGCCCATGTCAGGGCGGCACATTGCTGAAGACCAGCACCATTATAACATTTACCATTTATTCCAAGACCTTTTCTACTCCTCTCTTCTGACAGTAGAAACAGGGTTATCAATACAGCAACCTTAATAGCAGGTTTATCAAATCAGACCAACATTACAGATGCTGGCAGGTTTCTTCGTTGGTGCCCAAACCATCTCCTTGAGATTTGTACTGATTCTCTACTTTTTCAAACTTTAACCACTTAAGGACCAGGGTGTTTTGGTTTTAAATTACACTTTTTAGGGATTTTACCCATGTGGTAGTTTTAAGGCCGTATTTTTTTCTTCAGCTACCAAAATTATTTTTGCTGGGTTTTTTTGTGACATACAAGGCTATTTTTTCACTTAATTTTTTTCAGTTTTTTTTTCTTGTCTAACAGGTAAAAAGCTCACAAAAAATTGTTTTTGTTTTTTTTTAAGTTATAGTTTATTTTCAGAGTCAGTATATTTTCTCTAAATTAAAGTTCAGAAATGGGTTCCCCGTTATGTTTTGGACATTTTGATATATAATTTGTATTAGTCTCAGAATACAGGGAGGATATGGCTATGGTTTTGGTTGACGTCATATATATGATTCTGGAATTTTTTTAACTTTATTTTTGTAAATTTTTTTTAAAGATCTCTTGTCACCTATGACATCATCTAAGGCACATGTGTCAAGCACAAGGCCCGCGGGCCGAATCCGGCCCACTGCCTCATGTTATGTGGCCCGCGGCGTGCTGACGCCACTCACCACTGAAGCGATTACCAGCTGGGGTGCCGCAGCTGCACACTTCAGTGTGCACCCGGGAATCAGCATGAGCAGAGAGGGAGCGACGCTGACAGGAAGGAAGTGGTAAGTATATGGGTTGGGTTAGGTTGGGGGGCGTGGGGGCTGCTTATTACTGGGGGGTGTGGGGGCTGCTTATTACTGAGGGGTGGGGGCTGCTTATTACTGAGGGGTGGGGGCTGCTTATTACTGGGGAGGGGGTATTATTGGGGGGGGGCTGCTTATTACTGGGGGGGAGGCTGCTTATTACTGGGTGGAGGGCTGCATATTACTGGGGGGAGGCTGCTTATTACTGAGGGGGGGCTACTTATTATTATTACTGAAGGGGGGCTTATTACTGGGGGGTGGGCTTATAATTATAACGTTGCTATGGGGGTTAATATTACTAATTGGGCCACTGTGGGGGGTCGTTATTTTTACTGGGGCCACTATCAGGGCCACTATTAGGGCTCGTTCACACGGGTGTAATTGTATTTCGGTCGCACAAATACGCTGTGTATTTGCGCAATCGAAAATCACTTATGCCTGTATATGTGCGTACGTAAAAAGGAACGCAGATGGGCCCATTGAAATGTTACGCAAATATGCAGTGAATACATAGCCCTCCTGCGCATTTACCACGTATTTGCGCGGCCTATTCACTTCAATGGCCTATCGGGGTGCGTAGTGCACAACAAAATAGGTCATGCTGTGTGACAATATACATCATGTGAATGAACTCACTGAAATCAATGGCTTCTATTCACTGCATATTATGTACGCAAATACGCTTGTGTGAACGAGCTCTTACTGTACTATCTTAGGCCCCCTGCACACGGGCGGGATTTCCCACAGAATTTCCGCCCGTGGAAGCTGCCATAGGATTGCTTTAGAAAACGCAATCCTATGCAGACGGCCGCGATTTGTCTGCGCGAAATTTCGCACGGAAAACAAATCGCGGCATGCTCTATTACTGTGCGGGGCAGCCAGCACATCACAGAGCCGGAGCCGCAGGAGCAGGTGAGTGCGGCGCTGGTTCCTGCAGGGGTTTGGGTCGGGTTCCGCTGCGAGAATTCTCACAGTGGGATCCGACCCGGCCGTCTGCAGGCGGCCTTACAATCAGCCCTTTGAAGGTCGCCATAAGCCTGATGTGGCCCTCGGTGAAAATGAGTTTGACACCCCTGATCTAAGGCCTCAGGGGGACATCCAAATTGTCTTTTTTTTTTTCTTCTATTTCATACCTTTTTACTGTAACTGGGTCATTTGTAGGACCCACAGTTACAGATGAAAATATCCCCCTGTAGAGACAATAGTCACTTTGCAGAGCTGATCTGGATCAGCTAAGACCGCGCAGCTCTGTCATGCCAGGGGACACCCTACGCTCACGTGATCGCTGGTCGAATAGCTGAAGTGGCACTTCCAGAACAGAGTGCTGTATATCTATGGCATTTGGTCTTTATTGGATTATCTGCTAATGGTCGCATTAATGGTCGGTCGGTCAATAGCATGCTAGCAATTCTGTGCCTGCAAGCATCACATTATCGAGCTGGAAAATAGATTGTATGGATCCTCTACTGGGAAGTTGCATAACTGGCCACTATGTATTTGTACAGAAATTGTGCCAGATTACTGAACTTTACTGTAGTAGATCAGATTTTTATAGGATGCAGCATCATAGGCCTGTTGGTCCCGGTTGCATGACAAAACTTAAAAAATGGAGACATCGCCTGCGTGTCCTGTCTCTTGACTCCCATGTCCACTCCTACTGATAAGCAGCCACACAAAAAACTTACATTTGGCCCATAGAACAGAACATGGAAAATATTACCTTCCACAAGTACTGTAAATGTAACCAACTGGCCTTGTGCATTATTTATAATTGCCCCACAATACATTGAAATAGATTATTTTTCATTATTTTAAACTGTAATTCTGCTTTCACCAACATTTACAGAAGTCCAATAACTGTCTTCTTCATTCCTGTACACATAGCTGCATTACGTGTTTTGCTGGTTGTCTTTGGACCGGACAGTTTACCGCGATGCTGTCAGACTTATGTGAGGGCCCCTTAGCTGTGACGGTCGTCTGAGCTCCCACAAGGCACGACATGATGGTAACAGGTATCTGAATTGTGAATTTTACTTTTTTGTTTGAAAAGTAAGAAAGGACTTGTATAAATGGCTATTTTACAGCTCGGTTTTGTAAAGCTTAATGACCTTTCCCGATCCTCTGTGTTCCTCCGATTTCCAAGGCATGTGGAGGATTTTAGTTGGATTCTGTATAAATCCAACAAGAGAGAAGATTGTGGCATGCTGCTTTGGATGACAAATATACGGAGGAATATCCCCCAGAAGTATCTCAGTACATAAGGCACTCTGAGGAGCCTGCAAAGCAACACACGGAGGCCATGCTCCCCTTAAAGGGGTTGTCCAGGAGTCAGTGGGAGATGCACCTGCACTACCAACTCAAAATGGTGCAGTTGATCCTGTGTGACCTACGTACTTTGCTCTCTGTAAGGACAACGATGCTGGAAATCAGCGGGGATCCCAAGCAGCGTACTCCTCCAATCATATATTGATGACCTAGAAAAAATGCCCAAAGTCCCGGATAACCCTTTAATTATGTTATGAGAAATCTAGGAAAGATCAGTAAAGCAGTTTTTTGATTGTAGAGTTAAACTGTAATATGGAAGAATGCAAGTTTAAAAAATGAATTTTCCTTAATGAGAATACTTCTGGTAAATGTAAGCCCTTTTTAATACGGAGATTGTCATGTTATTGCCGGGGGAGGCTCTCGGGGAACTATTACCACTCTTATCTGTATGTCTATTTAAACATTGGTTTTGTAATCAGTCTTGTGTAGTCATCGCCCCTTCCCCCCGGGGTCTGAAAGGTAGTCCTAAAACATACTTGGTGAACAGTGGTGAGCCTGGATCTGTAACATTGCTACTTTCAGATGTCCAATAGAAAGCAGATATTTTTGTGCTATACAAGGATGCGTAGTGTTATTGACCCATGTTGGCAAATCCAAGAAGCCGACATTATGTTACAAAGTATGTCCTAGGGTGGTTTCACACCTGCGCTGGAGATTCCGATTCCCTGCTTTGTTCGGGGAGCAGGAAAGGGGAATTCTCGCGCCAAATGGTTGCATCTGTGGACGGAACGAACAGCTCTGGACCTTTCCCCTTGATTATAATGGGATCTGTCCGCTTTCTGCACAGCTGTCCAGTGTTGGAACAAAAAAAAAAAAAGCTCTGCATGCAGCACTTTTTCCTCCAGCGATTGCAGCCGCATCTGCGACGCAACTTCTGACCATAGGTTCCGATGCAGATGTGAAACATCCCATAGTATATTCAATCATGGTTGAATTAAGCATTTGTGCAACTGAAAAGTGGTCTGGGGAAGTGCTGTTTCTCCTTGTGGAGCCAATTTCGCATAAGGAGACTTTTAGGCCATACAACCTCCTCTGGGAAATAAGACATGCAAATTGAGGTGGAACAAAGGCTCTATAGCCCCATTAACATTGACTAATAGGAAAGCTACCTTCCAATAGGTGGCGCTGCAGAGCTTTTGTTCCATCTCCCATTTGCCACCAAAAAGTAATGACTCTGACTTGGCTCTGAGCTGACCAATGTTTTCCATTAATTTATTTCTGAATATTTAATAATGTACATCTGCCACTTGGAATCCCTGTTTTAGATTGCATATACAATTCTGTACAGTGAAATTCTTAATGCAGCACTGAACAACAATGTGATTTGTCTTTTCGCCGAATAAGAAGAAGCAGGAGATTTAACCAATTTGGAATTCCTCAGATAAAAAAAACTAAATCATCTCCTATTCTGCTGTCTATCAGGTTGACTTAGAGGTAACTCAAAACTACATTGAGTTATGCTACATTGCTATATGGTGTTTGACAATGGAGTTGTTTGCCCATCTGCAATTGGCAGTTTAGGTTCAAGGTTAAGGGCAATCTCCCAACTACTTTTATGAGCCAAGTTCATTGGCTGAACATAGGTGACCTGCTGAGCCTGGGGATTTAGGTGGTATACTTACCTTTCCCGTTGTTGCCCCAGTGTCATACTGGAAGCTTCTGCATTGAGCGGTGCGCTAAGTAGTCCACCTGTTCTAATTTATAATGGGAGGACCACTTAGCATTACCACTCAATGCATTGAGCGGTGGCTTCCAACATTGACACCAGGGAAACGATGGGAAGGTAAGTGGAACACTTACATCTCCGGACTCAGCGGGTCACCTAATTTCAGCCCAAGCTCATAGGGCTAAAAGTAGGTGACAGATTCCTTTAAGATAAATAAGAGACATACTTAGGGGCTCATTCACATCAGCCCTGGGGGTTTCTGTTTTCCTGCTCTGAAACCGAAAACAGCAACCCGTAGCCAAATGAAACCATTATGTCACGAAACCATATGGCGCCAAATGGACCTCACTAACTATAATTCGGTTTCCAGCTGGCATTTTGCTGGATTTGACAGGATGAAATAGCGCTACATGCTGTGCTATATCCTCCTGTTTTTTTTAGTGGAAGTCAACTCAGTGGTTCCGAAGGGAACCTCGGATACTGATGTTAATGAGTCCTAAGGAATGTAGATGCTACATTTTGTCTAAATATTCCACAGCAGTATGGATGTATATTTTTTTGGTTGGGGGTATATGAGTAGGGGTAAATCTTATAGAAATGGATTTACAGCTTTATAGGGGAATTTTACAATTTACCTTCCTTTCTGTAACAGCTTGTTGGTAAAATCTGAAGGGAAAGCATCTTTAAACTAAATATTTCACCTGAATTCAGTTAGATTTCGTTGTGCTGTAGTTTGGAAAACTAAATGGAAGATTGCTAATACTTCATGTATAAATATAACTATTCTTTTGCTAAATGAAAACTATTTGCAGTCCAATGCAAGTAAGGCTTGTTTGTTGAGATTTCATACTTTGTAATGGCAGCAAAAATTGCTGTATTCCAAGTCTGTAAACAGATCATCCAGTTATGTTGACTTTTCACATTTAGACTTTGGATGCTAAAACTAAAATCTGCCCATAAGAGAACCACTCGCAGGGGCTCTTCTCTGTGAAGTCCTTCGGAGCAATCATAATGGCTTAAAGCAGAGTTTACTATTCACTTACTATCGAATAACTTCACTTTGTGCAATAAATAAATAAATAGTACAGTTATTAGATGGGAGATGAAGACATGGCCAGCAGCGGGAATGCTTTGTTGGACCATGACCATTCACAAGAAGGTAATTATGGCTCTTCATCTTGTTCACCTGACATGTGCCAAGCCCCTGATGCTGCGGTGGATCTCAGGGCTATCTTGACTTGTAAATAGAAAATACAATATAAAGGCTATGACCCTGAGATGACGGAGCCTTCGTTTTGGTCCATAAAACTAGGTGTCTTAATGGGTCAAAAAGTGCAAATTACTCCTTCCTTTGACGTGTCCAGTGAAGGCACAGCTTGATACATTTGTAGCCTGTAAGTATACTTCTTCCTTGTCTTATGACTTGGGGTAGACATCTACAACACCAGAGAATGATTTTTCTGCAGATGATCTATTGATACTACCTCCAAGAGGAAAAAATATTTCAAGTTACAGAGACTTCATGGTGGCATCCGTGAGAGCTTCCTGCAGGTGCTGGCGAAAGGCAGCGTATTTCTTTTGCACCTGCTGTACTTTCTCTTTTTCTTCTTTTTCCAAAATCAGCAAGAAGTTTTGTAGTTCTGGAACTGTAAAGGCTTCCCACTGTTGAGAGACAGAAAGAAACAAGTGTAGGTAACTTGAAGGTTAACTATTAGTTACTAATATAAAGAGGACACGCCAGCTAGAGATGGATACAGCTTGTACATACAGAAGCCATGCATTCTCCCTTTCCATTGTTGGCTGATATTTACTTTACCTTTGGAGCCATTTGATTTCTGCCATATACTTAACGTATGTTCACATGTGGCGTATATGCTACGAACTTTCCACCACGGATTTGCGTGCAGGAAATATGCAGTGTATTATTGTACAAGCCGACGGGATAAGATCTTAAGAAATCTGCAGCATTAATTGTCCTGGGGTGCAGATATTCATTCTGTAGCACATCAATCTATGCTGCAGAATTTTACAGCAGGTTTCACCTGAACTAGATGGACATTGTCTTCATTCAGCCTAACATACTGTGTTACTATGTTACCTCTTGAATTGAGTGAATCTACTCCTATGACATGCCCCTAGAAGGTGTGTGTGTGTGTGTGTATATGTATATGTATATATGTATATACATACATATATATATATATATACATGCACACACGCACTCATTGTCAGTAACATCCCTCCCCTAGAAGGTGTGTGTGTGTGTATAAATAAATTATATATATATATACATATATACACACACACACACGCGCGCTCATTGTCAGTAACATCTTCCCCCTAGAAGTTGTCAGAATGGGATGAAACTTTCTCTGTGTGATTATAACGCTGATACACGTTTTTACAATATCAGAGAAAAGGGGGAATTTGGAGAACTGATCCCTAGTAGGGAGGCTTTAGTACCCTATTGTACCGCCTCTAGCTTGGATACAATTTGAATGTAATTGAGTATAGTGGCAGCATGAGCAGAAAATCGATTTCTTGATTAAAAAACATGCAAAAAGCTTTAAAGCAAAAAGTAAGCAAGCTACGTTTCAGCCATATAAGGCTTTTTCTTGAGCTTGAAAAAGGCCTAATATTGCCGAAATGTAGCTTGCTTACTTTTTATTCTGACCATGGATTAATAAAGCTTTTTGCATCTTTTTTTTATCAAGAAATCGATTTTCTGCTCATGCTGCCACTATACTCCATTACATTCAAATTGTAATTGGAGTCTTGTGGTTCGGACTCTCACTGTGGCTTGCAGTTTATCTACCTCACCCTTTTGGGTGTTTCTTCTGTGTGCTGCTGTACCCGCTTATTGTACGTGACTCTAGCTTGGATACAAGATGTGATATGGCCAGACATGGAGGCTCTAGTACCCTGTTGTACTACCTCTAGCTTGGATACAAGATGTGATACAGGTGGGCATGGAGGCTCCAGTACCCTGTTGTACCGCCTCTAGCTTGGATGTGACACAGGCAGGCATGGAGGCTCTAGTACCCTGTTGTACCGCCTCTAGCTTGGATACAAGATGTGATACAGGTGGGCATGGAGGCTCTAGTACCCTGTTGTACCGCCTCTAGCTTGGATACAAGATGTGATACAGGCAGGCATAGAGGCTCTAGTACCCTGTTGTATCGCCTCTAGCTTGGATACAAGATGTGATACAGGCAGGCATGGAAGCTCTCGTACCCTGTTGTACCACCTCTAGCTTGGATACAAGATGTGATACGGGTGGGCATGGAGGCTCCAGTACCCTGTTGTACCACCTCTAGCTTGGATACAAGATGTGACCCGTACAGGCATGGAGGCTCTAGTACCCTGTTGTACCACATCCAGCTTGGATATAAGATGTGATACGGGCTGGCGTGGAGGCATATAGGTTCTGTATAATATCCTGCAGCATATAGCTCCACATTTGCTGTGCCTCGAGATTGTGTAGGCTGTTACAGTTGACATCGTAGATGGTCCCATTCATGTTCTATTGGCGATAAATCTGGCAACTGGGCAGCCACGGAAGTTTGACAATGTTGTGCTGACATCCCCTGTGACCCCCTTGTGTGTGCAGCCGTGCTGGGGGGGGGGGGCTGGGATGACAGCTCCAGGTTGTCTGCTACCTCCAGGAGCCAGCAGCAAGGAGCTGTTGTGTCCACTGCCTGCAACATTTTAATCCCCGCAGGGAGCGTCCCTGTGAATTAAAGCCCAGCAGGCCAGGACGTAAAAAGTCAATCGGGTGGTCACTAAGGGGTTAAAAAAATACAGTTTTTCCAACAAAACAATAATCCTTCAGCCAGCTGTGTCAACAGGAAAATGGGGATGAAGAAAAAAATTTGAGAAATTTCTGGTCTTTAACAGGTTAATATTAGCTATATTTTATGGACAGAAAAAAAATGGATGGAATACTGACGAAAAATCCGCTAATCTGGAAGAAGCCAAACTTGAATCTTCAGCTTTTTGTTAAACTTGCTGTCAACAAATAAGGTCTTGCTATACAAAATACTTACTTGGACTTCTCCGGTCTCGTTCTCCTTTAGTACGAAGGTGAGCCTTTCAGTTTCGGGTCCAGCTAAGAGCCGCAAGTATAGTGGATGCTCTGTTAGTGCAAGCTTCTGGAAGAGAACTAAAGAACTGCAAGAGTTAAACTGTGTAATGTCCGAAATACATATAATAAAACCAAAACACACAAAAGTATGAGCTCTTCCGACATCTAGTACTCTGTAACAAGAGCTACATTTCAGCAAAGAGGTGTGTTTCAGGCTTAATATTTTGCTACTTTCTACTCACTCAGCTGGCTGTCCTGAAGTCACATTGTAGCTACTGCATTACGGCTGAAATCCCCAGACTACTACAGTGCAAGAAGTGGAACAAGACTTACACTGAAATGCAGCCACATAACAACATTTTAAATAAGTCCGAATGCATGTGTATTGGCCAAGAGTTAATGGGGTGCCCTACAGAATATTTTATATGTGTCTCATGTCAGTGTCTTGTGCGTGGAATGCATTTGTCTGGTATGTTCTGTCCTGTCTGGAAAATGTATTGTTTGTAGTCACGTGACGGTGTTATATATATGTATTTGCAAGTAATGCAAGGTAGTTGTTGGAGTGGTTGTAGTGAGAGCGAGCCAGTCAGCCCCTACAGAGAGGCTTTCAGATCAGTCCATGAGTGGAGAAAATGGAGGAGGCCAAGTGATTGCCTAATACTCAGCATGTGTTCTTTCAACCCAGGAATCCTTGGTACTAACCAGAGGCAGCATGGATTTTTAACAAACAAGTCATGCAAGACTAATCTAATTTCCTTCTATGACAATATCACCGACTGGGTTGATCAAGAAAATGCGGTGGATATAGTTCATCTTGACCTTAGTTAAGCATTTGATAAAGTATCTCATACCATACTTATTGAAAAAAATGACCAAATATGGGATTGACAAGGCACTGTTGGGTGGATTCACAACTGGCTGAGTGATCGTACTCAAAGTGTAGTCATAAATGGCTGCACATCCAAGTGGAAGAATGTATCAAGTGGGGTACCACAAGGCTCTGTCCTAGGCCCAGTGTTGTTCAACATTTTTATAAATGATCTGCAGGAGGGAATTGATGGGAAATTGATCAAATTTGCTGACGACACAAAGCTAGGAGGGATAGCTAACACTAGGGAAGAGAGAGAGAGTATTAAAAAAGATCTAGAAAAGCTTGCACAGTGGGCGGCGACTAACAGAATTGTATTTAACAAGGAGAAAAGCAAAGTCCTACATCTGTGCAAGAAAAATGAAGAGAGCATACAGAATGGAAGGAATTGAGCTAAGCAGCAGTACATGTGAAAAAGACTTGAGTATAATAATAGATCATAGACTGAACATGACTCAACAATGTGATGCAACAGCCTAAAAGGCAAACACAATTCTGGAATATATTAAGAGAAGCATGGAATCTAGATCCCGTGAGGTCATTATCCCCCTCTACTCTTTCTTAGTCAGACCTCATCTGGAATACTGTGTCCAGTTCTAGGCACCCCACTTTAAAGAAGACCTAGACAAACTGGAGCAAGTTCAGAGCAGAGCAATAAATGGAACAGGTTACCATGGGAGGTGGCAAGTTCTCCTTCAATGGAAGTCTTCAAACAAAGGCTGGACAAATATCTGTCTGGGATGATTTTGTCATCCTGGACTGAGCAGGGGGTTGGACCCGATGACCCTGGAGGTCCGTTCCAACTCTACCATTCTATGATTCTATGATTCTACTGCTGAGTGAATACCGGGAGTGAAAGAACCTGCAGATAACTTGGTCTGTGGATTGCACAAATACCCCGTGAGCTCCACTGAGATATAATCCTTGTAGACTGTGATTTCGGCAACTGTTCTGCAACTGTTATTGACTAGAGATGAGCGAACGTACTCGTCTGAGCTTGATACTCGTCCGAGTATTAGCGTGTTCGAGATGCTCGTTACTCGAGACGAGTACCACGCGATGTTCGAGTTACTTTCACTTTAATCTCTGAGACGTTAGCGCGCTTTTCTGGCCAATAGAAAGACACGGAAGGCATTACAACTTCCCCCTGCGACGTTCAAGCCCTATACCACCCCCCTGCAGTGAGTGGCTGGCGAGATCAGGTGTCACCCGAGTATATAAATCGGCCCCTCCCGCGGCTCGCCACAGATGCATTCTGACATAGCTCAGGGAAAGTGCTGCTGATGCTGGAGCTGCTATAGGGAGAGTGTTAGGAGTGATTTTAGGCTTCAAGAACCCCAACGGTCCTTCTTAGGGCCACATCTGACCGTGTGCAGTACTGTTGAGGCTGCTTTTTGCAGTGTTGCACCTTTTTTTTTTTTTTTTTGGTATATTGGCCGTGCAGAGCATTGCGTCCTTAGTCTGCAGTAATTTTACATAGTATAGGGCCAGTAGTGCTGAGGCAGGGACAGTGAAAAACGTGAAAGACATATACTGTCTATATAGGCAGTGGGCTTTTCCAAAAAAATTTGGGACCAAAAAATATATTTGGGCTGCCTGTGACCGTCCTGACTGTACTGCGTCTCTGCTGGGGGTAGTAGTCCTAATTAATACGCAGCCAGCTAAGTGTTACAGCAGGCTTGCGCAAAATTCTTTCCTGGCTTTGCGTTGCCCGTTACATCATTGCTGTCATCCTGTCCAGAGGGAAACAGTCTGCACTGCAGTAATTTTACCTAGTATAGGGCCAGTAGTGCTGAGGCAGGGACAGTGAAAAACGTGAAAGACATCTACTGTCTATATAGGCAGTGGGCTTTTCCAAAAAAATTTGGGACAAAAAAATATATTTGGGCTGCCTGTGACCGTCCTGACTGTACTGCGTCTCTGCTAGGGGTAGTAGTCCTAATCAATACGCAGCCAGCTAAGTGTTACAGTGGGCTTGCGCAAAATTCTTTCCTGGCTCTGCTGTGCGTTCCGTAAGCGAAGTCCGCCTCCAACCACAGGCCAATAAGCGGCACATTTAATTACAGCGTTCTGTTTCTGCACTACTGGTAATACACCATGCTGAGGGGTAGGGGTAGGCCTAGAGGACGTGGACGCGGGCGAGGACGCGGAGGCCCAAGTCAGGGTGTGGGCACAGTCCGCGCTCCTGATCCAGGTGTATCGCAGCCAACTGCTGCGGGATTAGGAGAAAGGCACGTTTCTGGCATCCCCACATTCATCTCACAATTAATGGGTCCACGCGGTAGACCTTTATTAGAAAATGAGCAGTGTGAGCAGGTCCTGTCGTGGATGGCAGAAAGTGCATCCAGCAATCTATCAACCACCCAGAGTTCTGCGCCGTCCACTGCTGCAACTCTGAATCCTCTGGCGGCTGCTGCTCCTCCTTCCTCCCAGCCTCCTCACTCCATTACAATGACACATTCTGAGGAGCAGGCAGACTCCCAGGAACTGTTCTTGGGCCCCTGCCCAGAATGGGCAGCAATGGTTCCTCTCCCACTGGAGGAGTTTGTCGTGACCGATGCCCAACCTTTGGAAAGTTCCCCGGGGTCCGGGGGATGAGGCTGGGGACGTCCGGCAACTGTCTCAAGAGTTTTCAGTGGGTGAGGAGGACGATGACGATGAGACACAGTTGTCTATCACTCAGGTAGTAGTAATTGGAGTAAGTCCAAGGGAGGAGCGCACAGAGGATTTGGAGGAAGAGCAGCAGGACGATGAGGTGACTGACCCCACCTGGTTTGCTAAGCCTACTGAGGACAGGTCTTCAGAGGGGGAGGCAAGTGCAGCAGCAGGGCAGGTTGGAAGAGCCAGTGCGGTGGCCAGGGGTAGAGGCAGGGCCAGACCGAATAATCCACCAACTGTTTCCCAAAGCGCCCCCTCGCGCCATGCCACCCTGCAGAGGCGGAGGTGCTCAAAGGTCTGGCAGTTTTTCACGGAGAGTGCAGACGACCGACGAACAGTGGTGTGCAACCTTTGTCGCGCCAAGATCAGCCGGGGAGCCACCACCACCGGCCTCACCACCACCAGCATGCGCAGACATATGATGGCCAAGCACCCCACAAGGTGGGACGAACGCCGTTCACCGCCTCCGGTTTGCACCACTGCCTCTCCCCCTGTGCCCCAACCTGCCACTGAGATCCAACCCCCCTCTCAGGACACAGGCACTACCG
Source organism: Eleutherodactylus coqui (assembly GCF_035609145.1). Taxonomy (NCBI): domain Eukaryota; kingdom Metazoa; phylum Chordata; class Amphibia; order Anura; family Eleutherodactylidae; genus Eleutherodactylus; species Eleutherodactylus coqui. The sequence goes on along the minus strand of NC_089840.1, from coordinate 138,638,664 downwards.
TCTCCTGGCCTGCACCCACACCCTCACCTCCACTGTCCTCGGCCCCATCCACCAATGTCTATCAGCGCACCGTCCAGCCGTCGCTAGCGCACGTGTTTGAGCGCAAGTACGCCCCCACGCACCCGCACGCTCAAGCGTTAAACGTGCACATAGCCAAATTGATCAGCCTGGAGATGCTGCCGTATAGGCTTGTGGAAACGGAGGCTTTCAAAAGCATGATGGCGGTTCCCAGTCGCCACTACTTTTCCCGATGTGCCGTCCCAGCCCTGCACGACCACGTCTCCCGCAACATTGTACGCGCCCTCACCAACGCGGTTACTGCCAAGCTTCACTTAACAATGGACACGTGGACAAGCACAGGCGGGCAGGGCCACTATATCTCCCTGACAGCACATTGGGGGAATTTAGTGGAGGTTGGGACAGAGTCAGATCCTGGGACCGCTCACGTCCTACCCACCCTCAGAATTGTGGGCCCCAGCTCGGTGGTGGTATCTGCGGCGGTGTATGCTTCCTACACTAAACCACCCTCCTCCTCCTCCTACGCAACCTCTGTCTCGCAATCAAGATGTGTCAGCAGCAGCACGTCGCCAGCAGTCGGTGTCGCGCGGCGTGGCAGCACAGCGGTGGGCAAGCGTCAGCAGGCCGTGCTGAAACTACTCAGCTTAGGAGAGAAGAGGCACACGGCCCACGAACTGCTGCAGGGTCTGACAGAGCAGACCGACCGCTGGCTTGCGCCGCTGAGCCTCCAACCGGGCATGGTCGTGTGTGACAACGGCCGTAAGCTGGTGGTGGCTCTGCAGCTCGGCAGCCTCACGCACATGCCATGCCTGGCCAACGTCTTTAATTTGGTGGTTCAGCGCTTTCTGAAAAGCTACCCACACTTGTCAGACCTGCTCGGAAAGGTGCGCCGGCTCAGCGCACATTTCCGCAAGTTCCACACGGACGCTGCCACCCTGCGGACACTGCAACATCGGTTTAATCTGCCAGTGCACCGACTGCTGTGCGACGTGCCCACACGGTGGAACTCTACGCTCCACATGTTGGCCAGGCTCTATGATCAGCATAGAGCTATAGTGGAATACCAACTCCAACATGGGCAGCGCAGTGGGAGTCAGCCTCCTCAATTCTTTACAGAAGAGTGAGCCTGATTGGCAGCCATCTGCCAGGTCCTTGGAAACTTTGAGGAGTCTACCCAGATGGTGAGCGGCGATGCTGCAATCATTAGCATCACCATTCCTCTGCTATGCCTCTTGAGAAGTTCCCTGCAAAGCATAAAGGCAGACGCTTTGCGCTCGGAAACGGCGGCGGGGGAAGACAGTATGTCGCTGGATAGTCAGAGCACCCTCCTGTCTATATTTCAGCGCGTTGAGGAGGAGGAGGAGGAGGAGGAGGAGGTGGAGGAGCATGAGGAGGAGGGGGAAGAGACAGCTTGGCCCACTGCTGAGGGTACCCATGCTGCTTGCCTGTCATCGTTTCAGCGTGTATGGCCTGAGGAGGAGGAGGAGGATCCTGAAAGTGATCTTCCTAGTGAGGACAGCCATGTGTTGCGTACAGGTACCCTGGCACACATGGCTGACTTCATGTTAGGATGCCTTTCTCGTGACCCTCGCGTTACACGCATTCTGGCCACTACAGATTACTGGGTGTACACACTGCTCGACCCACGGTATAAGGAGAACCTTTTCTCTCTCATACCCGAAGAGGAAAGGGGTTCGAGAGTGATGCTATACCACAGGACCCTGGCGGACAAGCTGATGGTAAAATTCCCATCCGACAGCGCTAGTGGCAGAAGGCGCAGTTCCGAGGGCCAGGTAGCAGGGGAGGCGCGGAGATCAGGCAGCATGTACAGCACAGGCAGGGGAACACTCTCTAAGGCCTTTGACAGCTTTCTGTCTCCCAAACAAGACTGTGTCACCGCTCCCCAGTCAAGGCTGAGTCGGCGGGAGCACTGTAAAAGGATGGTGAGGGAGTACGTAGCCGATCGCACGACCGTCCTCCGTGACGCCTCTGCCCCCTACAACTACTGGGTGTCGAAGCTGGACACGTGGCCTGACCTCGCGCTCTATGCCCTGGAGGTGCTTGCTTGTCCTGCGGCTAGCGTCTTGTCAGAGAGGGTGTTTAGTGCGGCTGGGGGAATCACGGATAAGCGTACCCGCCTGTCAACCGACAGTGCCGACAGGCTTACACTCATCAAGATGAACAAAGCCTGGATTTCCCCAGACTTCTCTTCTCCACCAGCGGACAGCAGCGATACCTAAACAATACGTAGGCTGCACCCGCGGATGGAAGCATCGTTCTCTATCACCATCAAAAACGGGGATCTTTTAGCTTCATCAATCTGTGTATTATATTCATCCTCCTCCTCCTGAAACCTCACGTAATCACGCCGAACGGGCAATTTTTCTTAGGCCCACAAGGCTCAGTCATATAATTTTTGTAAACAATTTTTATACGCTTCAATGCTCATTAAAGCGTTGAAACTTGCGCCTGAACCAATTTTTATTTTAACTGGGCTGCCTCCAGGCCTAGTTACAAATTAAGCCACATTAACCAAAGCGATTAATGGGTTTCACCTGCCCTCTTGGTTGGGCATGGGCAATTTTTCTGAGGTACATTAGTACTGTTGGTACACCAATTTTTTGGGGCCCTCGCCTACAGTGTAATCCAATTAATTTTTTGCCCACCTGCATTAAAGCTGACATTACCTCAGCTGTGCTGGGCACTGCAATGGGATATATTTATGTACCGCCGGTGGCTTCCTGGCACCCACCCATGCTGTCGGTCCACACGGAGTTGTAACTGCATGTGTCCACTTCTAAAGAACCCCAGTCTGACTGGGGCATGCAGTGTGGGCCGAAGCCCACCTGCATTTAACATGACATTACCTCAGCTGTGATGGGCAATGCAATGGGATATATTTATGTACCGCCGGTGGGTTCCAGGGAGCCACCCATGCTGTCGGTCCACACGGAGTTGTAACTGCATGTGTCCACTTCTAAAGAACCCCAGTCTGACTGGGGCATGCAGTGTGGGCCGAAGCCCACCTGCATTTAACATGACATTACCTCAGCTGTGATGGGCAATGCAATGGGATATATTTATGTACCGCCGGTGGGTTCCAGGGAGCCACCCATGCTGTCGGTCCACACGGAGTTGTAACTGCATGTGTCCACTTCTAAAGAACCCCAGTCTGACTGGGGCATGCAGTGTGGGCCGAAGCCCACCTGCATTAAACATGACATTACCTCAGCTGTGCTGGGCAATGCAATGGGATATATTTATGTACCGCCGGTGGCTTCCTGGCACCCACCCATGCTGTCGGTCCACACGTAGTTGTAACTGCATGTGTCTACTTATAAAGAACCCCAGTATGACTGGGGCATGCAGTGTGGGTCGAAGCCCACCTGCATTTAATCTGACGTTAGCTCTGCTGTCCAGGGCAATGCAATGGGATATATTTATGTACAGCCGGTGGGTTCCAGGGAGCCACCCATGCTGTGGGTGCACACGGAATTCCCATTGCGGAGTTGTACCTGCCTGTGACTATTTATAAAAAAAACGCGGTCTGACTGGGGCATGCAGACACCTTGACAGAATGAATAGTGTGTGGCACATAGGTTCCCCATTGTTATGCCCACGTGTGCAGCTCCAGATGGAGGTGGCACAGGATTGGATTTCTCATTGCTTCTGTACAGCATTGTGGGCTATCGCCCCGGCCCTTTTAAAGAGGGTCGCTGCCTAGCCGTGCCAACCCTCTGCAGTGTGTGCCTGCGGTTCCTCCTCATGGCAGACGCACTTATAAATAGACATGAGTGTGGTGTGGCATGAGGGCAGCTGAAGGCTGCGCAGGGACAATTTGGTGTCCACTGTGGACACTGGGTCGTGCAGGGGGGGGTTGGGCAGCATGTAACCCAGGAGAAGTGGCAGCGGAGTGTCATGCAGGCAGTGATTGTGCTTTGTTGGAGGTAGTGTGGTGCTTAGCTAAGGTATGCATTGCTAATGAGGGCTTTTCAGAAGTAAAAATTGTTGGGAGGGGGGGGCCACTCTTGCCGCTATTGTGGCTTAATAGTGGGACCTGGGAACTTGAGATGCAGCCCAACATGTAGCCCCTCGCCTGCCCTATCCGTTGCTGTGTTGTTCCCATCACTTTCTTGAATTGCCCAGATTTTCACAAATGGAAACCTTAGCGAGCATCGGCGATATACAAAAATGCTCGGGTCGCCCATTGACTTCAATGGGGTTCGTTACTCAAAACGAACCCTCGAGCATCGCGAAAATTTCGTCCCGAGTAACGAGCACCCGAGCATTTTGGTGCTCGTTCATCTCTATTATTGACTTTATTAAAAAGTTTAAGTAAATGGACAAGATTGACCATTCCCATTTTTTTTTTTCAAAATATTCTCTTATGGTGGTGAATTGTTTTATTCATCTGCAAGATCCATCCCTAGAGAAGGAACGGTGGCGTCATGAGTGACAATTGGACTACAGATAACCCCCGATTACTATCCCTGTGATCTATCCCAGCGGCGATGGGGTTAGGTCCCGAGCTACCCTCAGGGGAGTAGATGGTAGAGCCCTGTGACAAGGATAACATCCCTAACCCCTTGTCTCCTTGGCTGTGAGCCTGCTCCTCGGACGCTGCACGTAGCTAACATACCGATATTGCTTGCTTGAAACATTGGATTGCACTTCTTAGTGATCTACTAATATATTTTCAAACACAAGGCCTGAAAGCCGTATCCATCCCGCCACTTCATTTTATGTGGCCTAAGGCGGGGGGGTGGGGGGTCACTATTGTTACTGGAAATACTATGGGGGTCACTTAGTAGTACCAGAGTCACTAAAACTACTGCGGCCCCTATGGGGGTTGCTATTACGCCATGGAATACAATGAGCCCATTTTGATCTTGCAAATACGCTTATGTATTTGCACAACCGAAAATTACCTCCAGTGGATCAAACTGAAATCACTATAGAACTTTTGGTTGATTTACATTTGGTTCTCATCAATCCCAGCAAGGAAAGTGGAAGTCTTGCATCACTATGGCGAACTGAAACTGGCCTGAGAAAAACCTTTCCCCTAAATGGCACCCTGACATCCTTCCTGCTTCGATGTAAATGAAGCCTAAAGGAGTCCCGCTCTACTTGCTATGTGCTGCTTCCCAGCCCATAACATGATGCTTAATGAACTCCTCCAATCACTTTTGTTTGTCAAAAAACAAATGACATCTGAAATATGTAATAAGCCACTAATGACGCGTTATGCAAACAAAAGTATTTAGAAAAATATGCATATGATAAAAAGCCAATTCAAAGGGATTCGCGTTGCTTCCATTCAGGTTCAGTTATTCTAAGTGCAGTATGTCACGCAATGACGAGCGGATAAATGAATCACTTGTTCCTGCGCCGTGTCACTGCATTTCCTGCCTCCTGATGTTTGGATCCCGCTGCCTGTAATCTACAGCGCACCCACTCACTCATTTCTCTTCTATTTTTCGCCCACACAGCTACTTCAATTACTATTGCTCTTCTAGGTTGTTCCGTGCTTTTCTTTGACTTAGCGGCACACGTAATGTTATATGACTAATGTATTCTCATATGATTGATCACTTTACTGCACAACTTCTACAATAAAAGGTGACACGTTGGGATGATAATTCCTTTGAATAGGTTCAATCTCAAATGGGCTTTCCCACAAAAGTTTTTAATGAAAATATTGGACCTCCTTGAAGTCCAAGATTCGGTCGATTTTTGCTTGTAAATACCCTGCTGTTACTCGGAAGTAAAACCGGACCAGGATCAGTAGATGTCCCGGTGGTCAGACCTCCATTGGCCAGTGATGGGCCCTGAACAAGTTCTAGGAAGCAATAAAAGACCTCATTAGGACAGCCTTAATATAACTGCATTTTAGCCTCCTTATTACAGCTGCAAATCCCAGCCCAACTACAATTCTAATGACCTGAACTCCCAGCGTCATAGGGATCTACGATGCTTGAATCGCTGCCAGACCTGGGTTTATGCTTCACTAGCGATATTTTTTCTAGCGATGTAAGAGCAAGTGCCTCGCAGCGCAGAGAAAACTCTGCAATATCACTGATTGTTTTCAATGGGGAAAAATCCCTGCCTCTGGAAAACGTTAGTCTCATTGGATGAGCACTCGGCCAATCACAGGAAGCACTCAGCCATTGAATGACAGCTGAGCGGTGCCTGTGATTGGTCACAGCACTCAGCCAATCACAGGCAGCGCTCAGCCAGTCATTGAATTCATATATGGCTGTGACCAGTCACAGGCAGGACTCAGCTGTCATTTAATGACTGAGTGCTGCCTGTGATTGTCTGAGCGCTCATCCAATGAGACTAACGTTTTCTAGGGGCAGGGATTTTTCAATCCCCGGCCTCCAGAACACAGAAGAAGACTGCCGTGCCAGAGAGAAGAGCCTGAAGGCTCTTCTAGGTGAGTATAATTTTTTTTTACAGCTAAGGATGATTTTCAGTGAAGAGCTTATATTTCAAGCCCTTCCCCGAAAATCATTGATGCAGGTTTGCCTGCAACCCACTGCTTTCAATGGGGCCACAGCAGTGCCGACCCCATTGAAAGCAATGGAATAGCATCACAGACTTCTACCACAGCTGTCACAGCTGTGGCAGAAGTCCGCCATGTACTCCCTATGTTGTCAATGGGGCTGGCGCTGCTGCCACCGACCCCATTGAAAACACTGAGCGACATAGCATAGTATGTTAGGCATAATGAAGACAATGTCCATCTATCACAGATTTTTTCTCTGCTCTGCGAGGCTTGAGAGTAAAAATCGCAAATGAGTATGAAACTATTGAAAATCATTGGTTTCATTATCATCACTCTCGCATCATAAAAAAAAATATCGCTAGTGGGTAGGCAACCTTAGTCCTTATTTTGACGAATGTAATGCAGTTTCATTTAGGCTATAGGTTCTGGGCTGACTGTGCATCTAATGACCCAAATTGGTAGCAAACTACAACTCCTCTCACTAAAAGCAAACCCTCATATTGCTTTGTTGATAGGAAAACAAAATCTTATGTCTCTTATGTCAATGAAAAAAAAAGCTCAGTCCTGGAGGCCCAAAACAGACGGGTCCATAAATGGTATTTCCACCACATGTTATCCCCTATGCATAAGATTGGGAATAATATTCTGATTGATAGAGGTCCATCTAACTTGCTGTCTGTCTTTCCCCTCCATTACAATGAATGGAAACTCTAAGAGTAGTCGGCATTGTTAGCTCTTTGGCTGTCATCCACGTTTAGTTAGTCCAGGGTAAAAGGACTTTCCTAAAAGGCACAGGGACATAACCAAATAAGTAACTTACTTACAATACACAAAGTGCACAAAAGCAGGGAAGAGTATGTGCATACTCCTATGCTTGGGCAACTGTATGGCTGAAGATAGCTATTCAAGATTAGCTCCTGTAATGGTGGACTGGGGTTAAGGTCATTCAGCATTTTCCATTTATAACAGGAAGAACGGCTTTGGATTACAAACTTTTGCTGTAATAAGATGCTTTGTAGACTAACATAGCTGGAACATTCATGAGAAGCTTGTATTATTTTGAGGAAATAGAAAAGTTACATCATTTTGCCACTACCCGTGTAGAAGTCGTGTAGACCCTCACTGAATTTGGTTCTTGCCTAACTGAATCGTTATTCCAGTTGAGGACCCTAAGGCATGTCTACATTCATTTTAACGACCACTAGTCTGTACTGATACTTTCATACTTTTTTTTTATTCAAGCTTCTTTGCAACCTCTTTACTGTAATGAGGGTCCAAATAGGTGAACACCAGTTAAAAGCTTTTGTCTAGCAAGATGCATAGGCTGCAAATACGGAACGAATGATAACTTGTTCATTTGTTGTTAAATGCATATTTAAGGCAGACGGAAAAATTATATGTTGGTAGCACATCCCCTGATGTGAACGTGCTGGTAATAGAAATAAACAGACGCATGACTGATCATAAGCTGTCAACAATTGCTAATGCATCTATTGTTTCCTGACAGTTGCCCCTTGCAAAAGGTCCTTAGAGGGGTTTTCCTCTTACTTCAAACTGCTCCACAGCCACTCTGTTCTTCCTGGTTGCTGCTGACCACAACATGCGACTACTGTAGCCAATCACTAGCCAAAGAATGTCACTGCTGTGGCCAGTGATTGGCTGCGGCAGTCACATGTCCTGGTCAGCAGTAACCAGGAAGAACAGAGTGGCTGTGGAGCAATTTTAAGTAAGTGCAGATTGACTTGCTGCATCGTTGATTGAAACTACGGGCAATTTATTTGCCTGTGTAAAAGAATCCCGAGCCATTTATATTTTAGTTGTCTTGGAGTTTAAATTAAAATAATTAAAATAATTATGAGCTCAAAGTTTAATAATAAAGACAAAAAACAAACAAAAAGAAAGCTCTGTCTATGCCTGGCATTCGGCTCTGTTCCCATCTGTGTTGGATAGTTCCATCAGGCTAGTCAAAGTGAAACTTGCCAGAACCCCGATGGACCCCATTATAAGCCAGTGAAGTCCATCAGGTCCCATTTGAATTCACCATCCAGTGGATCAGCACAACGTTATGGCTTGCATTATATGACGCAGTGTGAACGAAGTCCATTAAATGACCGAAATATGACAAATCGTTCAATTTCCATTCATTGTTCATTTTATGCAGAGATAAAAGACCATCGTTGGCTCGTTAACTAATCGTTCGACTTAAAAACGGATCATTCAGTCTCTTTCACTTATACAGTGAATGACAACGACTAAACGATTTCTCGATTGAATGAGCCAACAATGTATCTGTCTAAACGGACCTGAAGAAAAACTCCCTTGGCTTTTCCATTGTCTTATAGAAATAACTGTTACAAAAGGATTGCACGGAGGTGCACATAACAAGATCGAGAAACAATTGAAGTCCCTTTTGCTGCAGGGACCTCTACATGCAGGTATGTGTTGAGCAACATCTTCAGATGCTCATTCCAAAGTGTGACTTGTTCAAAGCCAATACTATAATGCTGTCCTGTAAAGTCCCCGGATGGTGCTCTGCACAGGGGACTTCTGCGGCAATACAGTGGGTTATCCCAAAAGGCACATAGCATATATTTTTTGTAGATTACAACAAAGAATTCTTTTATTTAAAAAAAAAAGTTGATTAAGGAAGTTACTGTCTTCTCTCATCACAGCCGCCCTATCGAGAGATCACCAAGTCAGGCTCTTAGATGTATCATTTAGTCAAAAATCCCCTCCCCTTTATGGCATTTATGTACCTTATTAGGACAATGGATGAGGCAGTCTTCATGGGACACCCCTTATATTTGTCTACTTGGATAAGATTCTTCAAAACACTGAGATATTTGTTCATCTATGCTGAAGTGACGTGAGATTCTTAATGAAGTGACGTGAGATTCTTAATGGTCTGACTCACCTTGTCCATCTTTTTGCATTTGTTTGAACAGTGCAAATCTGAGGGGATCATCCACCACCTGGAACTTCTGCAGAAGGCCCCTTATGACTTCACTGGCTGTTGTCAAACTGCTGATGTGAAGTTGTTTCACAGCATCCAGGGGCAGATAGAAGGAAGTCTTTTTTTCCACTTGACTACTTGATGACATTGGTTTCATGGTGATAAAGGATGGAGACTCCGTTGTATCTGTTACAGTGACTGGACGTTTAAGCTTCAGATGCACCTTGATGAATCCAGTGTAAGTGCCATCCTCTGTCTGACCATTGCAAAAAAATGGAACAGGGTTCATCACATAAAAGGCACAAAAACAAAACAAAAACTTTTTTTATATATGACAATTTGTATGTAAAACGTTTCTTTAACAGAACAGCCCAAATATGCTGCTATGGGGTAACATTTCACACAGCTTTGTCACTCAAACTTCACATCCACATATGTCACACGTGACTGACCTACACATCTTAAAATATCCCTCTTTTACACATGAGAAAAAAGTTATTTCATACATTTATGGACTAGATGATAGCAACAACCAATACAATACTCAGTCTTTCAGACACACAAACCGGTTAACCCCTTAGTGACCAAGCTTTTTTGCTTTCTTCCAATTTCGTTTTCTCGTCCCCCTTTTAAAAAATCGTAACTCTTATTTATCCATTGACGTCGCTGTATGAGGGCGTTTTTTTTTTGTGGGACGAGTTGTATTTTTCAATGGTTTTATTTAACATACCATGTAATCTACTGAAACGCTTTTTAAAAATTCCAAGTGGGGAGAAATGAAAAAATAACATTCCGGCATCTTTCAGTGCGTCTTACTTCTACGGCGCACAGACCACAACAAAAACGACCTATTCTATGGGTCAGTACGATTGCTACGATACCAAACTTGTATAGTTTTTTTTTTGCTGTGCTACTTATATATTTTTTTAAAGATATTTAATTTTATTAAATTATTTTCTGTCCCCATCTTCTGCGCACAATAACTTTTTAAATTTTCATCGACATAGTTGTGTCTGGGCTCATTTTGTGTGGTACATCCTGTAGTTTCCATTGGTACCATTTTTGAATACATATGACTTTTTGATCACTTTTTATTAAATTTTTTCTTGGCAAAAGGGTGACCAAAAAAGTGCATTTCTGGCGTTCTTTATTTTTTTTTCCGGACATTCACCGTGCGCGGTAACTAATGCATTACTTTGATAGATCGAACTTTTACGGACGCAGCGATACCAAATATGTATTTTTCTTTTATTATTTAGATTTTCTTATTGTAAATATGGCAAAAGCGTTTTTTTTAATAGCTTTTTAAAAATAATTAATTAAACTTTATTGTTCTTATTTTTACATTTTCTTTTAGTCCTCAGGGGGGACCACAACATGTAATGCTTTGATCACTCCTGCAGTGTGATGTAATGCCACAGGGCCCTCTGCAGCCATGACACGTGCACAGCTCTCCCAATCTCATCGCGGGGGGCCATACGGGACCCCCGAACATCATTTGGGGGATTTAAATGCTGCTGTCAGATTTCACAGTGGCATTTATTAGGGTTAACAGCCACGATGGGCCGCGCGGCTTGTCGGGGCTGTTGCCCGCGGGTGTCAACTGTAAGAAACAGCTGACACCCACGATGTTTTGAGGGAGATAGCAGTGTGATCTCCCTCCATACACGTCCTGCAACGGCAGGACATAAAAACATGATAGGGTGGTCACTAAGAGGTTAAAGTGTATTTAACTTTTCAGATGACTTTTTAGAATAAGCTGCCATGTGTACATAGGGAATAACACTATTTCTGCCATTATATGATCTGTATGTGGCATTTTTTAACATTTTCTCTCTGCACATTGTATCTATGATTTGTTACGATGTGCATGTGGAGAACAGTGCATATTCTGCTCCCTAACTGTCTGCAACACACATAGACACAATACCTTCATAAAGGACACTAGAGGAGCATATGAGCAGTGAGGATGTGATTTTCAGTAGCTATAACACCGTAAACAATCACCTACTATCCACATGTCTGTCTGTGTGTCTCTCTTCTGCAGCTCGCTCTCCATTCCCTCATCTCTCTATAGACTTCTGTGGGCAGCACGAGTCAACCCTTTTCTTCACTCCCTGTTCTGTGTCTTGTAATCTCTGTTACTAGACAGGGGCATTACTTGTAAACAGGCAGTAAAAAGCAAATTAGAAGGAAGGGAACTCCCTAGTGACCAACACAAGTTATTTGAAGTGAGTGATCATTTAAAGGGACTGCGGCATCAGATAATGACCTATTGTGTGAATCATGTTTTTATATTAAAGGGAATCTGTCAGCTCAAACTTGCTGTCCAAACAGCAGCCATCATGTTATAGAGCAGGGGGAGCCGAGCAGATTGATATATAGTTTTATGGGGAAAGATTTAGTCTAAGTCGTATTTTATTCATTTATATCTCTGTACGTTCTGAGCTGAACAGTCCAATGGGCGGAGCTATCAGTGACTGGCTGCTATGCTTGTATGTACTGATAGCTCCGCCTACTGGACTGTTCAGCTGAGAATGTGCAGAGGTTTAAATTAATAAAATACAACTTCTACTGAATCTTTCCCCATAAGGCTATATATCAATCTGCTCGGCTCCTCCGGCTCTATAACAAGATGCCCACATCCAGGAATCTGAATGATTATCGTTCAGTGTAAATCCTGCCCTGACTGAGTGACAAATGAGAATTAATTTGCTTCTTGTTCGTTGTTGAGTTTCTACATGCAAAGAACTGATCAATGAATTGGTCATGTAAAGAGGTGTCACTTATGAATGACTGCCTGCTTACTGTGAATGGTGGCAGGTGGACCGGAACAATTCCCGCCTGTTCCACCTGCATTCAGTCAGTGATGATTGATCCTGCGTAAAAGACCAGGAACGATTATCGCTGGGACAACCTGTCCAGTATCTGCGCCTGACAAGTCGTCCAGAGTAAAAGGGCTCAGGTAAGAGGTAAGGCCACAGAGGAGGATGTTGCCATAATTTAGGGCAAGCTATAATGAGGATAAGTATTTTGGTTGAGGAAGGAGTGGATTCATTTTACAAATCAGTAGTCAGACGACACATAGAATATTGTGTACAGTTTTGGGCACCAGCGCAGAAGAAAGACATCCACACATTTGATTTTTGGTGCAATCATCCAATGAACAAGTGTTTGCTACCTTGTCAGGGTGAACGGTGGCTCCTCTACGCTCCTATGAACATTTGTGTCAGATTGGCTGGTTGCATACAGAGCCTTAAGGGCCTTTTATACAAAGTGTTTGTAGGAAGCATATGCATCCGACTCATATATCTCATGAAAGCCTCCCATATACCACTGTATATACATACAGGCATACAGTGACATGCATTGCCCATAGGCTCCCACTGTAAAACAGTAAATGGTATTTAGCATGGTATATTTTCTGCATTGGCCCTATGTATAGAAAAGCTCAGACTGTTGCGTTTCCCTATAGAGTTGTAAAAACATCACATGGGCACATTTATGCAGCGTTTTTGCATAATGGCGTTGCATATTTGCTCACACAAGTGTGGCTTTTGCTATACTGCCTGCGTGCGCTAATTGTGCAAGCACACTCCCAATCATCGAAATTGGCAATTAAGTTAATTAGTTGAATGTGTGTGACTTTCATGTGCAAGTACACAGGAAATAGGTGGTGCTATGTATTTGCGCAAAAGAAATACGCATGCAAAATAAGTGCATGTTGTAGAGTCTCTACAACACTTCTGATATGTAAGACCACTGCTTGCTTTTGGGGTTATACAAGTATACAGAACATAAATCAGCGAGCATTTTACCCCATTTTCTGGCCTCTGAGATGACGGTCCCTTACTATAGACAGGGTGAATGGGGTCAGTTTTGCACTTTTGACCAGTTGGAAAAAGTAGTGTAACGATATGTGGATTGGTTCATGTAGAGTAACTCACCATCTTCATGATTAGCCCATTCTGGACCGTTGTGTTGAATGTCTCTATTCTCTGCCTTAACTCCTGGATGCTGGGCTTTTTTTCTTCTTTCCGTTCATCTTGAACCTGCAAAAGTTGGAATAAAACTTAGTGAACAAATGTGTCTGTGGCACAAGCTGAATATACTGAGGGCAGGAAAGCAACCCATGTTTCCAAACAAGTTATATACAAATGAACTTCAGTAAAGTAATAGGAAGCTCTAGCAAGAGATAATATTTACAGAAAGCAAAAAATATAACATCAGTGTTTAACCCATTAAGGACAACCCATCCTCTTCCCTATGGCAGCCACTCAGGGGATTTTTTCCAATGCAGGCTCCCTTTCACTATATCGGAAACCCAGCACCAGTGTCCCATGATGGTAGGAGCAAGAGCTTGGGTGTCTGATGACAGTAGGACTTCAGCTCTAACAGCTGAGATTGGATTACAATAACTCTGATACCGGTAGCTTAACCCCTTAGATGTCGTGGTCAATGCAGCCGGAGTATCTAATAGGCCGATAAAAGGGGGCTCCTTTGGCCCTCCATAATGTAATCTTGGGGTGCTGATAGGAGGCTTAACAATGGCCTCTGGATCAGTCATCTATAGTGGTACCGTTCATACTTTCTGCTCTGTGAAGTGATAAAATGTGGTTTGAAGGAACACTCTGCAGAGATCATCCCGCTATGAGATCGCAGGATGCTGTTTGATTGCGATGGCAGCCTGGAGCCTTTTGAAAGCCCCCAATGCTGTAATGGCTGATTACCTATCACGTCATGCCTTTCAGATCGTGACATAGTACCCTATAATACTTTTTTCCGAAGATATTTTATTTTTTAAAACTAGTAGAGCAAAAACAACTGCAGGATGTAAACCTTATAGACAAAGCTCCCTTCCCCCAAATACAGTAGAATTACATTTCTTCCGTTTCACTCCACTCGGAGTGTCCTCGCAGTGTGTAGGTATGTACGTTAGGGGAACTGCCCAGTTGTCAATTTATTTATACATTCCAGGAAGAAATAAAAGAGAAACAGCAAAAATCAGGAGTGTGAGAACAGATGCTCCCGAAATGTTATGAGGTATAAAAGTGTAAACTGAAACCGACTTGTCAGGAGAGCAAAATATACCTTCAGGGTGGCTTCAGACGAGCGTATGCACAAATACGCTCGCCTCAGAGAAATATATTTGCACAGTGAACAAGGCTGATTTGCGCATGTATTTTTTTGCGTGCACAGAGGGCATGTTCATAAGTGCATGTGACACCCCGTCCACCCTGAGTTACAAGGCTATTTAGCCTAATGAGGTCCAAATGTGTTCTATTGTTCATAGAATTGCACAGCGTATTGTACAAAGACGTCTGTAGTGGCCCGAAATGCATATATCTGGCCCCTCCATAATTGTCCTAATTGTCATGTCTTCCGTGTGGATGCCCTGTGCAAATTGTCTTGTCACTAGTTATGTGTATTGCAGAGCTGTAGCATGGAAGAGGTTAATGTCTGTGAATGTCTGGGATATGTCTGGAAATGTAACCGTTTTCGTGCATTTAATGTTGGCACATGCATATGAAAGATATATGTGATTGCAAGGTACAAATGTAGGTCTTTCTTTACTAGTTTGGTACAGTGGCAGTTGGAGTGTGAGTGCCAGTCACATGGGGGTACCTTTAACCCTCATATGGTGAAGAATGGAAGCTGAAGAGAGGTACCCTGGAAGTCCATGCCCAGGACCACCTACCCTAAAGAGAATGGAGAGAGAGAGAGAGAGAATGGAGAGAGAATGGAGAGAGAGAGAGAGAGAATGGAGAGAGAATGGAGAGAGAATGGAGAGAGAGAGAATGGAGAGAGAGAGAATGGAGAGAGAATGGAGAGAGAGAATGGAGAGAGAGAGAGAGAGAATGGAGAGAGAATGGAGAGAGAGAGAGAGAGAATGGAGAGAGAGAGAGAGAGAATGGAGAGAGAGAGAGAGAGAGAGAATGGAGAGAGAGAGAGAGAGAATGGAGAGAGAGAGAGAGAGAATGGAGAGAGAGAGAGAGAGAATGGAGAGAGAGAGAGAGAATGGAGAGAGAATGGAGAGAGAGAGAGAGAATGGAGAGAGAGAGAGAATGGAGAGAGAGAGAGAATGGAGAGAGAGAGAGAATGGAGAGAGAGAGAGAGAGAGAGAGAATGGAGAGAGAGAGAGAGAATGGAGAGAGAGAGAGAGAATGGAGAGAGAGAGAGAATGGAGAGAGAGAGAGAGAGAATGGAGAGAGAGAGAGAATGGAGAGAGAATGGAGAGAGAGAGAGAGAGAATGGAGAGAGAGAGAGAGAGAATGGAGAGAGAGAGAGAGAATGGAGAGAGAGAGAGAGAGAATGGAGAGAGAGAGAGAGAATGGAGAGAGAATGGAGGGAGAGAGAATGGAGAGAGAGAGAGAGAATGGAGAGAGAGAGAGAGAATGGAGAGAGAGAGAGAGAATGGAGAGAGAGAGAGAATGGAGAGAGAGAGAGAGAATGGAGAGAATGGAGAGAAGAGAGAAGAGAGAAGAGAGAAGAGAGAGAAGAGAGAAGAGAGAAGAGAGAAGAGAGAAGAGAGAAGAGAGAAGAGAGAAGAGAGAGAAGAGAGAGAAGAGAGAGAAGAGAGAGAAGAGAGAGAAGAGAGAGAAGAGAGAGAAGAGAGAAGAGAAGAGAAGAGGAGAGAGAAGAGAGAGAAGAGAGAGAAGAGAGAGAAGAGAGAGAAGAGAGAGAAGAGAGAGACTCTGTAGGCCCAGTTTCATCCTGTGTTTTCTTCCCTGACCTCCTCAATTGTTTTCTTGCACTGGTGTGTGAATTTATCTGTGGACTGTAATCCCGTGTCAAGGTGCCTTTTGCAGTGACTGAGACACAAGGCCCACACTGAGGAGCTGGCGGGGGTAGAGATGGCACTTGTCACGATGGTTCTACCAAACTCCTCCCCGGAGGGACGTATGCAACCTTGGCCAAGGTACCGCTAGGCCTCTTCCAGACAACAATGGGACAGCGGTTATCTGTATGTTTGTGTAATGGATTGAAGAAGTTGTAACTCGTGACGCCACCATTCCTTCACACCATTGATTCTCCGGTGGTAGAAATAATAAAGACCACACACTGTTAACGTTGAAAACTCAATAACTGGGAATGGGCAGGGACTTGAAACTTTACTTCTTGTTTGCAAGATACAGCTTTACACACCAGTTTTAGCAGACAGTCAGGGAGGAGGACACAGGATGAAACCAGGCCTACAGTTGCTCTCTTAATGACTCTTCTCCTGGACACACACTCTGGGATGCAGGATAACACTAGAGGGGGACACAACACTCTTCAGGCACTCACTTGAGAATTAGTAGCTTAAAGGGGTAGAAGGGGGCGGAGCCAGAACACCGCTGCTGCCGAACCGAGCCGAAGGGAAAAGACCCATCTGCGCAAGCGCGTCTAATCGGGCGATTAGACGCTGAAGTTAGACGGAGCCATGGAGACGGGGACGCCAGCGCAGGAAAGGTAAGTGAATAACTTCTGTATGGCTCATATTTAATGCACGATGTATATTACAAAGTGCATTAATATGGCCATACAGAAGTGCTGAACCCCACTTGCTTTCGCGAGACAACCCCTTTAATTGCTGCATGGCGGACTCCTTCTCTTCTCTCACTCCTCAAAGGGAGTTCCTGGAATTGGGAACGTCAGGATACCTCTCCTCAGCTTCCATTCCTTCACCACATGAGGGTTCAAGTTACCCCCATGTGGCTGGCACTCTCTCTCAGAAGAACTAACTCCTTGCACATACCTTGCAAGCACATATATCATCCAATATCACATGACAAGACAAACTTGTTACATTTTACAGACATATCCCAGCCACTCTTAGACATTAACCTCTTAAATGCTGCAGCTGTGCAATACACATAACCAAAGACAAGACACTTTGTACAGTGCATCCACACTTAAGAAATGACATGTATTACCATTATGGAGGGGCCAAATATATAGACTTTGGGCCACTACATCTTCTATCAGTAAAGTTCGGGTTTCTGACCTTTCCCTTCAACTGAGTGTTTCCAAGTTATCCCATGTGTGGACTCTATTATTTCACATCGGATGCACCTCAGAGTAAGGAACGGTGACATCACCTGTGACAAAATCTAAAGTTCAGTTACTCAAGTTTATTCAGGTAACTGCTACACTGGCGTTGCCTGGAGAGGCCTGTCAGGGCCTTGGCAAAGGGTCACATGCATCCCCCAGGGGAGGAGTTGGTAGTGCCACCGTGACATCCCTAACAGCTACCCTGCCATCTCCTCAGTGGTGTGCCTTGTGCCTCAGTCTCTGCACTTCCATAGACTTCTATTTGGTGTGCAAATACGCAGAACGATAGAGCAGGTACTATTTTCTTGTGTGCAACCGAAATGTGTACAAAAAAATAGTTAATGAGAATGAACTCATTGACATCAATGGGTTTTATTCTCTGTGTATTGCGCCCACCAGTACGCCTGTGTGAAGCCACCCTTACTGAGACCACAGCTAAGCTGTTGCCGTATGATCTTCCAGGTCCCTTACGTCCACGACATTGGCACAGAGAGACTGCAGGGAAATCAAATGTCCTTGAAGCTGGTATGTGAGCCATTAGTAGACACTTCCGCAATACATGTGCCTGCTGCAGGGGAGCAGTAAGTAAGAAAGGGGTACAAGCATAGGCATACCGTGAGGGCTCGCAATGGCGACCGGGCCCCTGCAGTGAGGGGGACCAGAGGCTGCCCTCCGTCATATGCATATGCACATACAGTGCATTACCAGCTGGTATCACTGTCGGCTACACTGCACCAATCACAAAGCCGGCAGTGTGACCAGCCGACGAGAAAGCAGAGAAGAGGAGGGAGGAGAAAGGCCCGAGCTGAACTTTTGCACCCGGGCCCCAGAGCCTTTAGTTATGCCCCTGTGTAAAGGTGATAACGGACAATTCTGGGAATCCTCCTTTACATTGTATATATTTTTGGCCACTGTGAATGGACAGGAGCTCGTACAAATCTGTACCGCCCCATGAAACGTTTCAGAAGAAAAGCGGAAGCAATTGAAAGAACATCTTGCTTTACTTCCTCTGAACAGGCAGGATATTAATGCCCAGAAGAAAACACAACCCTACATAACAATCCAACTAAGACCGGATTCACACGGGCGAGTTCTGTCCGATAGCGATATGGATGGAAGTTGCATAGATTAATAACAACGGATTTCAATGTGTTTATACACATGAGCACTTTTTCGCTCTCAGCGGTGCTGCGAGATTGAAAAGTTTCTCCATGTCCTATTTTTGCGTGATTCCTTGAAGGAAATTGCCCTGTATTTCCTATGTGATTTGCATGCGAGTAACATGATTTTTACCATTGAAATGTATTTGAAGCATTTGCAATCTTTTCGAGTGAAAATCACAAGTACATAGATGTGAGGCAATGTGTTTTTTTTAAACAAAAATGTATTATGCTTGCATCCAAAAGCAAAAATTTACAAGCGCCATATCGGTCCTTGAGCAATATTAGGCAAATATTAGGGGTTTTCCAGGGAGAATACTACTGATGACCTATCCTCAGGGTAGATCATCAATAGTTGATTTGCTTGGGTCTGCCGCTCGGGACCCTAACGGATCAGCTGAGTGGGCACATGCTGTCAGCGCTGCAAATACACAGAGGTCGGAGCAGAAGTAGCGAAACCCTCCACTCCGACCTCTGTGTAGTGTCCTGCGCTGGTAACTGCAGGCACGACTTGCATTGATTTCAATGAGACCACAGCCTGCAGTTACAAGCACCGGCCACTACACAGAGGTTGGCGCGGAGACTTCCGCTCCAACCTCTGTGTATTTGCGGTTCTGAGAGCATGCGCCCGGTCAGCTGATTGGTCGGTGTACCGAGCTATGGATCGCTGACAATCAGTATTAGGGCTCCCACATAGATTGGTTATTATATACTTTTAAGGGAAAATATTAGGCATATCCTAACATTTATTGATCCAAACCTTCGCTCTCTCTGACCTTAGAGTCCAGTGGGTGTTCCTAACCTACTGCTGGCCATCTCTCTATGTAAACCTTATACAAGGAAGGCTGTCCATCGTTGAGTGGAACTGCCCACTGGACTCCTAAGGTCGGAAAAAGAGATTTAGATCAATAAATTATAAGTTCTGTTAAATCTTATCCCACAAACCTGTATATCAATCTGCTTATCTTCTCCTGCTGTATAACATCATGCCTGCAGATTTGGATAGTATTTTCAGCGTGACAGACTCCCCTTTAATAGCACTAGTATATATTCAGAGACACTTAACCCCATAGGGACCATGCGCTTTCTTCCACTGTGTGACCAGGTGATCATGTGACCGCTGGGTGCCCTCTGTTACAGCAGAGCTGCAGGATCCTATCAGACCTTGATCAGCTCTGCCAGTGACTATTGTCACTACAGGGGGATGTATTCCCCGTAACTAGGGCTCCTATGGATTCCCCAACCACAGTGGAAAAGTGTAAAAGAAAAAAGGAAAAAGACTAGGTGAATGTTCCCCACAGGTCTTATATGACGTCATGGGGGTCATAGATAGTAAAATAATAGTTACATAAATAAGTTTAAAAAATGACTGAATAAAATAAAAATATATACATAAAAAAGAAAATGACCCAAGGCCGACAGCAACTAAAACCTAACAGCTTGACGAAGACTGCTGGACACAGTCAAAATGTCGCTGCTATTTTTATAACTGTGAGGCAATAAAGGACACATCCTTTTGGATGTATTTTTTTATTGGCACCTAATTCTGCTGTCCTGCGCAACTTTGTTTATCACCATTCAAAACGGTCACCTTATGTGCCCTGTAATTCAAAAGTACACAAATTATACATTAAAATGTCCAAAACAAAATGAGGAACCCATACTTTATTTTAGCGAAAACATACTAGAAAAAATATAACTATAAATGTAAAAAAAAATCTTTTTTTTTTTTACCTTTTTACCCCCAATAAAACTAAAAAACTGAAAAAGTCAGTTTTTAAGAAGAAAGATGTAAAAATGTAGCCCTATATGTCACGGGAAAAAAACAGCAAAAGTAATTTTGGTAGCTTAAGGAAAAAAAGTAGGGCAATAAAACCACCACATGGGTAAAATCTTTAAAAAGTGACTGGTCCTTAAGGTACAAAAAAGCCTGGTCCTTAAGGGGTTAATAATTGAATGTAAGAAATAATGAAGGCTATGACACTTACAGTATAGATGTAATTTTCCATTGAAGATAGTAGTGCCATATGGAAGGCAGCCAGAGTGGGATTATAAGTATGAGCTAGAAAAGTCAGTGCATAGCCTAATGAAAAAGATGTGATGAGGCTCAGTTCTATCGGTACGGCGATGTGGATACTGTACAAGCCGGGGCACGTGGCCCTAAAACTAGCCCTTCTCTCTCCCAACAACAATGAATAAGCCATGTTAACCACTTCAGGACCACCATAGACTACAAACCTCCAGGCAGTCCTTATGTAACTCTGCAGGGATGTTTTAAAACACCCTTGTAGAGATTCTCACTAAAGCCCCTCCACTGTGCAGGGGGTCTGTACTTTGAGGGCCCTCACACGAGCGTATTTTGCAGCACGCGGGAGTATACATCAAGAACGCAATGACACTATCTTGGCGTGTATGCGTGGGTAATACACGCCAAGATAGTGCATGTCGCCATGTTTTTTGCGCATGCATTTCGCACGCTGTGTGTGAGAGGCACAATTAGAAGTCAGCATAACATTAATTCTGTGTATTACGTACATAAAACCCATGCATGTAATATGTGGTAGCATATGCTCAGGTGAGAGAGCCCTAAGAGTCTAATGACAGCTCAGGTCACAGGGCTTTGCCTGGAGACCAATCACAGCCAGTCACAGTCACCACATTGAGAAAGCAGTGCTGTGCCCTTCCCCTCCATCTCGGAAGTCAGGCCGATCTTTTCATAAAAAGGAAAGTGATTTCACATAAAGGAAATGATGCAGACATAACGTGGACATATTGTAAACGTACTTTGTGTGGAATCTCACTATCTGTATTAGAAGCAGAAGATGTCAAATTTTGAAAAATGCTAATTATTCCATATTTTCTCTAAAGTTTAGTTTTTTTTAAATTGAAATATGCCGGATTTAAAACATTGGGCAAGTGGTTAAAATAAAGCATGCCTAATAGAGATGAGCAAGCGTACTTACTATGGCAAATTACTCGAGCGAGTATTGCCTTTGCGAGTACCTGCCCGCACGTCTGAAAAGATTTGGGTGACGGTGGGGGGCGGGGAGCGGCGGTGTATAGCAGGGAGGAATGGGGTGGGGATGCTCACTCCCGTAACTCACCTCTCACTCCCGTCAGCACCCGAATCTTTTGAGACGAGCGGGCAGGTACTCGCAAAAGGCAATACTCACTCATCTCTAATGTCTAAACCTTCTTCCCCCCCCCCTCCCCCGAGAGACAGGAGGCACCTATTGTATATACTTCAGATCACTGACTGATCCCACTGAAATCAGAGGGTTTGGCCAAGTTTTACCTGTTTATGCCCACAGGCGAGGTGTCATTGCGAGATCCGTGGCGATAAATCGCAGGCGGAGCTCACATGACACACTTTCCATAGGATAACTATGGAATGTGCAGCCTACTGCACACGAGCGAAAAATTATAGCGATTTTCCGCTCGCGTGATTAAAATCGTGGCACTCTGCGATTCTCCTCCGTGAGCCTATCATTAATAAAGGGCTCATTGCGGAGACCCTTTTAGTGCTCCCCCCTCCTCCTCCTCTGTGGCGAAATATCGCTAGTGATATTCCATTGCGACCATGGACAGGTGGCCTAAGTAGTGCAGTGTATTATGTAAATGATCATACAACTACATGGACTTCTGGGTCAGCAAACTAGAACATACTAGGAACAAACAGGAACTAACCCAGTTTGCCACAGGTATACTATCTTGTTCATCTTCCAATGTAGCAGCATGTTTCAACCCTAGTCAAACAAGATTCTCCGCCAAAAGTCTGAAAAACTTAGGTTTATGAAAATGGATCGGTGAGAATTTTATATCCCCTCTGCTTGATGCCACTGACTAGATCTGCCATTGCTGCTGTTGACTCGCTATTTCTACCACCAACCCTGATGTTGACCCGCTACTACCACCGATGCACCATAGCTGCAGATGCCCAACCAATACTGCCAGGCCTACACTACCACTGATCTGCTGTCCTGTCCACCGTTGTTTAATACTACACTGCTGCTGATGCAGCTACTTTTACCACTGCACCTGCTATTACCAGGCCTATACAACCACAGATTTTCTTTGTAAAAAAAAAAGCCATTTCTTCTTCATTTTGCAGGACGCCAATCTTGTTGCTACTCCCCAAAATGTGATGAAAGTAGTTTCATATCTTGTAAAAAGCCGTTGCTTCATCCTAATTTTTCAGGTGCAAAATATGCAAAAGACATTGCTTTTTCTGTTACCACCATGTATGTATAGATTTTTTTTATTTTAAAAAGCCCAGATAATTCCACTAGCGCAGTATGTTTGTAAACCAGCTGTTACGGTAGTTACTGTTGGGTACCTGCCATTTTCCCATAGCCATACATATTACTTTGACATTAACTTTATTTTAAAGACCGCTCATAAGTACTTAGATTCACTCGAAGGTGGCCTAAGAGCGCTATATAAGGCTTTTATGGCTCTTAGACAGTGTTCTACACCAGTTTTAGGTGTATTGG
Organism: Eleutherodactylus coqui; assembly: GCF_035609145.1. Classification (NCBI taxonomy): domain Eukaryota; kingdom Metazoa; phylum Chordata; class Amphibia; order Anura; family Eleutherodactylidae; genus Eleutherodactylus; species Eleutherodactylus coqui. Next base: position 138,615,498 of record NC_089840.1, on the reverse strand, counting down.
TAAAGATTGGGTTTAGTTTGAACTAATTTGGACCCCAAAAAATTTTTGACCAAATTGGGTTAACCCCTTAAGGACATGGCCTATTTTGGCGTTGAGGACCAAGTGATTTTTGGTAGATTTTCAGCTCCATTTTTCAAAAGCCATAACTTTTTTATTGTTCCGTCGATGTAGACGTCTAAGGGCTTGTTTTTTGCGTGGCGAACTGTAGTTTTTATTGGTGCCATTTTTGGGTACATTGACTATATTGTAAAACTTTTATTATTTTTTTTATGATCGTAAGGAGAGAAAACGAATCAATTCTGCCATAGATTTTTTTTAAAGCGTTAATTATGCAGCATAAATGACACTACATTTTTTCTGCGGGCCAGTACGGTTACAACAATACCAAAATTCTTATATTTTTTTTAGGTTTTTCCACTTTTCTGCAATAAAAACCCTTTTTTTGCAAATCTTTTTTTTTTCTAAATTGCTGCATTCAAAGTCCTGTAACTTTTTAATTTTTCCATGGATAAAGCTCTGAGGGCTTATTTTTTACGAGACGAGCTGTAGTTTTTATTGGCACTATTTTGGGGTGCATACATTTTTTTAGCACTTTTATTGCGTTTTTTTGGGAGGCAAAATGCTAAAAATGAGCATTTTGCCTCAGTTTTTTAGCGTTTTTTTACGCTTTTTTCCGTGCAGGATAAAGAGCCTGTTTGATTTATTGTACGAATCTATACGGACACAACGATACCAAATATGTGCGATTTTTTTTTATTTTTTATGCTAATATGAGAAAAAACTATGACTTATTGCTTACACAGCAATCACAGGCTCTGGCAATACAGGACGCCGGTAACTGGCGTCCTGTTGCCACAGCAACCAGCCTGGGGCTCTGCGATAACATCGCGAGAGCCGGCTGAAGTCACAGAGGGAGCGCGCTCCCTCTGTGAACCCTTTCCCTGCTGTGATCTACTGAGACAGCCGACTCCTGCTGCCAGATAGCGCGAGATCTGTCATGATCTTGCGTTATCACTATGATGTAAGGGTACGTCATTTTGCGGGAAGTATCCCGCTCCCATGACGTACCCTTACGTCATGGGGAGAGAAGGAGTTAAACACCTGAACCAAACTTTCTCAAAACTTTCATCATCACTATGTATAATCATATAGACCCGCTGACGACGACTGTGTTCATGTCTGGAAACCTCAAGGTGAGCACCTCAATCCTGCATTTGCTGTGAAGCGGCACACTGCCCCCATTGCTGGTGTGATGGTCTGGGGGGGGGGGGGGGGGGTCGTCACATCTGACAGTCTGTCCCCCCTAGTAGTGGTACGAGGGACAATGACAGCTCAGCAATATGTTCAGGACATCCTGCAGCCACATGTCTTCCTCTCATGGCGGCTTCCAAGAGGCAGCAGGATAATGCTCAGCCGCACACACAAGGGAAGGGGGGGGGGGGGGGGGGTCACAGAAGCCCCCACAACATTGTCACACTTCTGTGGCTGCCCGGTCACCAGATTTATCGCCATTAGAACATGTATTGGATCATTTGGGAAGCCATCTTCAACAGCCTACAAAATTACACAAACTAGAAGCTCAGTTACAGCAAATGTGTAGCGATATGCTTCAGGATCCCATACAGGACCTGTAAGTCTCAATGCTCTCCCATATAACATCCTGTATCCAAGCTATAGGTGGTACAACAAGGTACTAGAGCCTCCATGCCCACCTGTATCACATCTTGTATCCAAGCTATAGGTGGTACAACAGGGTACTAGAGCCTCTATGTCCACCTGTATCACATCTTGTATCCAAGCTAGAGGCAGTACAGCGGGGTACTAGAGCCTCCAGGCACACCTGTATCACATCTTGTATCCAAACTGGAGGCAGTACAACAGGGTACTAGAGCCTCCATGCCCATTTGTATCACATCTTGTATGCAAGCTAGAGGTGGCACAACAGGGTACTAGAGCCTCTATGCCCACCTGTATCTCATCTTGTATCTTGGAAGGGTAGGACAAAAATAACAAAATGAGAATACAACTAAGCCGTTATTATCTCAGACACAACTCAGCGGTCCTGACAGAACACACTGACCTACCACCACCACAGAGATCTGGTGGGCTGAAGGACCTGCGGTGATGTCACTGCTGTGGGAGGAGCCATTGTGCAGTTTGGTAGAAAGTACTGTACACTGGATAAACCAACAGCAGCTACTACCAGGACCTGTGATGACATCCCCGTCATGTGATCACCTGTGTGGGTGGAGTCAGGAATCACATGCACTGGTCGATATGGTCCAGATCCATGTGGCTGTTGCATTGATTATTTAAATCCCTGTCCATATTTGGGAGAGAGGTGTGCTGTTTGTGACTTCAGCTTACTGTATCCAGGAGTCTGGTGATGTGTGGAATAGCAGAGCTGTGTGTGATGTGTGTGAATCAGGATGTAGCAGAGCTGTGTGTGTAATGTGTTGGATGAGCATGCTTGTACTAGAGCTGTGTGTGTAATGTGTGGGAATCAAGATGGATGTAGTAGAGTTGTGTATGTGATGTGTGGGAATCATAATGAATATACAATGTAGCAGAGCTGTGTGCGTAATGTGTGAGAATGAAGATGAATGTACTACAGCTGTGTATGGTATGTAGTAGAGCTTTGTGTGTAATGTGTTGTGTGTGTAATGTTTGGGGTCAGAATGGATGTAGTAGAGCTGTGTGTGTAATGTGTGGGGTCAGGATGGATGTAGTAGAGCTGCATGTGTGATGTGTAGGCATCATAATGTATGTACCATAGCTGTGTGGGGCATTGTGCCAGCAGAAACACTGGTACGATAATTTCCTAATAATTACTAGTCCATTTATACCCAGGACTCTGACTGTAACAAGGGGGCGCCCTCTACGTCTAGAGGAAAGATGGTTTCTGCACTGACATAGAAGGTGGTTCTTTACTGTAAGAGCAGTGAGACTATTGAACTCTCTGCCTGAGGACGTGGTGAAACAGTATAAGACTGGCCTGGACGCCTTTTTTGAGCGATACAATATTACATGTTATAGTCACTGATTACTTCAGAAGGGTTGGTGATTCAGAGATTATTCTGATTTTTTTTTTTTAAATGAGGAAAATTGGCTTCGACCTCATGGTTTTTTTTTTCTTCTTCCTCTGGATCAACATTGGGCGGTAATAGGCTGAATTGAATGGATGTGCATCTTTTTTCTGCCTTACATGCTATGTTACTTTGTTACTATGTATGTTAACGTAAGTCAACTAAGTATCTAGTAAACTATGTCTAGTGGAAGTGATGCAAGTGACTCCACACATCATTACGTATAGGAAACCAATAACCAGCACATTTAATGTGCCTCGCTGTGAATTATGGCCATCAGGTAAAGACGTAGATGCCTTTCCTCCATGCCTACAGGCAGCAGATATTACACATTTTAAAGCATCAGCTAATTCTGCTTAGTGATTGTAATGAATGGTGTATCACAGACAGGAGTGTCGCTGTCAGGGCTCATTACTAATCCCATCGTACGTTACGTTGTTACGTAGGCCTTGTACCAGTAACTTCCTTCTGTGGAAATGACCTGCTCCACACCACTGGCCCTACAGGAATCAGGGGCCACTTTAACCTTTTCCTTAGAGACACTTCAGGCTTCTTGATGAGCATACACAAGACACACAACAGCCACAAATAGCAACATACGGCGGCCGTGTCACATGCGTCACACTGATAGCGGTGCGCTGACGTATCATTACCTTCGCAGCCTTCCTGGACAGGTTCTCTCTGGCAGTAAAGAAGTAGTCTTCGATGTCCTCCTCCAGGCTGCAGTAGCCACTGCTCATACTTCCGCTGACTGTCATAGGCACCACAATGATGGGTCTACAGGGTGTCAGCACACCATATCTCCTTGCTGTGTTTGGAATCAGAGCCTTTACCCCCTGGCACACAGTAGGGCGGTAAGGCTAGCACAGGTGTCGCAGTGCTGCTGCCATTCCTGAGGTACCTGCACGGCTGACACTATCTGCAGCTCTGCCGTCGCAGCCTCTCCTTCCTCGGCCTCCTCCCTCCTCCCCTCTTGCAGTGTATATTTCTGTTTAACCACTTCCCTTATGTCCCTTTTCTATGCTGCGATTTCTAGGTGCTGTAACAGGAGATATTCGAAGGCCTCTCTTCGCCTCGTTACCAGAAGTCTACAGTCCTCTTCAGTGGGGTTTCTCTCTTCTGGGGGTTTTCTCATGAGTCCGGCTTCTGTTCTTCAGTTTACTCAGAAATTCCCTGAAATTTTTAGAGGGGATTTTATGTATACATAATTAATTTTACCGCAGATTAATTCTTCAATGCTTCATGCAATGCTGCACAAGGCGGGCGTGGACTGGCCCACAGAGAAGCAGGTGGAACCCTTCAGTGGACCCCCAGTCAGGATGGGCCCCCAGCTTTGCACCCCCTGCACAGCTTAGTACACTCACCACACTACATACAGATGGGCCGCAAGCAGCATCTCACGCAGCCTATTTAACCCCTTAGTGACGGCCATTACGCCTTTTTACTAACCTCACTTATGGGGTTTTAATTTGTACATTCATCTTATTAGGGCGGTGGCTTGGCACTCCAGTCTGAAACTGCCACAAACTTTTAAGATTCTGTAAAGAGAAGTTAATGTGCAAAATAAAACAAATGTAGAATTCGGTATATACTGCGTTCATGTGAGTAATAACGAAATCTGTTTGTATATATTTTAAAATGACATTTGGATATTAAAGGGGTTGTCTGAGTTTTTTTTTTAAATCAATCTTCCCCATATGCAGACAGCTAATATTGGCTCCCAGCATTCTTCACCAATGCTGCCGCTGTTCCCTGTGGCGTACTGTTTTCAGGCTACAGTTAAGCTTGTGCAGGGGACGTCATGGGGTGCTGCAGCCACAGGATCCAGCACTTGATTGTTGAGCTCTGTAGTTGGCTGCAGTAGCCTGTGAGGTCCTATACACAGGCTGCTGAAGCCTGTAAACAATATGTCACAGGGGAAACCCAGAGCTGTCAGCAGGGGACATGCAGGGAGCCGAGAGAAGTGATTACTAGCTGTCCTATTATGATTAAGATGAGAACAATAGAATATCTGTATGCATGTAGGCACGAAGACACTTTTTATAAAGCGTATATAAGATGGGCTTGAGAGTACATTGGCAAAAGCTAACCTACAGACCTGACGAGGTGCCTGGGACCCGTACCCTGATGTAGACGTGACTCCAGCCTCAACGGAAATCAAGGGCTTTTGTTTTACTAAGTTTATATTCATTGTACGACTCCTACAATACCAAGCTGTGATTGCGTGAATGTAACAGCGTCTTAGACAAATTTTCTATCGATATCCTGACTTGGTAAAACTGATGTGAAACTGCACCTGAGTGTATTTTGTGAACCTGCATGGCTCTTAAGTGTAAATCCCATTTTATAAATCTTGATATATGTCATAGGATATATCAGATGTGTTAAAGCGTACCCACACTTTCGTATGCCTCTTCAGAATAAGCTGTTATGTGTATATACATGAGCAATGACTCTATTTCTGGCCGTTATATGACTTGTATCCTGCATTTATCACCAGATTTAGTTTCTGCAGGCTGTATATCCAATTTTCGGTTAACTGCTGCAGCATCTGTGTGAATTTCTAATCCTACCCTCGCTGCGGAATAAGTTGGCACTATACAAATAAAGATTATTATTATTATTCTCCCCCTCCCTCTCTATCCATAGACTTCATTGTGGAGAATCAGCCATCACCCTCCTCTACTTTCTCCAATCTGTCTTGCTATCTCTGTTACTAGAGACGGACTTTGCTTGACAACAGGCATTGGACAGCAAATTAGAAGGAAAGAAAACCCCTGTTAGCAAGCACTTCAGATTAGTTGTTAGGTAAATAAAGTGTTTTGTACTTTTGATAGTTATCACATTGGTTATCATATAAGCACAACTTAGTGACCATTTAAGAACTGCATTTATTTGCATTATAGATGTAAATTCACTGTATGTTAGGCTGAGCTTTAGGCTTTGTGCTACTATGATTTTCAAGCAGGGTCTTAACCTTTAACAAAACATCTGTGGGTGAGAATGTGTTATCGCCCGTATTGCTAGTAGCCTCTCCGGATGTACGACGTAGTAACATTGCTTCTGGGTTTTTGCAAGAGGAAGTTGAGAAAGGTGCAGAAAGTTTACTTCTCATATGAGAACAAGGTTTCTGTGTATTATCTTCACTGTTTATGTAGGGCAGCACAAAGCCTATACAAACCGATTGCAGTGCAAATGTAATAATAATACCAGTTCCATCCATACAGATTACCGTATATACCCGAGTATTAGCCGACCCGAATATAAGCCGAGACAATAAGTTTTACCAGAAAAAACTGGGAAAACGTATTCACTCGAGTATAAGCCGAGCTATACTCGAGTATAAACTAGGTTAAAAAAACAAACCTCCATACTCACCTCCCAGTCTGTGCAACAAGCTGCTTGAATTCTCCCCGCTGTCATCCCCCGCGCTTCTCTCTGCTCGGCTCTGTCAGCGCTGTGTAAGTAAGCACTGTGATTGGATTCAGTGCCAGCCAATCACAGCCGACACTTGATCCAATCACAGCGCTTACTGACACAGCGCTGACGGCAGGGGATTTGAAAGCTGAGCAGGGAGATGACAGCGGGGAGAATTCTAAAGCAGCTTGATTGGCTGTGAATGATCGAGTGCCGGCTGTGATTGGCTGGCGCTCGATCCAATCACAGCTCTTACTTACACAGCACTGACAGTGGGGGATGACCGAGCCGAGCAGAGATGACGGCGGGGGATGACAGCGAAGAGAATTCAAACAGCCTGCCCACCAACGCCGGAGACAAAGATGCCGGCAGGGAGGTGAGTATGGAGGGGTTTTTTTTAAGCCTTCACTGACTCAAGTATAAACGAGGGGGGCTTTTCAGCACAAAAAAATGTGCTGAAAAACTAGGCTTATACTCGAGTATATACAGTAAGTTAGAAATCAATGAATGAATTAGAGGAAAAGCTGAATATTCATATTTCATGGCTAATTTAAGGGGATTGTGCCAAAAGCACAACCCCTGTACATATGAGCTAATAGAGCATATGTACATAATTGAGGGTATCAGCCACTTGGGACACCCCCTTAATGACCTAGAATGGAAAGCTACTCAGTAAATGTGCCTATTCTTCTGGCTGACCTTCTGTCATTCTGTTAACAGCCATCCTGTAATACTACATTTCCACTGCGGGGGTCACTGTAGCAAAAATGTGCAGATAGCTGTGGCTTTCCCCAGCAAAATCAATGGATTGCTAGGGATTCTGAGAGTGGAACCCGGAGCGAGCAGACGTTCACCCCAGGCCCTGCATTGTGGGAAGGGTTGTGCATCTTGGCACAACTCTTTTAATTTTCTAGTAAAGTAAAAACAAAAGGTTCTGATTGTTGTTGGAAATACCTTCCATTCTATTACAGCTTACAGAGGATTGTCGAACTCAATGTAACTTGGGAGGCATTTCTCATAGAGGTAGACCATACCATTGCTACGCCACAAAAAGGGATGAGTGTTGCCAAACGTCACCTTAACCAAGAACTAGTTTCCGGGCCGGTTCTATTAATGCCGAAAAAAGTCAAACACTATGAGGGCTGTGTGATTCTATATCGACTCTACAGCTGAGCTTATCTTGGTTAGGAGGTCATCGCCTGAAAGCTCTATGTACACGAAGAGAACATTGGCAGGCAATGACCAAGAAGATACAGAACTACACCAATCAGTGCCTGGTTGGGTTGTCACTGTCACAGCTAGGGGTAGCCACTCATCACAAGTCTCTGTATTCAGGGCTTTTTTCATTGAAATTATAGTTATGAAAACATGAGTCAGAACACTTGTAGGTTTCCATGAAGTGCGCTGCCATTTAGTTATACAATCTCTGGGTTAAAAGCCAAAGAGGTTCTAGAAATATCAAGGGGTCCCTACAACGGTAAAACAGTTGTTACACCAAGGTAACTTGTGTGTATATGATAGCCAATTTATTGTGAAGTCCATTTCTAATAAGAAGATAACAAGATTGATTACAGGAAGTGGAGGAGAGCAATGCCTCATGCTGTTCATAGAAGTCCATGGGTGGAGGGAGGAGAGAGAAAGACTCACAGGGATTCCACAACTGCTAACTGATGTCTTGTTCCCCTATTCCACACGTTTCAACATCCTGAAGTCCTTGTTTTCTATTTTTTCTTTTTCATGGCATGAATGACTTTATCTGTCATTACAGTCATATTAGGGAAAAACGTTTTACTGTAGCAAATTCCATATGTATTGGTGAAGAATGGCGCTGCACCAGCCAGCATACGTACTATGCTTACATGATAGTGTGGCTCACCAACCATGTATTGAGAACCGGACATCTGTGAAAGGGATAAGGAAGTGTATGGGCGTGTATTATAAAGGCTAGTGGAGAATAGTGGAGGGACAACAGAGGCCATTAGATAAATAATTGTCATTATCATGCTGAACACCCGGGGAGGTGAATTCTGAAACTCCAGCTATGGGCACTTAGAGAGCTTGTTGCACTATTGCATAACATGATGGTGTATGAATAATGACCATTCTCCTATGTTTGACTGGCAAGTCACAGAAAACAGGATATTTGTTATTTTGATTTGTGATCATACAGGGTTGTTACAAATCTTCCCGGTGGGAACCCCCCATAACTCTGTTTAATGGCACTCAGATAAATAAATTTGATATAATTGGAAACAGAAACTCAAAAGGTTTTGCTGCACAACATTAAAAATGTTTTCCCCATCAGAGGTGATCAATGTGACCACCTTTGTCACTGGACACACACAGAGCCTGTAGTCAAGTTCCTGCCATGCATATTGTAGCGGATCACGACTGGCTGATGCAATGGCTTCTGGGATGCCACAGATCATGGCGGATGGTAAGGAGGTCATGTAGACTCTAACACTCGACAGAGTAAAACATGACAAGGTGTAAGGTTCGGAGAACGGAAAGGCCAAGGAAGAAGTTCACCATTGTCTCCACCTGCACGGACAATCCATCTGTTTGGTAGTCACCTATTGAACTCATTTGTAACTTCATTGTGATGATGGAGCATCCCGTTGAGAGATTAAACCTGGGATTTCATGTTCCGGCTGTGGCAGAAGCCATAACTGTAGCGTCCAGGTACGAAACCCCCGGGATAGTTTCCTCATATGAGAAGGGGCCAGACGCTATCCTACAAGTTATAGAGCAAAACACATTCACCTCGGTGGAGTCGCCCGTTCGCTCCACATAGACCAATGGGTTTCCCCCTCCCCCACGTTACGTTCGTTGCCTGAAAGATGTAAGGCGGCGTCATCACTAAAGACTATATGACACATCGCTGTACATTACAGTCTGCATACTCTTGCAGAAAGATGCTCATTGTCATCCAGTTTCAGGGCCGGTAATAATTGCAATTGGTAGGGCTAACATTGCAAACATCTGCCCACAATCTCCCACACAGTCGGCGGCGGGACGACCAATTCTCTGCTCGCTCTGACGGTGGTTTTCTGAAAACTTCGTGTGAACATTGCACAGATGCGCTGTTTCCACGTTTTTTACCTCAGCAGCTTGAGAAATGAAAGCTGTGCTGCGATTGGTTGGGTAACAAAGATGTCTTATAGTAGGCGGTTTTGCTAAATGAAACCTTTTGAGTTTCTGTTTCCATTAATATCAAATATCTGTATCTGCGTGTCATCAAACAGGAGTTATGGGGGTCTGGTATCAGGAAGATGATCTGTAATAAGCTGGTATTAGGTAGCTGCTGTTTGTTCTCTGATATATTAGTAGAAGCGTCTCTGGTGGTGGAGTACTAATACTACTAATGGCTACAAACTGAGGTTTCCTGTCACCTGGCCAGGAAGTTGTGCTACTAAACACAGAGGACACTGCTACCAGTTTTCAAAACCGATGGGACATTTTTTCCTTTTTGTTAAAAGGGTCCCCAATGATAAGTTGATCACAGATCAGCTGTGATCTTTGATTGAATCTTACAGTCATTAAGCAATATTCCATTTCTGTACTGCGCCACCACAAGGCAAATGGTACATTACACAGTGCAAACTAAAATCAGTAAGCTGTCTGTGCAATGTTTGGATGTTCCTCATCCTCTGGAGCAGGAGGGGCTCTTTGTGGTTGCTCTCTGCTCCAGGAAATAGATAAGTTTCCTAAATGAGAGGCTCACTGATTTTGTACCATGAATGAGTACTGTATTACATTTCTTTTCTATTATGTTTTAGGGATCCACTTGTGACTGCTACATACTTATTATGGTGCCCCCTGGTGTTTTAGTTCCCTTTCAGAACATCCACCTAATGTGTCGTGCACCAGTAGATGTAACTTCCAGGGAAATGTAATATTTAAGCTTGGCACAATCCGTTTAATTCAGAACCCCCTAATAGGGCACACAGAAGTGGACTATCTCCAACAGGAGCCTCTCTGAAGTCAAGCTCTATCTCTAAGTATTGGATTAAGGTGCAGACATACACTGCAATAACTTTATACCGTGTGTTATAGGAAACTAAACTATACTTTTCTGTATCATTTGACCTGTTAGTAATGATAAGACGTAAACAGGAACAGATAACCGGAATAGTCGTCATAATTGCTTGCCTGTCACTTAAAGTGTCACCACCCGTAGACCTCTGCACCGAGCAAGGAAGTATTTATTTCCCCATCCCTTTACCAACTTATTACACGCTCTCTGCAGAACTTCTTTTCCAAACATGCAGGTGTGTTGCACACCCTCTCCCATCTTCACCTGCTATCCCTCCCTGCTTCTCCTCACTACAGGTGATATATCTCCCAATCCTAATTTCCATTATCATATCTTCCATTATCAATCTTCACAATCATCTTGGGCAACTTTAACGTCCCCATTGACGCATGCCATTTAGCTGCTTCCAAACTCCGATAACTGATGTCCTCCTTTAGCCACTCAAAATTCTCCACTGCACCGACTCACAAAGACAGATACACACTGGACTTCATCTTCACCCACCTCTGCTCCCTATCTAATCTCTCAAACTCACCTCACCCTATTTGACCACAACTTACTTACCTTCACCTCCCGTTTCTCCTCAACTTGCACACCTTTGTAGGAACCGCAAACATCTTGATTGTCTCACACACTCTGATTCCCTCCTACCACTATCTACCATATCATACTACAAGACACAGATGGAGCCACTGCCTTCTATGTCACAATTACTTCAGCCCGCGACTCCGCTGTGGCTCTCACACACAAAAGGACCCTGGCACACTGACCTGAGGAAAAAAACTGAGTTACAGGCCATTGAAGAAAACCCACCTGAAGGAAAACTTCACAACATACAAACAGGTTGGTCTCAGCTGCACTCACTTCTATCAAACAGCACTACTTCTTTATTTACACATCCTCCCTTCCCACAACCCCTGGCAACTATTTAACATTTTAACTCCCTTCTTCATCCCTCAATGTCCCCTCCTACATATCTAATATCTGCTAAAGACTTTACCACACACTTCAAACACAAAATTAACAATATCAGGAGAGCTTCATCCTACAGTCCCCGCAACCCCTCTGCCCAGCTACTCTGGCCTTTCTCCTTTAACCTGCTTCCCCACCACTACCAAGGACAAGCTCTCTACCCTTCTTTCTAAATCGCAACTCACCACCTGTTCACTTGACCCAATCTCATATCACCTCATAACCAACTTTACCACCATGTTCATCCTGGCCTTAGCCCTCCTTTTCAACCTCTCACTGACTACAGGTATCTATCTTTCATCCTTTAAACTATTGCAGCGTCCCATAGGGTGACCTTGGACACAGGGCATACATTAAGGAGCTGGGAGGGTAAGATTCTGGCTTGTCACGGCAGCCCTTACCAAGCTCCCTTCCGGAGGGACACATGTAGCCTTGGCCAGGGCAGCGCTGGGCCTCTTCCAGACACCCCTAGGAGAGGGATGCCCAGTAGGCTTGCAGACAGAGATAGGGGTTGTCACGGGTGATGCCACCATTCCGTTACCCACCTGAATGACCCTCGGCGATAAATAAAGAGAGACGCAGACAGAAGTAATGTACCTCAGGTCCCTGGGAATGGTCAGGGCCTGGAAAAACTTTACTAAAACAAGTCCTGGACGTAAAGTACAATTTATACAAGATTTGGCAGTGCAGGTAAAGAAACAGACTTGAGAGTACCTCCACCTGGCGTTCAAAAGAAGCACCGAAGCCTCCTGGGTAGTATGGGCCCAGGCTAAGCATGTGGAAGTCGCTTAGCCTCCTCCATGTCCCACACACAGACTGACTTGCTGACTTGCTCCTCTCAGGCTCAAGGGAGGAACACATGTGGCTGCAGGATGTCCTGAACATATCCCTGAGCTGTCATTGTCTCTCATACCACTACTAGGGGTGACCGACTGTCGTATGCGATGGCCCCCCAGACCATCACACCAGCAGGGTGCAGTATGCCGCTCTACAGCAAAGGTAGGATTGAGGTGCTCACCCCGAGGTCTCCAGATGGGAACACAGCCATCATCAGTGCCCAAACTAAACTTAGATTCGTTACTGAAGAAAACTGAGTTTCACTCTGTCGCAGTCCAGTTTCACCGCTTACAAACAGAGGCAATGGTGGGAGCTATAGGCTGTACATGTAATGGGGGCTGTGAGACCAAATATCCTTCAGCCAAGCCCCTGGAAATTGTTCAGACAGACACAAGGGTGTAATGATGGTGCCACCTGTCTCTGGATGGTGGACAACATAACAGTTGGAGCTCATCGTGCTTGTTGGACAATCAAACAATGCTCTGTGCTCTGTCAGGGGCATCCTGAGCCCGGTCACCTTGTGTGACCTCACACATCCACTGGTCCCAACACCTCCTAACAGTCTGGTCAGAACGGCCGGTGGGGGACAATTCATCGATACGACCATCCAGCTTCTCGCATCCCAATAATGCGCCCTTCTCAGACTCTGGTAACGGGGTGAAATCTCTTCTCTGCGTCGTAGAGGCGTTTAGTGGTCAACAAGCTCTACACAAGCAGAAGAAGAGGCCACTACATACAAGAAGCCTCCGAGAACCTTTTATAGGCCATGGGGGGAACCACTTTGAGAGCCTCAGGTGACAAGACCGTTCATCTAATCACACCACAACTCTCATCATTTACATATCTGCCTGAGATGGAACTGCATGCTGAGATTAGCAGCAAACAACAACTCTCTCTAGGGGCGTGATTATTTTTTTGGAGAAAGTGTATGTAAACCTTTTTTTTCACTTGTTTAGCTCTAGGATTACCAAGGTTTTAAAATAAAGAATGATAATAGTAATACTTTTACAGCTTTCACCCTCAATCAAACCTTGCATTCCTTACATAATATAGGCTCGTACGGCTACTGTCTGACTATTTTTACAAGTTACGAGTGTTGATTACAGGGTCTCGGGGAGGATGCATTCAGGCCAGGACAAGCCGGGTGAGTTATCATGATGGATGAGAGGAGTTCACAGACTGAATGCTTAGTATTGGGGTCATTAATAATGTGTGGAATATTCTGTCAGGTGAAGATAACATGCAGCTGCCTTCATTTACTGCTCAGGAGACTCTAAAGTGTATTTCTTGGAGTCCACATTTTAATAAATTATGTAATATATTTCTCTCCATTTCTCTAATCAAACATATAGTTAGTCCCATATAAATGCTAATTATGTTTTTCTTCAAACTCACCCCCATCTGTCTTTATTACTAGCTGGAATGTCATAAGCAACACTATGTGATTTGTTTGCCTTATTACAGAATCCCAATGACCAAGAAGCCTTCTCAGCCTATTAACTTGAAATTGAAAATGGGCATTAAAAACAGCCCAGGTTGGGACGGACCCTCTTGGTTTGTTATAACTGACAGAAAATATACAGTATACAGTGCAGTGTAAGTAATGTATGAGAAGAAATATGTAGTCTATTTTACTGTCTTATTTCTGCATTTGATGTCAGATACCTACAGTGATTACTGTATTTTTCGGACTATAAGCCCTGGGTGCATTACAAACAAACAAACAAAAAAAATACATCACCTGACAGGCGCCGTCCGCTCTGCCGCACGTCTCCTCCCGAAGCTTCAAAACACTTGTTTGTAGTCTTCAGCCAGCGCTTCCTGGTGAGGGGGTTCAAAAATCCCACCTCCAGGAATCACTAGCTCTGATTGGCTCTCGAGTGGCTTAGCCAATGGGTGAGCTTTTATAACTAGGGAAATGCTAGGAGTTATATTTCTCTTCTGTTATACCATCTGACTTATCCTTATTATACCATGGATGTGCTGGGAGTTATAGTTCTTTCCTACTCCCTCCCTGTAATGTCTTCAAATATCACATAGCAGCACGGGTATGCTGGGACTTGTAGTTTCCCCTTTTATATTCTCCACCTGTAATTACCCGTGTTAATCCATACTGTCCAGGACATGCTGAAATTTGTTGTTCTTTCCTCTTATACAGGGGAGCAACTAGGATTTTCTTGCTCTAGATTACCAAAACTATACCCCTTTAAGCCCCCACTGTGATACATCATCACCATAGTTGTGCCCATTAACTCTTTATCTGCTCTAGACCACCAGAGTTCTGCCTATTAAGTTCTGCCTATTATCTGTTACCATGCGGTGGTTGCCGGTCCTCCCGACGCGGTGGTGTGCGGGGTCCCGTGGTCGGGGCGCATCCCCCTGGCTTGTTGTCTAGCTGCCGGGGAAGCGGTGCCCAGCCGGCGTGGGCGGCGTGGTGCTGGTGACGAGCGGCGCTGTGCATGAGCTCCCTTTTTTATGTTCTGTTGGGAGTTGGCTGTCTCCCTCTCTCCGCCCCTGGGTGGAGGCTTTTGTTTAAAGGTCGGGCAGAGGCTTGCAATCACTGCCAGTTATTGGTTTCCCTCAGTGTGCTAGCTAGTATGCCTTTGTTGGTCCCCTGCCTCTGTCATCTTGTCTGCATTCTTTGCTATTATGCGCCAGGTTTTTCCATCTGCCTCAGTTCTGCTTAGTTTTGTTCGTGTTGGTTATTTACATCTGCCTTTTCTGTCGGTGTTCTACCCTTTCCATACAGGTACGCCAGCGTCCCTTTTCAGTCCCTAGTGACCAAAACTTCGGTCCTAAGTTGTTGGTGCCTTGTCAGATTGCCTTCCGGAATTTTACTCGGTTCGGTCAAGCTTCTATCGATTCAGGTGGTGCCACCAATTTGATTCGTTTAAGTTTTGTCAGATCTCTGATGACTGAATTCTTGGCGTTAAAGAAGCTACCTTCTGCGATAGAATTTTCAAAGATTTTTGTAAAAGAAATCATTCGCCTACATGGGGTTCCCGAGAGCATTGTATCTGATCGTGGTGTTCAGTTTGTTGCGCAATTTTGGCGAGCCTTCTGTAGAAACCTGGGAACGTCGCTTTCCTTCTCGCCAGCATTCCACTCGCAAACTAATGGTCAGACTGAGCGGAAGAACCAGGATTTAGTGCAATATTTACGGTTGTTTGCTAGCGAAAAGGCTCATCAGTGGGCAGAATTCCTGCCGTTGGCAGAGTTTGCACTAAACAACCGTACTTGTTCTTCCACTGGGGTATCTCTATTCCTTTGCGTATATGGTCAGCATCCTCGCTTCCTTACAGCTATTTCTACTCAGTCGGCCTGTCCTGCAGCTGATGTCGCCACAGATGCACTGCAGGGGGTATGGAAAGAAGTACAGAAGAACTTGGAAGCAACGGGGGCTTGTATACAGTTGCGTAGTGGGAGGAGTCTGTCAGTATCTGAGCCCTACAGGATGTGACAGAAGGTATATTTGTCTTCTAAAAATCTCAAATTGAAGGTTCTGTCTTTGAAACTGGCGCCGTGTTACGTGGGTCCCTTTGTCTTCATGTGGGTAGTAAATCCGCTTGCTTATGAATTTGATTTGCCAGCTACATTGAGGGTTCATAGGGTTTTTCATAAGTCATTATTGAAACCTTTTGTTCCTTCGATGTTCTGTTAGGTGTTGGCTGTCTCCTTCTCTCCGCCCCTGGGCAGAGGCTTTTGTTTAGAGGTCGGGCAGAAGCTTGCAATCACTGCCAGTTATTGGTTTCCCTCAAGGTGCTAGCTAGTCTGCCTCTGTTGGTCTCCTGTCTCTGTCATCTTATCTGCTATACTTTGCTATTGTCCGCCACGTTTTTCCATCTGCCTCAGTTCTGCTGAGTTTTGTTTGTGTTCGTTATTTACATCTGCCTTTTCTGTCGGTGTTCTACCCTTTCCATCCAGGTATGCCAGCACCCCTTTTCGGTCCCTAGTGAGAGTAGGGACTGCCGCCCAGTTGCCTGCCTGGGGTTAGCCAGGAGTGGAGGCAAGCAGGCAGGGACAGGGGTTGTAGGTGAGATCTAGGGCACCCGGGCTGGCATATCAAGGGTAGTATACCGTAACACTTTCCTTGCTTTAGGCCACCAGTGATGTGCCTTTCACTGCCCAAGGCCATCATGGATGTGGCCACTAACCCTTTCAATGTTTCTGAAACCCATGGTAGGTCTGCCTTAGAATATGTTCATACATGGCAAATACACTCTGGATTTTCTGTAGCAGAAAGTCCGCAGTGTATTAGAGCAACGTCAAAGTGCAGGGAATGTGGGGAAATCCTGTTCATATGTTGCTGAAAAACTCCACAGCTTAATTTGACCTGTGATACAGATTCCCATTGCAGTTAGCACCTGTTTAACATCTTTATGCAACAAGACGTAACTTTACGCGCTGGCTGGGTGGTACTTAACGCAACAGGACATAAACTTACATGTTTTGGATGGCATGGGTTCAGAAGTGAGCTTGCTCCATCCTGCAAAGGGAGCTGGCTGTGTCTGACAGCCAGCCTCCCTCTGCAACAGTGGGGATCGTTGAGAACACTGATTCCCACTGTCAACCCCTTACATCCCCCAATCAATGTAGGTCACGGCATGTAAATGGTTCGCAGAGGAAGCGATCTCCCTCTGAGAAGTCATCAGTCCTCCGTTGTGTAATCGCAGAGGAACAATGAGTTGCCATGGCAACTGAATGCCAGACAGTTGTTTCTGGGCCTGCTATGGCATGTGATCGCTATTGTTAGTGATAATGCATTGCAGTATAGAAGTACTGCAATACATTATCATAGCTTCTCTGGTTCAAGTCCCCTACAGGGACATAAAAAAAGAAACAGACGTTTTTTGTGCAGTTCCCCTCTTTGTTTACAAAAAAATGTTAAAAACCACACATATATGGTATCATTGTATCCATAACACCCTGTTCGATAAATTGAGCACACTATCCAGCACAGCTAAAAATCTGTATAACTTTTTTTTAAATTAAGAAACAAAGCCAAAATGCTTATTTTGTTCATTTTGCCTTCCAAAAAATGCAATAAAGCTAATTAAAAAAGCCATATGTACCCCAAAATGGAACCAATAAAAGCTACAATTTGCAACGCAAAAAAAAGCTCTCATACGGCCATGTCGACAGAAAAATTAAAAAATGATGGCTTTTGAAAAGTCAAAATGAAAATCTGCCAAAATAGCCTATTAAATGAGGAGTCAAATCCGTGTGTTACATGCAAATTTTCCAATGGCCTTTGATGCAAATTTTGATGTGGGTCCACAACAAATCCATCACATGTGAATACAGGCCTAAAGCGTTTTTCACTAGTTAAAACAAAAACAGCAAAAATGTTCTATAATAATAATTTAAAAAAATAAATTAATTAAACGGCGCTCACCTCCGCAGTCTCCCTCAGGTCCAGCGCACATGCTGCCAGCAATAATGTGCTATAGCAGCATGTGACTACTGCAGATCATTGGCCTTAGCGGTCCCGTGACTTCTTACTGGCATCACTGGCAGCAGGTAAGAGGTTTTTTCAGTTTTCTGCTGCATTTTTTTAACTACTGGACTCAAACATTTCCAGGCAGTACCAGGAACTTTGTGCAGACCCACATCAAAATTTGCTCTGATGCCAGGATGCATTGCATAGTTAGGAGTACAGGCTATCGAGCGTTCCCTAGCCATTGTTGTGTGAGAACTGGGCCACCCTCCAGGTAGAAGCAGGTGAAAGGTAAAGAAAATTGCTCCAGAGTTAGCTGAAAAAGCACAAGGAGCAGCTCCTTGATTGAAGAGGTTTTGTCTAACCCAGGAAAAAGTGCAGAGCCATTTTAAAAGATTAAAATTGAGAAATCGGCGGGTCCCAATGGCATAACCCCCGTGTTTTAGGAAAATTAAGTTATGATACACAGACCCTTGTTTCTTAGATTTAAGGACTCTATGGTGACAAGGTCTCTTCCACTGGATTGGCACGGAGCCAATGTGGTGCCGATATTCAAAAATGGGTCAAAAAGTGAACCTGGAAACTACCAGCCGGTAAGTTTTACTTCTATTGTGGGTAAAATGTTTGAAGAGATGCTAAGAGATGCTATCCTGGAGAAGCTCAAGGAAAATAGCTGCATAACTCCATATCCGCATGGGTTTATGAGAGATTGCTCCTGTTAAACCAACCTGATCAGCTTCTACGAGGAGGTAAGTTCTAGACTGGACCCGGGAGATTCGCTGGATCTTGTGTATCTGGACTTTTGTGTTTGATACTGTGCCACATAACAGGTTGGTATATAACATGAGAATGCTTGATCTGAGTGAGAACATGTGTGCAAGTGGGTAAGTAACTGGCTCAGTCATAGAATGCAGAGGGGGTTATAAATGGCGGATACTCTGATTGGGTCACTGTTACTAGTGGGGTAGCACTGCGGGCAGTATTGGAGAGGTCACCATTACTAGTGGGCTACCAAAGGGAGCAGCATGGGGGGGGGGGTCACTCCACTTCCAACCATATTTTCCTTACCAGACACCTTTTTCTATCTGGATGCCAGCTGCAGTGTGTCTATTTCATACAAACTTTGGGGAGAAGAATAATGTATGGGCCTTATAGTGTATGCTGATGTATCCCGAGTTCCGCTCGAATCAGCAGTCGGCCGTGCGGTGCTCGAGTCAGTCCTCAGGGGGGAGGCGGCTTTATGATTCCCCCCGGTCATCATGTGACTTCTCCCCGCCCAGAGGGGTGGGGAGTTCTGCACATATACCTGGCTGGTCCAGACTCTGATTGCCAGTGTTTGGTTTAAGACTTGTCTGCCTACACCCGCTATACTTGACCTGACTGCTTTGTTTTTGACTCCAGCCTTTAGTTTGACTCTGCCTCTGGTTTGGGCTCCTGTACTCCGCACGTGATTTTCGGTTTGACCCTGCTTGTTTTACGACTATTCTCTTGTCTGCTGCCTTTTTGGCTTCCTGTCAGTTACACGGTGCTCACCTGCCGGTCTCCCTGTCCCTCCTTCCTTGTGGTCTCTGTCACTAGTGCAGCGCAGGGACCGTCGCCCAGTTGTGGCCCTGGGGCCTAGCTCAGGGGGGAAAGTAGGTAGGGACATGGGAGAGGGTTGGCGTAGGGATCCCCTGGCCAGCCCTAACAGAAACACTGGCCAATATTGCTGCTGGGCACCCGTTGCGACCTACCCACATAACCCCTGATATGGAGGCTGTTGCTGCGCTTGCCAATCAGGTGCAAGTCTTAACAGGTATGGTGCAAGACCTGTCCACTCGGCTCCAGCAACAGGAACAGACCGCTACTAGTACTCTGGTCACAACTGCTGCTATCCTGGGGTCAGGGGGTAAAGCCTAAGATCGCTCTACCTGACGTTTTTTCTGGAGACCATAGGACATTTTTCTCTTTCCAGGAGGCATGCAGGTTGTATTACGATTTACGTCCTCACTCGTCGGGTTCAGCATACCAGAGGGTGGGCATTGTCATTTCACGTTTGAGGGGCGACCCTCAAAACTGGGCATTCTCGCTACCTCCCGACTCACGGTCCCGCCAATCGGTAGATGCCTTTTTATGACCCTTGGGCAGATTTATGATGAGCCAGATAAGGCAGGGTACGCCGTAAGTAAGTTATTGAATCTGCGACAGGAAAGACGCCCCGCGGAAGATTTCAGTTCCCAGTTTTGTGTGGAGTCAAGATGGAATGACCGTGGTCTGAAAGATTTATTTCTAATGGGGCTGTCGGAGTCCGTAAAAGATCTGTTGTTGTCGCACCCGGAACCCGAGATGTTAGAGCAGGCTGTGACTATCGTGGTAAAGGCCGACCGTCATCTTAGGGCCCGATGCAAGACTCGGACCGAACCGCCGGTGAACTGGTCCGAGAATCCGTCCATGACCTCAGCTACCAACGAAGTCCAGGCAATGGAAGTGGGCTCTATGTCCCCAAAGGAACGCAAGGAATTCTGGCTCAAGACCGATTATGCCTTTATTGCGGAGGCCCAGGTCATCAGGTCGCCAACTGTCTCAAGAAACAGCCGCCAGAAAACTTCCGCTCCTAGGTGATGTCCGGAGGGATCGCCTAGGAGCTCAGGTACTTCCGGAATGTTCTAAATTGTTTTTGCCTTTTTCTATTTCGTATGATGCTCATCACCTCAATGGTCGGGCCTTCATGGATTCGGGGGGCTGCCGCGAACTTCATTAATTTTGAATTTGTCAAGTCTATCTCTGCATGTCTATTACCGTTGAAACCTCCGAACTGGGTCTCGGATATTGATTCCACTTCCTTGTCAGCGGGATTAATCAGTAAGAGGACTCCTGAACTAGTCTTTTCTGTAGGGGCGCTATATTCTGAGGTGTGTTATTTTCTGGTAATGGAGAACCTTTCTGTTGATTTAGTCCTTGGGTTACCCTGGCTCCGGCTTCACAATCCCCAGATCGATTGGTCCTCCTCTGAACTAGTGCAATAGGGGCAGGGTTGCAGTGAGAATTTGGTCTTGGTCCAGGTGCATTCTACTGAGTGTGAGGTCAAGGGGTTACCTCCGTATATTGAGGATTTTTCGGACGTGTTTTCAAAACAACTTTTTGAGACGTTACCTCCGCACCGGGAATGGGATTGCAAAATCGATCCCCAAGGGGGGAGTATATAATGTTACAGTTTCTGAACGCAAGGCAATGAAGGAGTATATCACATAGAGTCTCGCAAAGGGACACATACATCCTTCCGAAGCGCCCGCGGGGCAGGGTTATTTTTCCTTGAGAAGTAGGATGGTGGCCTTCAGTCCTGTGTTGATTATAGAGCCTTGAACAGGATAACCATCAAAAATCAGTACTCTTTACCCTTGATTCCTGACCTCCTCAACCAGGCTATAGGAGCCCATTTGTTCTCCAAGCTCGATCTTCGGGAAGCCTATAACCTCATTCGTTTTAGAGAGGGGGACGAATGGAAAACGGCATTTTGAATGTTTAGTCATGCCATTTGAGTTATGCAACGCGCCAGCTATTTTTTAAGGTTTTATGAACACCATTTTCCAGGACATTTTGGGCACATTCATGGTAGTATATTTGAATGACATTCTGGTTTTCTCTTCTGATTGGGAGAGCCATGTCACGCATTTACAGACTGTTCTTTCCCGCCTTCAAGCCCATCATTTGTATGCTAAGTTGGAGAAATGCCTTTTTGGGGTACAGGAGATTGCTTTTCTTGGATATGTCATTTCTCCATTAGCCATCCGGATGGACTTGGACAAGGTCAATGCCATCACCGAATGGGTGCAACCCACCAACTTAAAGGCGTTACAACGCTCTTTGGGGATTTGCAAACTTTTATCGGACATTTATTAAGGACTTTTCGGTGGTGACCAAACCCTTGACCGACCTGACCAAAAAGGGGGCTAGGGTTGATTCCTGGTCACAGGAGGCTGTTAAGGCCTTTACACTTCTCAAGTGGGCTTCCTCCACAGCACTGGTTTTGGCTCAGCCGGATCTAGATTGCCCGTTCGTCATTAAAGTAGATGCCTCGGAGCATGGCGTGGTGGCAGTCCTCTCCCAGGAATCTCCCGGCCAACCTGGTCTTCAATCCTGTGCGTTCTTTTCTAGGAAGTTTAATTAGGCAGAACGCAACAATGATATTGACAACAGGGAATTACTGGCCATAAAATGGGCATTTGATAAATAGAGACATTTCTTAGAGGGCACTCGTCATATGATTACGGTCCTCACGGACCATAAGAATTTGGTTTATCTAGAGTCTGCCAAGCGCTTGAACGCTCATCAGGCAAGATGGCCATTGTTTTTTTCGCGCTTCAATTTTGTAGTCACATATGTGCCTGGGTGCAAGAATGTCAAAGCTGATGCTTTGTCACGCAGCTTCGGGGTTCCTGAGGTAGAGGAATCTCAGCCAGAGCGTATTCTGGGCCTGGGCGTGGTGGTAGCTGCCCTTACATCCGACACCTCTGCTTTACTCCTGGCGGCTCAGCAGTCCATTACCGAAGGTTTCCCTGAGGGGAGGTTATTTTCTTCCCAGGGCCTTGCAGCTTCTCATATTGGAGGAAGTTTATTCGTCAGTCTTAGCAGGTCATCCAGGAGTCCCAAGCACCCTGGAGCTGTGTGGCCGTTTGTATTGGTGGCCACAAATGTCTCTGGAAGTCAAAGGCATTTGTCAAGCCCTGCCCTATTTGTGCCCGAGGGAAGAGTGTACGGAGACGGCCTGAAGGTCCGCTTCTTCCTCTTCCTGTTCCTGAGAGACCATGGACCCATCTGTCGATGGGTTTTATTACCGACTTGCCCGAGTCCCAGGGCTGCTCGGTCATTTTGGTGGTCGTCAACAGATTTTCCAAGATGGCACATTTCTCTGCTCTTAAGAAGCTTCTGTCCACCCCTGAGTTAGCCACCATTTTTATCAAGGAGATTGTGCGTCTGCATGGGGTCCCCAAGGATATTGTGTTTAACCGGGGAGTCCAATTTGTTTCTTGGTTTTGGAGGGCCTTTTGTAAGAGTATCAGTATCAGGTTGTCATTTTCCTCTGCCTTCCATCCGGAGTCTAATGGGCAGACGGAACGTATGAACCAGGAACTGCTTCAGTACCTCAGAATGTACGTTAGTGATTGTCAGAGTCTCTGGGTCAATTATTTAGCGTTGGCCGAATTTGCTATCAATAACCATACATATTCGGCATCTGGCGTTTCTCCCTTCTTCTGTAACTTTGGTTTTAATCCCAGTTTCGCGGTGTCTTTCCTCTCTTCCTCTAACAATCCTTCTGCAGACACTCGGGTTCAGAAACTGTGGGAGGTGTGGAAGAAGGTGCTTGGCTACTTGGAGCAGTCCAGGAGTGCGGTGCTAAGGAGGAGCAGAGGTACACATACCATTTCTGAACCTTTTTCTGTGGGCCAGTTGGTATACTTGTCTTCCAGAAATCTGAAGTAAAAGGTGCCTTCTTTGAAGCTGGCCCCCCGATTTGTGGGCCCTTTTACAGCGACCAGAGTTCTTAATCCTATCGCGTACGAGCTGGCACTGCCGGACACGTGGAGAATCCATAAGGTTTTCCACAAGTCACTCCTAAAGATGTACGTCTCTCCAGTCGTGTTCGGGAGAAAGGGACAATGCGAAGAGGAGGCAGAAACTCTGAAGTTTACCCGAGCAGTGTCTCGGGCCATCTCCTCTGAGGAGTGTGAGGATCAGATTCTGTTCTCTTGGAGTCATCTGTGGCGAGTGCACGGACCCACTGTTCATCTACCACAATTTGGAGCACTAACAAGGACTGTGTTGAGAGAAGAGTAGGAGTAATTGAAACGAAGAGAGGAAGAGCATAGTGAAGAAAATGAGAGTGGTTGTGGTATGTATCTGACAAGTATTGGGAGTACCCCCCATAGTCATCCGACAGATAGCTGGGACTGCGAATGCTCAAGGTTTAAATGTGGGGAGAGTGACTTTTTGGATACAAACTTGTCGAAGGAAGAAACCTTGGAGAAAGTGTATTTTCCTTTGTTGTTGTAATGCTTAAGAGTGTTTGATTGAAACCGAAGTAAAGAAAAACTGTGTGCCTCCAGTTTAACGTTAACTAATGTGGACTAATGTGTTATTTACTCTGACTATTACAAAGAAGTACTGGTATCATGAAGACAAAACAAGTAATAACATTCTTCAGTGCTGTTGCTATTTCCTCAGGGCTTGCGTGCAGTTGAGCCAACTATACTTTGGATCTGTTGGTAGAGGATGGTAGAGCCACTCGTGACATATCTTGTAAGTTTACCCCATCATCTTCTCCGGCCAAAGGACTGATCCTGCCTGCTATAGTGATGCCAGCTGCCTGTTGAGCTATATGTTTACATGCCGGGCATAGCCCTGCTCCTCCCTTCTCCTGCTTATAGTTGGCACCAAAGAATTAGAGAAGAATTCACGCTGAATTTCACTCAACAGAGGTGCAGAAACACCAGGGGGTGAACGGGGCTGAAGGATCAGCATATCTAGGTGATTTCTGCAGCACCAGTGGTATTGCACTTGGGGTGCTTTAAACATGTGGAGAGAAGACAACTCTGGGCCCCACTGACTTAGAGGCTGGGTTGCAGTTGCGATTCCTGCGTTCCCCATAGCTACACAATTGAGTATATATGAGTGAACTGATAAATCATTAGACCCAGAAGGAGCAGAAAGAAAGACTACCACTAATCCCAGTACAGAATAATATTCTCCATGGACTACTTGTTCATTAAGAGAAACTGAATTTACCTCTACTCCATATAAAGTTTGCTCTCATAGAAATCTTTGTAAGGCCACTTGCACACAAACTGAAAAAAGGTTGCGCCCAACATTCTCTGGCGTAACTCAGATCGGACAGCCCTTCTGTGTGCTGTCCAAAGTATGGGACCTTACACATGTACATGTACTATTTTTATCGAAGAATAGAATCATAGAATGGTAGTGTTGGAAGCAAACCTCCCGTATCAATTGGTCCAACCCCCTGCTTAATGCAGGATTCACTAATTCCTCCCAGACAGATGTCTGTTCAGCCTCTGAAGACTTCCATAGAAGGAGAACTAATCACCTCCCGAAACAACCTGTTCTACTCATTGTCCCTTCTCACTGCCTAATATCTAGTTTGTGTCTCCTCCCTTTCAGTTTCATCCCATTGCTTCTAGTCTTTCCTTGTGCAGATGAGAATGCGGCTGAGCCCTCTGCACTGTAACAGCCCTTCAGATATTAGTAGACAGCTATTAAGTCTCCTCTCAGGCCTTCTTTTTGGCAAGCTAAACATTTCCAGATCCTTTAATCGTTCTACGTAGGACATGATTTGCAGACCACTTACCACCTTGGTAACTTTTCTCCAGTTTATTAATGAGTTTTTTTTAATTGGGGTGCCCAAAACTGGACATAACATTCCAGATGAGATCTGACTAAGGAAGAGTAGGGGATAATTACCTCACATGATCTATACTCTATGCTTCTCTTAATACATCCCAGAATTGTGTTTGCCTTTTTGGCTGCTGCATCACATTGTTGACTCATGTTCAGTCTATGATCTATTAGTATACCCAAGTTTTTTTCACATGTGCTGCTGCTTAGCCCAATTCCTCCCACTCTGTATGTACTTTTTTCATTTTTCTTGCCCAGATGTAGAACTTTGCATTTCTCCTTGCTAAATACTATTCTGTTAGTCTCCGCCTACTTATTTTTAAAGATCATCTGTGCTCATATATAGCAGAAGTGAATGAACTTCCCATATCATGGACTCAGAAGCCTTCCCTTCATTGGCATCCCAATAACATTTTTGCTCAGCTTTCTTCTTGGATAAGCGATTCCTAAGTTAGTCCATACACCTTCCTGCTCCAAGAAGATCTAAGCAAAGCTGATCACAGCCAAAGGGGAACAGTGGTCAGCTATAAAACTTTACACTTTCATGTCATTGATTGGTGTGGGTCTCAAGATTCGACATGAGTAGCAGTGCAGACTTCATTGCTGTATACATGGACCCTGTGTGGCAGCTGAGACTCCATAATCACCCCTTGCAGTTATTTATGTATGTTTGGTATTGTTGCCAAATATTCCAGAGCACGGCATATTTCGCAACGCAGGGCTACAAAACCCATCAGTCTGAATTGAGGAGAGTTTCATCATACCTCCCAACTTAACAGGGTAAAAAAAAGGGGAAATTACCGCAGTGCAAGATTTTTCATGAGCCCTGCCCATAGCTACGCGAAATGATGAAGAGTCCTCCTTTAATTATTATGAGCATATATTTTAGCTACTGACTTTAGGTCTTACAAATAAAAAATAATAGTATTAATTTATGAATACCATAAATATTATAGAGCAGGTTGTAGTTTTTAAAGAAAAAAAATAAAAGATTCACGATTACATCATAAGTAATAAATACATTTTTTGCTTTTGTGATAGTAAGGACCATGCTTTAAAAATACTATTGTTCGTTATCTCACACAGTTAATGGCATCGAAAAGGGGAAAAAACTGGCGGAATTACTATTTTTCATTCATTTACCTCCTCAAAAATGCAATCAAAAGCGATCAAAAATTTGCATGTACCCCAAAATGGTACAAACAGAAACTACAACTCATCCCACAAAAAAACAAAACCTCACAGAGCTCAGTTGGCGATAAATAAACATTTTAGAGGAGCTGGAATGTAGCGATGCAAATGCTATTTTGTTTTAAAAAGTGTTTTTATTGTAGATGAGTAGTAGCACATAAAAATGAATATATCGTATTGTCGTAATTGTGAAAAAGTCAGGAATAAAGGTAACATGACACTTATATCTTACCGCAAATATTGTATTGAAAGAAAAAAAATATAGATAGGTGGAATTTCATATTTTTTCATTCCACCCCCCAAGCCCGCCCCAATAAACAAAAGATTAATAAAAGTTATACAGTATATTAAATGTAACCCAAAGTGGCACCATTAAAAAATACAGCTTACCTGACAAAAAACACAAGCTCTCCTACATCTATATAGAGAACAAAAAATAAAAGTGAAATGGTTCTTGGAACTCAATGATTAAAAGAAAAAAAAAAAATTTACCTGGTCAATAAGGCGCAAAATAGTCCGGTCACTAAGGTGGCGGGGTGGTAAGTAGTGCGCAGTTTGTTATTTAACTACAATCAGCCCTATTGAAGGGATGTTGTTTTGGTTCCTAGTTCCCTCTCATTCTTTCTCATGGTCAGTGTTGCAGATAAGGCTTTCAATAGGGATAATCATAGACAATGATGTTTAGTGTTAGAGTCGGCATTATGGACAGATGGGGGGGCAAAAGGGAAAGCTGGAGTTAGAGCCCTTTTACACTGAACGATAATCATTAAAGAGATTTTGTCATTAGGAAACTAAAAATTAATACTTACCCATTCCTCCCCCTTCAGTCTTCTTACCACATCTTCTCTTAGCCAATCCTCTCCTGTCTCCTGCAGTCCCCTGGGTCACCTTGTAGTAGCCCACAGTTAGTGGGGCCCCTCCATAATGTTATATGTCTGTCTCGGGCCCTTAACTTGTCAGTGTCTTATGTGTGGTATGCATTTGAGTTATGTCTATTGCACCTCTGCTTCACTAAATTGGTTAATGTCTGGGTTATGTCTGGAAAATGTATCCCATTGTGTGTCATGTGACTGTGTGGCATATATGTGTTTGCAAGATGCAGTGCAGAGGTAGTGGTAGTGGTAGTTATCTTCGGTATTATTGTATCTTGTCACCACTGGAAGTGTGGGTGGTGGTAAGATACAGGCTGCTTGACAACCTGGGCACTCCCCCAGTTCTTAATTGGCTGTAGGGCTGCCTCCCCCTGCTTGGGCTCTCAGGTTCTGGCACTCACTAAGAGCTGCTTCCCTGGCGGCACAGCGGCTTCTTGATATTGCTGACCTCAAATCCCCTGCAGCCTCCCCCAGCTGCACTATCGCTCTCCCTCACTGTCACCCACCGCTGTACCCTAACCCTCCAGTCTTCCTCTGTAGCCTTCCCCCCAGCGTTTCCCTCCATCACTGTCATTCAGCACTGTCCTGTGCAGTCTTACTGCAGTGTTTCCGCTCCCCTCCAGCCTACCCCACAGCCTTCCCATCCACCTTCCTCATTCTCACCCAGCGATGTGCTGTCGAGTCCCCGATGCTGAGCCGCCACTATTTCCTCAGTGTCCGCCACCACTCTCTGGTCCCACAAGCTACCAGTGCAGGGAAGCCCCCAGGAAAGCCGCTATCGCTGCCGGAGAAGAAGCCGCTCTGCCGCCAGGAAAAACGCTCTTAGTGAGTGCCAGGACCTGTGAGCCCAAGCAGGGGGAAGCAGCTCTGCAGCCAGTTGAAAACTGGGGGCATGCCCTGGCTGTCAAGCAGCCTGTATCTTCTCACCACCCACACTTCCGGTGGTGACAAGATACAATAATACCGTCATCCTATGCTTTCCTGCAAGAGTCTGTCTAGTCTAAGTCTGCAGGCAAGAAGTCAGTGAGTGAGCCACGCAGACACGGATCGCTCTGTGTGTGGGGAGAATGGAGGAAGCCAAACAATGCCCTTCTGCTTGGCCTGGGACCAGTTTACCCAGGATGTGCCAGTGCTACCACTAAGCACTGAGTAAGAGAGAAGGACTGCTGCATGGCTAAAGGAAAAGACAAGTAATGTGAGTATGGACCGGTATAGGGTTAGAGAGAGAAAGAGTTGCCAGGAGCGAGATCACACAGATAACTCGGACTGTGGATTGTCTGGATTACCCCGAGGATCCTCCCTGTCGCACCACTTTATTCTGTTGTATCTGTGCCAGACTGCTGATATTATTTGGAGTTTAACAAGTTACAGTAAATGGACATTACCAACCGTTCACAATTTGTCCAGAACTTTTCTCTGTGTGTAGACTACTTTATTCAATCATCAAGATTCACCGCAGAGGACGGAACAGTTGCATCACGTGTGACAAAGAAGACTACAGGTAACCTCTGGTTACTTTTCCCTGTGACATTCCCCAGCAGTAACTTGTTCGGGACCTGAGCTACCCCCAGGGGAGGAGATGGTAGAGCCCCGAGACAAGGCCTTTATCTACCCCACTACCTCCTCGGCTGTGGGCTCACTACACAGACGCTGCAACCTCACCTCCAGCTGGTGGGATCCTCTTCTTTCTGTGAATAAAGCGTAAATTAGCTGCAGTTGACTTCCTGTAGGGCAGTGAACATTGCGAGTGATGTAGAGTTCACTGCCTAGCAGAGAATTCCGAATCCTCGGCAACCTGCTTTAGCGCGGATGTGCGATATTTCACCATTAGTATTTCATATAGTATATGAAACACTAGCAGCAAGACATCCCACATGCGCAGTCCCGCTAAAGCAGGCTCCCAAGGATTTGGCATTCCTTGCAAGGCAATGAATGCTACGTCACTAGTGACTAGGTACACTGACCTGCAGGAAGCAGAATACCACAATGTACGCTTTGTCACAGGAAGAAGAGGATCCGGACGGCTTGAGATGAGATAACCCACGGGACTGCAAAAGCCAGGAGAAGATAGGGGAGGTGAAGATGCAGTAAGAAGAGTGCCGGGGGAGGAATAGGTAAGTAAAGAATTTTTTTTTCCAATGACAGAACCCCTTTAAGATTCTCACTGGATTGTGGGAATTAGAATGATATTGTACAGTGTTAATACTATCAGCGACTGAAGGATGATTGATTTGCTCATTGTAAAGTTTCTGCAGGCATAAAAATCAAATAACAATCGGCCGTGTAAACAGTCAGTCATTCATCTATGAGCGACTGCCTGATTACTGTGAATGGAGATAGCCAGACTGATCTCCAGCTGGCTCCACCTCCATTCACTGAGTGAGCCTAGCTTCTGTGTGCAAGCATGGGAGCGATTATTGCTGGGACGACTGTTGGGCATTGCAGCGCCTGACAACAGTCCTGGGTAATAGGACTTTAGAGTCAGTTATTGTCAGTTGTTTTTTTCTGCTCACCATCCCATCTATTCCATTATATGCCTGACATCTGTTTGTTCTATCACCCTTCTGTTCCTGTCATCTATTGGTGGGTTCCTGTTCTTGCAGATTTGTCACCTACTAGTGATATGCATTTCATATTATTGATCATTCAACTGTGCAGCTAGTATATAATTTGGCCCTACTGTAAGTCCTGAGGGTATCTGATAGTTGGGGGACACTTATCTGGGAAAGTCGACGGCTATAGGTGAACTCCAGTTCTGTCGTCTTGTGTCTGGTTGTCGCAGTTACAGAACCCTATGACGCCCATTCATGTAAGTCATTAGTTCAAAACCGTAAAGGCGGAATTTATTGTTAAATCATATAGAAAGTTTGTGCAAATTTGGGTGGAATGATTCCTTGTGCTTCCACCTGTTTAGCATAAAAAATCTGGTTCTGTTTCTATAAAGCTTGGCATATAAACAGTAATCCTTGTAATAATCAAAACTTCCTATTTCACAAAGCAGCTGCTACCCACGTTGAGCCACCCACGCATGAAATATCTCGTTCAAAGGTGTATTAATATGACAATAGCCATGGCAACTGGAATATTGCATTAATCAAGATCCCTTTGCCTTTCCAGTCTAATCATCTATGTGTGTAATGGGCTACAGAGAAATAAAGACCACACTCAGCTAAGTGGCCGTACGTTACCGCCAATCAACAATGTGGCATGTCAATTGGAGGCCATTTAGCACATTTAAATGGAGCAGTCATCGTGAGTATACTGAACTGAATTGGAATTGTTAGTACGATTGAAACATAGTATGTTAGGCTGAAAAAAGACATATGTCCATCCAGCTCAGCCTATTACCCCCAAATGTTGATCCAGAGGAAGGCAAAAACCACAGTGAGGTAGAAGCCAGTATTCCCAATTTAAGGGAAAAATTATTTTCTGACTCCTGTTTGGCAATTGGAAAAATAACCCCCAGATCACCGACCCTTCTGAAGTAATCAGTCCCTTCTTGTACTCTTTTATCAAATTCACCATCACCGCGCCCTCAGGCAGAGAGTTCCATAGTCTCACTGCTTTTACAGTGAAGAACCCCTTTCTATGTTGTGTAGAAACCTTCTTTCCTGTAGACGTAGAGGACGCCTTCTTGTTACAGTCATAGTCCTGGGTATAAATAGATGATGGGAGAGATCTCTGTATTGATCCCTGATATATTATGCACAGTTAATAGAGCACCCCCTTGTTACAGTCCTGGACATGATAAATGATGGGAGAGATCTCTGTATTGTCCCCTCATATATTATACATAGCTATTAGAGCGCCCCCTTGTTACAGTTCCTGGTGTGATAGATGATGGAAGAGATCTCTGTACTGACCTCTGATATATCTTTACATAGTTATTAGAGCACCCCCTTGTTACAATTCTGCGTACGATAGATGATGAGACAGATCTCTGTACTGACCTCTGATATATCTACATATCTATACATAGTTATTAGTGCACCCCCTTGTTACAGTCCTGTGTATAAATAGATGATAGGAGAGATCTCTGTATTGTCCCAATATATCTATACATAGTTATTAGAGCGCCCCCTTGTAACAGTCCTGGGTATAAATAGATGGTGGGAGAGATCTCTGTACTGACCCCTGATATATCTATACATAGTTATTAGAGCGCCCCCTTGTAACAGTCCTGGGTATAAATAGATGATGGGAGAGATCTCTGTATTGTCCCCTGATATATTTATACATAGTTATTAGGTCGCCCCTCATCTGGCTTTTTTCTAAACTAAGTAATCCTAATTTTGATAGCCTCTCTGGGTATTGTAATCCACCCACTCCATTTATTACTTTAGTTGCCCGCCTTTGTACCCAGCCAAGTTCTGACGTGTCCTTCTTGAGTACCTGTGGCAGAAACTGTCCACAATATTTCATGTGTGGTCTGACCAGTGACTTGTAAAAAGAAAGAACAATATTCTCGTCATGTGCCCCTAGAGCTCTTTTGATGCAGTCCATGATCCTATTTGCCTTGGCAGCAGCTGTCTGACACTGGCTGCTCCATTTAGGTTGACAGTTGACTAAAACCCCCATGTCCTCTTCCGTGTCAGTGTTCCCCAGTGGTTTCCCATTTAGGCTGCATGTCCATGGGTGTGATTCCGCCGGCGATAAATCGATGGCGAAACTTGCTGTCTGAAGCTTTCCATACTGTTTCTATGGAAAGTGCAACCGCAGCATCCACAAGCGGAGAATCATAGCGATTCTCCGCTTGAGGGATTCAAATCGCAGCATGCTGTGATTCTCCGCTTGTGGACGCCGTGTTGCACTTTCCATAGCTTTCCACTTACATAGATTTGTATCATCTGCAAATATTGATATTTTATTGTACATTACAGTTTACATTATTGTTGGCAACACATCCTCTGTTTATATGATGGGGTGTGCTGCCAACAAACAATGACTTTGACTATTATACCCACATAAAAGTTGCGATCAATGACAAAGAAGGATTTGCTCATTTGTTGGCCGATCTCTGGGCATTTTTATACTGGACAATGTCTATACATCTCTATGAGGCCGTCTTCATCTGCTGTGAGGAGCTAAACCGCAGCAGGGATAGTGATCAGCGGGGGTCTCACAACTTTTGACATCTCTCAGATATGTCAAAAGTTTTGCAAAAGTGTAGTTGCTCTTTAACCCTTTCCAATCCACTGTCTGACGTCTGAAGACATTATGATTTAAGGCTGTACAGCTCCGATGTTGGCAGACGTCCGTCGGGGTTCTCTTACTGTATTATTGCCAGCCTCTCTGCTGTCAGAGCCTATCCAACGTGTCACCTCATGCAGTACTGGCTTTAGCCAGCAGATAGCGCCATTGTATAATGGCAGAAAAAGAGTAAGCCACCTAGGAAAACCAGGATACAAATTGGATTGGAAAGGATTAAATGAAGTTCTTACTTTTTGGGTTTCAATGGATATATCATGCAGTATAAGGCCTTCAAGACGATGAACCAGTGCATATAAGCATAGCTTGCTTCTAGTCATGGAAACAAGATGGTGTTGCTAGGATAGGGTGCTAAAAACTGGTATTTGTGGTTTATGTTTAATCAGTGTTCTGCTGAGGCACAGCGTCAGGAACAATAAAGAAAAACACTATATTCTGTCTTTCTGCACCAAATAATAAATCATTTATAGGATTTTCTAAAAATAATACTCAGAAAACGTAGCTGAAAATAGATAAAGTATCTAGCAAGAGAGCTGTAAAACATGGAGCAGAAATGTTACCTTCTGCAGGTGGAGGACAAATGTTTTCTCTGGAGATACCGGGTCGGTTCCATCATGTTGTTCTAGATGGATCAGGCTCTGACACTCCCAGTGACGAGATAGTTTATAATCTGTGTAGAAGAATACGGGCGGGTTATCAAACATGGAAAGAGTTGCAATACATCACCGTTTTAATGAAGCATATTTTCAACAAATGGTTATTCTTTTTTTTTTTTTATTAACTCTTTTTATTAGGTTTTATAAATAGTACAAAATACTAAATATCTAAAGCTTTTCACAGCATATTGAAGAAAGGCATGCAAGAATCAGTATCACTTTCTTGTATAATCATACAATCCTCCATAATTGCATCAAACCCACTAGGACTGGTATATTGCACTAGACTATAGTATAAAGAGACTTGTAGGTGGAAGTAATAAACTTAAACCAACTAACTTTCTGGGCACCAAGGTCACTCTACCGCTCTCTGCACTCTTTATACATGAATAATGGGGTTCTAAATCGAAAAGTCACCCGTTAGGCCGCCTGCACAGGACCTGACCCGAGCTCCTGCAGGGACCAGCGCGGCACTCACCCGCCAGCACATGCGCAGAGCGGAGCCAGCGGCCGGGTAGTGACATTTCTGTGCGGGGTTCTGCGAGACCCGCACAGAGATAGAGCATGCCGCGATATGTTTTCTGTGCGAGATTTCGCACGGACAAATCGTGGCTGTCTGCATAGGATTGTGTTTTCTAACGCAATCCTATGGCAGCTTCCATGGGCGGAAATTCTGCGGGAAATCCCGCCATGGAATTTCCACCTGTGTGCAGGGGGCCTTATTGATATAAAGTTTGTATCACAACCTCCAGTATGCTATCTATCAATATTTGTTGGTTATCTTCTCCCCTTTCTTAAAGGGGTTGTCTCGCGGCAGCAAGTGGGGTTAAGCACTTCTGTATGGCCATATTAATGCACTTTGTAATATACATCGTGCATTAAATATGAGCCATACAGAAGTTATTCACTTACCTTCCCTGCGCTGGCGTCCCCGTCTCCATGGCTCCGTCTAACTTCAGCGTCTAATCGCCTCCTGCTTGGCTGGAATCGGCACACGTGACGGGGCCGAGCTACGCGATGACGCGTAGAAGGGGGCGGAGCCAGAACGCCGCTGCTGCCGGACCGAGCCGAAGGCAGAAGACCCTTCTGCGCAAGCGCGTCTAATCGGGCGATTAGACGCTGAAGTTAGATGGAGCCATGGAGACGGGGACGCCAGCGCAGGGAAGGTAAGTGAATAACTTCTGTATAGATCATATTTAATGCACGATGTATATTACAAAGTGCATTAATATGGCCATACAGAAGTGCATAACCCCACTTGCTTTCGCGAGACAACCCCTTTAATCTATTCTCAATCTACCCAACTAGTTTGTGTTATGTGGTTTAACCTCTTAATGACCAAGCTTGTTTGCGCCTTAGTGACGGAGCCAAATTTTGGAAATCTCACATCTGCCACTTTGACATAAAATAACTCCGTAAAAGTTTTGCATATCCAAGTGATTCTGACATTGTTCTTTCGCCACATATTGTACTTCATTTAGGTGGTAAAAACAGACCAATAGAATTTATGCATATTTATTAAAAGTGCCAAAATTGGGGAAAAAATTTTCAAAATTATATTTTTTTCACATTTTCAATTGCAATATCTCAAATATGTGCAAACATAATATAGAAATTTTTGATAAGATATATATTTCCATCTGTTTACTTTATTCTGGATGCACATTTGAAAAGCTTTCGATTTTTATTTAACCATTTAGGAGACGTACAAATTTAGCATTGATTATCAACATTTTGAGGAACACTTTATTTTCCTACACCAAGCCAAGATTGCAAAGGCTTATAGGTGTCAGAATGATAGATACCCCCACAGATGACCCCATTTTAAAAACTACACCCCTTAATGTATTCACTGAGGGGGTCAGGAGTATTTTTACCCCACAGTTTTTTTCAGAAAATAATGCAATTTACAGGAGAAAAAATAAAATTTCATACTTTTGCAAATACGTCATTCTAAAGGCAGTTTTTTTTCTACAGTGCACATGAAAATGAGGATTTACACCGAAAAATGGATACCCCTATTTGTCCCGTGTTCAGAAACATACCCATTTTGGTCCTAATCTTATGTCCGTATGCGAAAGGGGGCCCAAACTGAAAGGAGCAGCCGGTGGCTTCCATAACAGACATTTTGCTTGAAGGCATTTTAGGCCCCATTGCCCACTTGTAAAGCCCTTGACTGGCCAAAACGATAGAGGACCCCCACAAATGACCCCATTTTGAAAACTATACCCGTAGAAGAATTTATCTAGGTGTGCATGGCATATTTTGACCCCACAGTTTTTGAATGAATCTAAGCAAAAAATTACGATTTTCATTTTTTTGCAAATTGTCATTTTAAAAACAGTTTTTTTTGTACAGCACACATATTAATGAATACTTGCACCGCAAAATGGATGTCCCTGTTTGTCCCGTGTTCAGAAACATACCCATCGTGGCCCCGTGGCCCTAATCTACTTACAGGACACATGGCTCGGCCTATAATGGAGGGAACACCCCTTGGATTTCACAGCACAGCAGAATAAATTCCAGGCCCCATTGCTCATTTGTACGAAAAAAAAAAAATCTGCGCCCTTTTTGGCATTCCCTAAATCTTAGATAAAAGTAATAATGTAAAACTGTGTGGTATGTCCGAAGACAGGGGTGATTACAGAGGCCTGGTTGGAATGGGCACATGGGGCAACCGTGTATCCCTTCTCTACCCATGCTTTTTGGGGGGTATTTCTTGACCTCAGTGGCGGGGATGGGGTGTAAAAGGTGGAGCTCTGCGAGGCTTCGTGAGCTCACTGAGGTGCAGCGGTCTCACACGAAAACGCTCAACAAGCTGCTCCTGGAACTGCAGGAAGGCGAACGTTCCCAGGGCTTCTTGTAAATTGCATGTTACACGTAGCAATCTAAATAACATCGGGCTCACGCGGCCGTATGTGGAATGCTCAGGCAGAGGCTCGTACGGCCGCGTAATGTACTGCACATAACTTCGTACTTACACAGGCGGTCATGCGTAGTACACAGTTTTTTGTTTGTATTTCCCGCACCATCGCTCAGCAATAACGCAGGTACCCACGGGGCTTTAATCCTAAGAGGATGCATGTTTTTACGTCCGCTAGGATTAAAGCCCACTTAGCTAGGATGTAAAAACACTATGGGGCTGTCACTAAGGGGTTAAAGTACGATGAGGTATCCTTGAATGACTTCATACTTTCTATGATTTTTTTGTGCGGTGAAACATTCTTCAATGTACGCATGCCATTTTAAAAAAAAACCCTTGAGCCCGTGACTCCAGTCCATGTTCTAATTCCAATCTTTCCATACACAAAAATTGCTTGATTTGGTGTGTTTTGTCTGTGAGTTTTCAAGATAGCGGCTGCAGACATTCTATTAACAGGCTACATTAGCTTACTACTATAGATAATACAGGTGGTACGTTCCAACTGGAAGCACTTTCTGCAGCAGGAAATACACTGTGGATTTTGCCTTGATTCCACAGCAAGACTCCTGACAAATCCCCGGCACAAGACCCACGTGTTACATGCAGATTTGCTACAGAATTTACATAATCAATTGGAAACCATGAAATCAATGGTGAAAATCTGCAATATAAATAGACATGCTACAGATGTGACATCCACACACGGGTCAATGTATTGCTGCAGATTTTTTTCTGTGTGGATGCAATTTAGTAATATATCATCTATTAGGCTGCTACTGTAAACCCTGCAGATTTTCTGCTGTAAAAAATTGCCAATGTCTACACCCCAATGAACATACTCTAAAGCAGGGGTCCCCAACTCCAGTCCTTGGGGACCCCAACAGGTCATGTTTTCAGGCTATCCTATAGTAAGAACACTTGTGGCAATGTCCCACCACTGACCATAATTACATCACCTGTGCAACACTGAGGAAATCCTGAAAACATGACCTGTTGGCGGTCCCTGAGGACTGGAGTTGGGGAACACTGCTCTAAAGGCTCTGTTATTTCCATATGCTAAAGCTTACCTTGAATTACCAGTGACTCCAGGTTGCCACTACCTTGTGCTGACAAAAACTGATGCTGAGGAGTTTGTGATTTCACTGGCAGAGCCTGCCTAGTGTGCTCTCCTCCCTGTCTATGCAAAAGCACAGTCTATAGGCCCATTTAGACACAACGATTATCGCTCAAAAGATGTCTTTTGAGTGACTTTTGAGCGATAATCATTGTGTCATTTACTGTGCATCCAGCTGTTCCCCACTCTGAGTGCCCGGCTGTTATATAACGAAGCGCTCGGAGTGGAGAATGCAGAAGACAAGCAGGGTTCAATAGAGGTCGTTCAATAGAGGTCGTCCACGGATTCCGCGTGGACGACCTCTATTGAAGTCAATGGAGGCTGTGCGACCAGCACCCCATACCCAATTAATATTGTATATGGGCTGTGGGTACAAGCCACGGCGTAGGTAATGCAAACATTAACTAAAAAAAACGTTACTGCGCATGACAGATGACAAGCCGCCATGGTCATATGCAATACAGCAGAATAACGTACACAGGTTCGCCGACTGGGCTTACAGCCAGAATCCATTGTGGGCCTTCTGCATGCGCTCTACCTATATGAGCCCGGCCTAAGGCTACCGATTCACTTGCCGTATATGCGAGTTATGCCCAAGAGGCTCAAGCACAACTCGCATTATGTACCACACCAACATATCTGATGTATGCACAGACTACGCATTGACATGCATTTGCATGTCCTAATTCTCGTATTTAATACGGACAAGAATTGGACATGCAATGTGTTTTTTTAGGTGGGCCATCAGTTCGTGAAAAAACGGCAGTCTGTATAGCCCCTTAGGCTTTAATGGGTCCTTGTGCTGTCTGCAAATTCCCTAATACTCTAGTGTGACGGAGGCCTAAGACTGTAAGATGGGGAGAGCAGAAAGAACGGACACAGCCAGGAGCTAACTGTATGTAATTGTCAGGACAGCCAGTTATGTAAAGGACTTACATAGATTCTACAGCGGCAAATTCTAGAAAGTTTTAGATGAAGATTATTTAGAAAGTTCCAGGATTTTGCATTTAGAAAGCCAATGAATAAAAAATAAGTGCAAAACTTTCCATTCTCGTCAGCTGGAAAGTCCTTAGCTGCCTACACTTGACTTTTTCATCCTGTGCATTAGAGATCGGCACAGGAACGAGTGGTGCTTACTAAATTTAGACAGCAGCGTAGCAGGTTGTTCCTCCTTATCACTGTCCTCCCAAATCTGCTGCTGCTGGAAGTCTGTATAACAAGCGCAGAAGACGCAACATTTAGAAGTAATGTCCAATGAGTCCAGCATAAGAAGAGGAGACTGTAAAACATTGGCAACGGTATATTTCTTGTATTATTGGACATGTTTAGTACGTGTTCTGATGACACCCCTAATGTTTTTTGATACTTTTTCTACCAATGAAGAGGCTCACAGAATCGTGACATGGCAGCGTTTACTTGTGCAAGCTACTAATTTTTACGTAACCATTGATGGAAATAAACTGGCAATTACAATGTACGTGTTCATGTGAAATGAAAATGAAAGGCACTAATCATGGCATAATTACCAGCATTTTCATGCTTATGTAAGTAAAGTCGGTTTTTTTCTATTCTCCTCTTTTACAGGGAATAATAACAGCAGAAGTTATTTGTTAAAGGGAAATCTTGCTAAAACCTTACTGGATACGGTAAATGGGTGGTCTCATGAAGACAATCCTGTCCATATAAATATTCCCTATTAGGGAATACAGACATCATTGAGGGTGGTCCCACTTTCAGACACCCCTTTTTGATCTAGAACAGAGACCCAGTCTGTATGATTGGCTCTAGAGATGAGCGAACACCAAAATGTTCGGGTGTTCGTTATTCGGAACGAACTTCCCGCGATGTTCGAGGGTTCGTTTCGAGTAACGAACCCTATTGAATTCAATGGGCGACCAGAGCATTTTTGTATTTCGCCGATGCTCGCTAAGGTTTTCATGTGTGAAAATCTGGGCAATTCAAGAAAGTGATGGGAATGACACAGAAACGGATAGGGCAGGCGAGGGGCTACATGTTGGGCTGCATCTCAAGTTCACAGGTCCCACTATTAAGCCACAATACCGGCAAGAG